>NC_050447.1:100852311-101167311 GCF_903995425.1 Onychomys torridus
AATATCCTCCAAAATATTACTGAGTTACTTTTGTGTTGGCCATCTACTGCTGGGCATTTAGAATTTACATTTGCCAATAAGACACATCATAGCTTCTACTGTAACAGTTTTCTATACTACCCCTTGAATAGTTCTTAGTTTCAGCCATCCTTCCTTGTATTTCCTCCATCACTCCACTATTCCCTCCTCCTCTCTATCTGATCCTCCTGTTCTAGTGCTCCCCCATCCTTCAATAATATCTGTTTTATTTCCTCTTCCTAGGTGATCCAGTTCCCCCACCCCATACCCTATACCTAACCATTGTGTTTATATGGATTATAGACTGCTTATCAAAGACCTATAAGCTAGCATCCATATATAAGCAAATACATACTATATTTATCTTTTGGGGTCTGGGTTCCCTCAGTGAGGCTGTTTTTTTTTGTTTTTTTTTTTTCTAGCTACATCTATTTACCTGAAAATTTCATTCTTTTAAACAGTTGAGTAAAATGCCATTGTTTAAATATTCCATATTTCCTTTAGCCATTCATCCATTGATGGACATCTAGTCTGTTTCCAGTTTCTGGCTATTGTAAACAGAGCAGCATTGAACATCATTGAGAGTGTCTCTGTAGTAGGATGTGGAATCTTTTGTGTATATGCTGGAGCATGGTATAGCTGGATCTTGAAATAATTGATTACCAACTTCCTGATGAACCACCACACTGATTTCCATACTATCCATTTAAGTATTCCCAACAGAAATAGTTGAGTATTCCCCTTATTCCACATCTTTGTCAGCATAAGCTGCCATTTGTTGTATTGACGTTAACCATTCTTATTAGTACAAGAGAAATTTTCAAGGTAGTTTTGATTTGCCTTTCCCTGATGATTAAAGATGTTGAACATTTCTTGAAGTGATTCTCAACCATTTGTGTTTTCTTTACCCTATTTTAATTGAGTCATTTTGTTTGCTTGATGTCCAGATTTTTGAGGTTTTAACATATTTTAGACATTAGCTCTCTATTGAATATGCAGTTGATAAAAATCGTCTTCCATTCTGTAGCCTGCTGCTTTGTCTGAGTGATGGTGTCTTTTGAAGTGCAGATGCTTTTCAGTTTCCTTAGACCCCATTTGTTAAATGTTGTTCTTGTACCTGTGCTATCAGTGTTCTGCATAGAAAGTCTCTTTCTGTGCCAATGAGTTCAAGACAATTTCCTACTTTCTCTTCCGTCAGATCCAGGATATCTGGCTTTATGTTGAGCTCTTTCGTCCACTTAGAGTTGAGTTTTTTGCTGGTCAATAAGTATGAATCAATTTGCATCTTTTTACATGTAGGCATCCAGTTTGACCAGCACCATTTGTTGAAGATGTCTTTTTTTATCCAGTGAGTATTTCTGGCTTCTTCATAAAAATAAAAATCAGGTGTCCAGAGGTATTTTGGATTCATATATGGATCTTCAATTCTATTCCATTGATGAACATGTCTATTTTTATGCAAATACCAGTCTGTTTTTATTACTATAGCTCTATACTATACTTTTAGGTCAGGCGTAATGGTACCTCTAATAGTTCTTTCATTGTTCAGGATTGATTTAGCTATATTATTATTATTATTATTATTATTATTATTATTATTTTGTTGGGGTGTTTGTTTTGTTTTGGTGTGTGTGTGTGTGTGTGTGTGTGTGTGTATGTGTGTGTGTGTGTGTGTTTATATATGAAGTTGAAAATTGTCCTTTCAGGATGTGTGAAAAATTGTCTTAGAATTTTGATGAGGATTGCATCATATCTGTAGATTGCTTTTGGTTGAATTGCCATTTTTGTAAACTCTATTAATACTAATGATCCATCGGCTTAGGAGGTCTTTCCATATCCTGATATCCTTTTCAATTTTGTTGTTCAATTTGTTAAAGGGCTTATTATACAAGTCTTCCATTTTATTTAGAGTTACCCCAAGATATTATATTTTTGAGGCTATTGTAAAAGTGTTGTTTCCCTGCTTTCTTTCTTGGACCATTTGTCATTTTTGTGTGTTAATTCTGTATCCTGCTATTGTGCTGAAAGTGTTCATCAGCTGGAGGATTTTTTTTTGCTCACTTATGTATATTATTGTATCATCTGAAAATAAAGATACTTTAACTTCCTACTTTTCTATTCATACCCTTTTGATTGCTTTTAGTTGCCTTATTGTTCTAGTTAAGAATTTAAGTACTAAATTGAAAATGAATGCAGAGAATGAACAGGCTTGTCTTTTTCTGATTTTAGTGTAAATATTTTGAGTTTCTCTCCTTTTATGCTGATGTTTGCTATGGTCTTGCTGTAAACGTCTTTTATTATGTTTAAATTTTCACTTGTACACATAATCTGTCCAGGAATTTTATCATGAAGGAAGATTAGGTGTTGTCAAAGACCTTTTCTCCATCTAATGAGAAGATCATATTGTTTTTTGTCTTTCAGTATGTTTATTAGGTGGATTACATTTATCAATTTACATGTGTTGAACCACCTCTGACTTTGAGTTAATTTGGCAAAGGATTTGTCAATCTTATTGATTTTTCTCAAAGAATAAGCTCTTTGGTTCATTAATTCTTTGTACTTTTTTTAAATTTCTATTTCATTGATTTTAGCCCTTCATTTATGTCTTGCCATGTACTCCTTTTGGACATGATTTCTTCTTTGTATTCTAAAACTTTCAAGTGTACAGTTAAGCTACTAATATGACATCTTTCTAATTCTTTTAGATTAATGCTATGAACTTGATCTTAGAATTGCCTTCATTTTGTCCCATAAGATTGGATATGTTGCATAGACATTTTCGTTTAATTATAGAAAATTCTTAATTTCTTTCTTAATTTCTGTTTTGACCCATTTTTCATTTAGTAGTGAGTTTTCCAGTTTCCATGACTTTGTCAGATCTGTTGTTGTTGATATCCAGCTTCATTTTTTGATGGTCAGATAAGATTATTCAGGGTGTTTCAATTTTCTTGTATCTTTTGAGGCCTGCTTTGTACCCAAGTTCTGTGGAGTATTTTTCTATATGCTGTAAATGTGTTGCTTTGATTGGTTGATAAATAAAACTCTGATTGGCCAATAGTCAGACAGGAAGTATAGGCTTATTGTACCTGAAAGATTCTTATTTGTGGAAAAATAGAGATGATAGGCAAATGACCTAAGCTTTTACCTTGTCCACTAGTTTGAAACAGACAAATTCACGTTATGGGGTAGTCCAAAAAGATGTCAACAAGAGAGGCTGTAGGCTTCCCAGAATGTCTCTATGAGAACAGTAAGTCCACTACACTATATCAGAGAGAAGAGGTGAGTCTGAAGACACATGGCACTGGGCTGATTACCCAGCCAGTGTTCTACCTAATTAAGAAGTTTGAGCCTGAGAAATGTGTAAAGGGAAGAGATCATTGTATTTGTTAAAAAGAGATATTTCTTCACTTACCATTGTAGAAGTATGTAATCTAATGAAATCCAGGAGGATTTTTCTAAACCACTATGTGTGATACCATCTTTCAAGTTACATTGATGACTGCAGAGAAATGAGACATTCAAGGATCCTACAGTTTCTAGTAGCACAGGAAAAAAAAAAAAAAAAAAACTTGACCAGAAGAGGCAGATGAAAGGACTTAGCTAGATAGGTCTCATAGATAGATAGACCAGTTGTTTTCCTCATTGGTGGTCAGTGATGTGATCAAAAATCTGGAAAAATGCAACTTCACAGAGGAAGAGTTTGCTTTACCCACAGTTCAGAGGAACGATGTTTTTATAGCCAGGAGGCATGGCAGCAGAAGTGGGTTGGTTCATGGCACCAACAAGAAAACAGAGAAAGCTGGTCTCAGCCCCCTTTCTCCATTTTGTCTTCTTACTTAGTTCACACCCCACCCTATCTGATAGTTCCACCTACATTCATGGTATATCTTTCCTTCTCAATGGAACCTCTATGGAAGTGCCCTCAATGACACACTCAGAGTATGTTTCCTAGGCTGTTCCAGACCCATTCTAGTTCATAATGACTGTTAAACACAACCAGACAGCTCTTGGGTCTTGTTTTAGGAAACCATGGTTCTGTAAAATAGTGTATGTAGGGGTGGTGGTCTTTACCCTGAAGCACTACCCCTAGCAGGCAGTAGGTAACTGCTAGGTACCTACACCCCTCCCCCCAGGGGATGAGGCTAGACAGACCCCTTAAGACCTGGGAGGAATACTTATTTGCTCTCTCTTGGCTACCTTGTGGTCTTGGATGCTGGTGCTGCGGATCAAGGTAGGGTTCTCCAGAGAACTGCATTGGACCATGCCCCACCTCTCCTAGATTCTGTGACCAACTCCTTTATGCTTGTGAGTTAACCCCAAATAAATTCCTTTGATTATCAGACATCATTGAATTTCCCCCATTAAGTGTATGTATGTATGCATACATTTGAATGCACAGGTGTGTGTGTGTGCATATGTATGTGTGCATGCATTGATAGAGAGGAAATACAGTACAAAACTGCTAAATACAGCATTAAAATACAGGAATTCTGTGAGATGTTTCACAAAACTTGTTCCCAGAGTTTCAAGAGATTTTTAACAGCATGTTCTGTATGTAACAGAAAAGAATCTTTTAAAACTTTAACTACATTTGATTGAAAAATCAGAGAAAATTGTGCATGAGCATGGAGTCTGAATTATGCCAGTGGACTATAAATTTCTGAGATTTGCTGAATAACCACAACCCTATAATTAATAACACTGCTTTCTGCATTTAAACCTTTATTAAGATAGTAGCTTTAATGTGTTCTTATTGCAACAAAGTCCTTTTTAATGAGAAGAAATTCCACCTTTATCATTATATTGAAAATTATGAGACAAGATATATAGATATTATAAAATTTAAAATTAATTACCTGGATGGAAATTAAGGCAAGTGTTATTTTTAAAATGTTTATAAAATAGGGTACTAAAATACTTAGCCATTTTCTTTGACAGACTAAATATGAAAAATATTTTAATTAAATATTAAAAATTTAAATATTAGAAATATTTAAACAGACCAAAAATATCTCAATTTTTATTAAATCAAGTTGGCATACTCAATCATTACATCACATTAAGGTATGTTTTGAATCTCCTACCACATTCAGTCAGTCCCTCGGCTTCCTTGAAGTTATCCTGAATAGACCCATAAAAGCTTCAAAGAGTACCTGAGTTCAAACAGGGACTTGATGGCTGTCTCTCCAAGTCCTGCTGCCTACTTCTCCATGGCTATTTAGCTTGAAGAGATGATCTTTTTCAATATAATTTACACTGCTAGACACATTAGCTCACCCAATCTCCTGATCTTCTAAGTGCCTTTCTAGTCACTGATAACAGCTCCTTAAAATCCATAAGATTTTAAGCCATTCAATCCTTTACAGGTAAAATGGATGAAATCAACAGAGGTCCAACACAACACTTGAGATGATGGCATATCCATCTCTGTTGCTAGTGTTCCGTGTGAAGTCATTTATGGCTGTGCTTTGCTCTCTGGATAGAAAAGTGGTATCTGAACATTTATAAAGACCTTGAGACTCTGCTTGAAAGGTCAGTAGGACAGACTTTTTCATTCTGGTGGAATGCTTGCTGCACCCTATGGTGACACTTGTTTGATCTTTGTTTTGTTTAATTTTATGTATCTCCTTACTTTTTTATAATTTTACATGTCTCCATGTTTTTCAGCTCCTGTCTTAGCAATGTCTTATTTGTATATCTCATTTCATATTTTCATAACAATATCCTTTCTTTTAAAAAATATCTTGTTTATTATTTTTAAGTGTGTGTGTGTCTGTGTCTGTGTATCTGTGTGTCTATGTGAGTGTGGGTTGATGTACATGACTGCAGAATCGAGAAGTAGACATCTGAGCATCTGTTGCACAGTTAGAGGTAACTGTGTTTAATCCTATGTGAGTGCTAAGAACTAAAGTGTGGTCCTCTCTAAGAGCACAGTGTGCGCTTAGCCTTGAAGCCATCTTTCCAGTCCCATAATAACATACTTTCTGATGAAATAAGGAGGCTCTCTCGTCAGGGTGATGTGACCTTCAAGGAATCACATCACTAGCCAGCACAGTGAATATATTAAATCTTTAAAGCTCTTTGATTTGTTATTGTGAACTAATGCTTTTATAGTCTGGGAAATCCTATGGATTGCCATTTATCTCGATGGTCTAAGTATTACTCAGTGATGAACTGTGATTCTTTGAGATATTAGAAGTGGCCACAAACAGATGTTTATTATAAAATATGAAAAATTGTTTTGGTTTTTGATTTGAGAACATTCTCTTTTACTATTTGCAACAGACAATACAATAGTAAATATTAATCTTTGATTGTCTATTAGAATAAAAACAAATATGTAATGTATTTGAAACTAGAAAATGATATGTTAATTTATTGGGTTTTATAAACTTACAAAAATGGATGAACCTTCATAGGAAAGATATGATAATTAAGAGACAGTATGACATATTGCATGGTTACAGTGATACCAATTTTTTGTTTTCATTGAGAGAGTTTGATTCTTGAATTAATAAAGATAAGTGGAAATACAGACATCTTTACTAAGAGGAAGGAGCTGTTTCATGAACAGTCAGAGCAGTGAACCCTAATTTTTGTTCTGAGGATTAAAACGTAGTTGTAATTTTTAAAACATGTACTTCTCTTTGGGAATCAATAATTGAATAAAAGGAAGAAGCTGAGTTCTTTGAGGGCATTCTCTGTGTATCTTACATCTGCGTGTATTTTTGTAAGGTTTACTAAAATAGGAAAAAATGTCTATATGTTGGTAAAGAATATGCAGCAGTAGGTTGCCTTGCATATCTAAATTCTGGGATTATTAAGATGAAAAAGCATGATACTTCCTTTAGTGATACCAAACTGGATTTTTGTCCTGGAAAATACATTTAAATTTTTCCTTCAAAACTATGGAATACTGAAAACAGGAGATATGGTTTTCCCTAGGGGAAAGCACAGCGATTGCTTATTCAATACCAAATGATCAAACCTGGAAGCATACATACAATTAATAGCATATGGACCAATCAGGTTTTATTTATGTATTTAGGAATATTTACACACATGCACAGGTGCACACACACACACACACACACACACAAACACACACACACACATACACACGAATGATGCACACACACATGTAACAACAATTAAAGAAAAATGTCATGGATTTGAAAGAGAACAAAAGGAGAGTACATGGGAAGAGATTTAGGGATGAAAGGGAAGGGAATGATATAATTATATAATTATATTATAGTTATAATTTCAAAAGGTAATAATAATAATAATAATAATAATAATATAATAATGTCTTCAAAGCAAAACAAAACCAAAAAAGTGCTTCCATTTCTTTCTTGTTTAATATTATCTGCCAAATTCAAGAGAACCCAACCTGGTTGGATTCTGTGTAACAATCTCTAAGACTGTTTACATAGATTTTAAATTCCTTATACACAGTAAGTGATTGAAAGTTCACAGTAGAGGCTAAGGATGCAGTTCAGTTGATAGAGTGCCTGTTTAGCATGCATAAAGCCCTGGCTGTGGTCTCCAGGCCCACTTCAATAGGTCAGGGCAGCACACCCCTGCAGTCCCAGCACTCAGAAGGAAGATAAGTTCCAGGTCATCCTCTGATAGACAGTGAATTGGAGGTCAGCCTGGGTTACATGAGACCTTTTTGTATTGAAAAGAAAAAAGCAAAGAAACAAAACCCCCAAACCTACCAAATGAAAATCAGCATAGTATGGCTAAGTCCCTAATCTCTAGAACTGTTTTGCTCTTTTTTTAGAGGACGATAGTTATATAGTCCCTGAATGACCCTGGAGGCAAAGAGACACAAAACTCAAGGTAAAGGAAGATGTTCTTTTCTTTTTTAAAATGTTGCACACAAAAACTAAATTGAAAATATATCCTACCCTCCTAATTTTACATTACCTTATCTTTATATGTACACATACAAGTCTCTAGTATAGGTAAACCTGGGTTATGTGCCAGAATGCAGGAATCTTGTTTAATCTACCATCAGAAAGTGGTATACTGTAACACAGCCTCTAAAGGAACACATAGCTAAGGGTTATGCATTTAAACACTTTCTTCTAGTTTAGTCCCTCACTGGACCAATTTCCTGTGCCTACCCAATGTGAACACATTTAATCATTTGTCATCGCATTCCAAATTTAACTGAGTTAACATATTTTATTTAATCTTCCCCAAAGGAAATATATTGAACTCTACTAAAATAGCAGGGCTTTTTCTGGGTAAGGAGGTTTCACAATAAATCACACACACACACACACACACACACACACACACACACACACACACACACTCACAGAGAGAGAGAGAGAGAACACTTTAATACCCTGTGTATATGCAAAGAAAACAGCTGCCAAAAGAGTTTAAAATATAATAAAACAGAGCCTTCTTCCCACGCACAAGTATGGACATTTCTATTTTAAAAATTTTTTATTCATTTTTCATACCAACCACTGGTCTCCCTCTCATCCCTCCTCCCCCTCCTCCTCCTTACCTCCCCCCCCCCCCCCCTGCACGCGCTCATATCCCCTCCTCCAACAGGGTAAGTTCTCCCATGTGGAGGGACAGCTAAGCCTGGTACATTCAATTGAGGCAGGACCAAGCCCCTCCCTGCTGCATCAAGGGTGAGCAAGGTGTCCAACCATAGGTAATGGGATTCAGAAAGCCAGCTCCTGTACCAGGGATAGATCCTGATCACACTGCCAGGGGCCCCTCAAACAGACCCAGCTACACACCTGTCTCCTGTATGCAGGACTACTCTGGTCCCATGCAGGTTCCACAGCTGTTGGTCTAAAGTTCTTGAGTTCCTTTAAGCTTGGTTCAGTTGCCTCTGTACATCTTCTGGGAGTTCCAGTCCTTCTTTGGTAACCGACACCAAGGTCTTATCCTCAAATTCCTTCAGCTTTTGCACACAATACTCATCAATGGGCTCAATCATATAGTTTACTTCTAAGCCATGCTTTTGGAGACATTCCACAAAGGCCGAGTTAGCAACCTGGTCCTTGGTCTCACCTGTGATGAAGTAGATGTGCTTCTGGTTTTCCTTCATTCTGGTGCAATAGTCTTTGAGAGAAACCATCTCATTTCCAGAAGCAGATGTGTAGTACCGCAACAGCTCTGAAAGCTTCTTCCGATTTTGAGAGTCTTCATGAATTCCAAGCTTTATTTTTTTTTTCTCTGTAGATTTCTCCATCATGATCCTGACCCCCCCCCCCCCCCACATAATCCCTATTCCATCTCTTCAACTAGATTCCTGGAGCTTGGCCAAGTGCTTAGCTGTGGATCTCTGCATCTGCTTCCATCAGTTACTGGATGAAGGCTCTATGATGACAGTTAGGGTATTCACCAATCTGATTACCAGGGAAGGCCAGTTCAGGCCCTCTCACTACTGTTGCTAGTAGTCTAGTATGGGGTCATCCTGTTCTATCTTTTTTAAAGAAAAGTGAAAATACCTCCTTTATTTTAGAATATCACTTCTAACATTCATTAAATTGTTATGTGGGTATGTTTTTATTCCTTCAGTGCAGTTAAGACAAGAAGATTCTTATCTCAACCAGGAGCACATGACCAAAGCAAGTATGCAGAAAACATGCAGGAGCCCAGAAAACAGATTAATCAGGAGGAGGAGAAAGCATTGAATGTTGCTTAAAGGGGGAATGCAACTAAATGCATTTATTTGGTTAAATAACTTAGTATGTACTTAAGGACAAAGTTTTGCAGCGAGAGTTTCTCTTAGTAGTCAATAATGTTTTCATTTCAGAAGCTCATTAAAGTATGAGCAATGAGGCAGCCTAGACCCAAGAAAAGAGAAGCAATACACACATCCAAGTCATCCTGGTAGTACAGGTAGATCACATAAGTAGAAAATGAGTTATAAAGACAGAAGGGGGAGGACAGAAGAGGTGAGTCCCTGGTTAATAGCACTTGCTATGCTCTTGGAGAGGGCTAGCTGAAGTTTCTAGCACTCAAATGAGTGGGTCATATCCATGCTTAACTCTAATTCCATAGGACCCAATGCTTTCTGATTGCCTCCTTCTTGAGTACTGTACACACATGGTGCATGTACATAGAAGCACAGAAAACATTCACATGTATGGAGTATATACAATTACTAGAAAATAAATGGTGAGTGTATCACAAGGCAGGAGCCTTGTCCAGAACAAGACTGAGGAGTCAAAAATCTGGAACTTAACTGCTGATTTGGTCTCTTTATAATATACCATAGTCTTTGGTTAGATTTAGAGATACCCAGATATAGGTAAAATAATTTTCTTTTTTAAGATATGTTACAAAATAAGTGCTCATTTGGTTGACTTATATAATCCTTTTTTACATTCTTCTTGATTGATTATCAACTTTTAGTTATCTTCTCTGAACTTCAGACATCAAAATTTTATAAACATTCAGGCAAAATTCTTAGCTGAGTAAAAAATAGTTGAGATCACTATTAATATTTCAAGTAAAAGGTTTCTATATTTGAATTTTATGATGTGACCTCTTTTCCATAGTCATGTATTATTTAAGTTGTATAATGCCAAGGTTTTATTGTACACATTTTGAGATACTTTTTATTCCGACAACATTAATAAGGAATTCAGTAATTGCAAGATACCTCACTAGGCACAACTCGGGATATATGATGGGACTTCATCTTCACCAATTTGACAGAAGAATAATAAACATCGGAAGTGTCTATATAGGATGAACTCAAGACTCTGAGTGAAGATGGCACTGCATTGGTTTTTCGATATAAAGGATGTCTTCAGTACCAAATGACCACATATAGGAATCCTCATTCTGACACTCCTCACGTTGTAGCTGTATGCAAACTTTGTAACTGCCTCATGGACAAAATTTTCACACCTACAATCTTAAAATTCTAATGATGTATCACTTTGGCTGGACTCCTGGAACTCAGCCTGATGCTTGGCTGTAGATCTCTGCATCTGCTTCTAGTTGCTGGATGAAGGCTCTATAATGACAGTCAGGGTATTCACTGATCTGATCACTGAGTAAGCCAATTCAGGCACCCTCTCCACTACTGCTAGTAGTCTAATCTGGGGTCATCTTTAGGGATTCCTGGGAACCTCCCCACCACCTGGCCTCTCCCCATTCCCATGACAACTCCATCATGGTATCTCCCTCACTGCTCCCCAACTCTGTCACTGATCCAGCTTGAATATTCCTGTTCCCTCATGTTCTCATTCCCCATCCCCCACTCTCCAGTTTACTCATGGAGATATCCTCTATTTCCCCTTCCTAGGGCAATACATGTGTCTCTCTTAGGGTTCTCTTTGTTAGCTAGCTTCTCTGGAGCTGTGGGTTGTAGTATGGTTATCCTTTGCTTTACATCTAGTATCTACTTATGAGTGAGTACATACCATGTTTGTCTTTCTGAGTCTGGGTTACCTCACTCAGGATATTTTCTAGTTCCATCCATTTGCTTGCAAATTTCATGATGTCATTGTTTTTTATTGCTGAGTAGTACTCCATTGTGTATATGTACCACATTTTCTTTATCCATTCTTCAGTTGAGGGATATCTAGGTTGTTTCCAGGTTCTGGTTATTACAAATAATGCTGCTATGAACATAGTTGAGCATGTATCCTTGTGGTATGATTGAGCATTCCTTGAGTATATGCCCAAGAGTGGTATATAGCTGGGTCTTGAGGAAGACTGATTCCAAATTTTCTGAGAAACTGCCATACTGATTTCCAAAGTGGCTATCCAGTTGAAGAGAGAGAAGAGGGATTCTATGAGCAAGGAGCATCAAGATCATGATGGGGAAACCTAAAGAGAAAACCAAACCAAACTAGTGGGAACTCATGAACTTAGACCAACATCTGTCGAGTCTCCATGGGACTAGATTAGGCCCTCTCATGAGGGAGGCAGTTGTGTAGCTTGATCACTTGATTTGCTTAAGGGGCCTCCTGGCAGTAGGATCAGGATCCATCCCTGGTTTGTGAGTAGGCTTTTTGAAGCCCACTACCTATTGTGGGACACATTGCACAGCCTTGATTCAGGGGGAGGGGCTTAGATCTACCTCAGCTAATTATACCAGATTCTGCAGACTCTCAGTGGGAGATGTTGCCTTGTTGGAGGAGAAAATGGGGGGAGGGGTTGGGGGATAGGTAGGAGGGGTGGGAGGAGGGGGTTCTGTGATTGGTATGTAAAAAGAATTTAAAAATTCCTAAATATAAAAAGTTATATTGTAATAAATTCTAATAACATGTAGTTTGCTAAAGTTTTACAATTAGAGATGTGTTCCATTGTGCATTTGGCATATGGCAATTGTTAAAAGACATTTCTCTGTGGTTAGCTCACATCTTTGCATTGGCCAACTCTTATAAGACCTTTATAACCGAAGTTTGAATAAAGAGGTAGTCAAGGGTTGTGAGCTGACATGTCTCTTTCTCTTCTTTCTCTTAAGACATCCTATGATCAGAAAAATGAAGACCTCCTTCCTTTGTGGATTTTTTTTTTGTGTGTGTGGAATAGGGTAGAAATGTTAGAGATGCCTTTATTTGTTCTTTTCTGGAAACATCAGCTTGCATATTAGAGTGGCTACAGCCATAAAGTCTCATCAGATAGCTGCCCAAGTAGGACTGGAACAATGGCAACATCAATGGACAGATTAACGCAGAAGGGGAAGATCTCTTGGGACATAAACCCTAGACAAAGGACTACTGGCAAATAGAGAATGCCTGACCAGGGCAAAAATGGTCTTCACCAGGGAAAAGACCCCCAGTTGGTGGTCTAATTCTAAGTGGTCAGCCCTGAAATCATCTAGATACAAGTAACATCATACAGATTGAGTATGTTGTATTTATGTATTTAGAAGGATAGGTAAAGAAGAAGTGGCCATAGTTTTGAGACAGGGCAATGATATACATTGTAAGTGCTTAAGGGAGGAAAGGGAAGGGAGGAATAATGTAATTATATTATAATTTCAAGAATATATGCAGAAAGTAAACAGGCTTGTTTAAGTAATATTCCCAATGTGACACCCAAGTGTCATGTAGCCTTTGGATTAAATAGGAAGCAGACCATCATCACATCAACTATAGAAGACCTTGAACAGTCTGAAAAAGGAATAAACAATTTCTAGTTAAACCAAGTTATAAATTAAAGTGGTAGCTGGTCATCTTCTAAGTAGACCAATTATGACACAGAGAGAGAACAACATAGATAGAAAAAAAAAATGAATGGATAAAAGGGCAGAACCCCAGACTCTAATGATCCATTGTTAACTTGGATGGACCACTGGCTTCTCTGTGAATGTAATTGCCTTCACTTTAACAAGTCTTGCTTGCTGCATCTTTCTTTGTGTCTCCTTGAATTATTCATGAGGATCAAGACCTGAGGGACTCCCATAAAATTTTGTCTCCGATAGTCCACCTTCAGGTGTTATGGGTAGCTGTTTGAGCCATGACCTGAAGCACTGCCCCTAGTGAGGCAGCTGTAGTTGTTACACCTACCTATGACCTACTACCCTTTAAGGTCAAAACTATGACAATATGAAAATGTTAATCTTAATTTTCAACATTCTGGGACTTAGATCAACATGGAAACAGGGTCTGTGCTTGTCTGTGAAGGAGTTTCTCAGTTGGATTAATTGAAGTAGAAAGGTCCATCCTAACTGTGAGCAGCACCATTCTATGACCTGGGATCCAGGACTGAGGAAAAGGGAACCCAAGGACCAGCATTTGTCTCTCTCTCTCTGCTTCCCAAGTGCAATGCTGTGTGATCGGCTCATGACACTGCATTGGAACTTCCCTGACGGGGTTTCCTAAACCCTTACAATTTTACCAAAAGTGGACTTGGAGATGAATAGGTGGATAAAAGCACCTGTGCTAAGCCTGTAGAACTGAGCTAGATCCCTGGAATCCAAGAGGAGAGAATCAACTCCTGCAAGCTGTCCTCTGGCCTTTTCAGGTTATGAGGACACCCACACAAGCACAAACACATACACAAAAGAACAAATACAATTTGAATGTAAATAAACCTTACCTAAGTTTCTTTTGTTGGGCATTTGATGTAGCAATGTGAAACGTTATTAATACAGGAAACAGGCAAGTATGCGATATGTACCTCCAGAAACGAAACACAGGATGTGAAGGGAAATTGGGAGGGATGACAACTGGGTGGACTTTACCTGATTCTGGAATCAGTTCTTTCCTTCTGGGCAGCAGACCACTGATTCACCCTGGTGCCTCTTCACATGTTTAGAGTGGATGCGGTCCTGTCATATATGAAAGGCACATAGAAAGACAAGGAATCAGGGAGAAGAATTCAGGTACTGCAAATGGTAGTATTCTGCTGGCAACCTGCCTCTGAACAGCTCACATAGTGAGAGCAAATGTGTATTATCTCTCAGGAGGAGCTGGAAACCTCGGGTCTGGGATAGAGACACCATACCACAGACAAGTCTTGTGGTTTCCAGATACCCAAGTCCCCACTCCTGGCCACACTGTTGAGAATGGAGGCGTTTTGGCTGCTAAACAGCAATATACCAATGGCATTGAAAACCTCAATAAAATGTTTATTGGGCACATAATGAAATCTAATTATGCTTAAGCAAAACATAACTATGTACTTAAGAAAGCAAAAGGCCTTCAAATAAATTTAGACCTTGGTCGAACTCAGTAAAATATATTGTTTTCTTTGGCAAACAAAAAATCTGATAAATGGTACTTGTTTTTTGTCTTGATTTGGTTTGGGCATTTACAAAAATATGTGTAAAATCTATCCTTAAACACATACGAATGCAAGAAAGTAGATGTGAATTGAGTTTACCTTAACAACAATGTGTTTTCTTAAAGTACATATGTCCTGAACAGACAGTTTAAGTGTCTTCAAATGATTGATTAAACCAAACCATATTTTTGGAAAAAACATTTTTGTTGATTTAGTTTGTTGATTTTCCTTTGCCTATTTCCAAGAAGAAAATATTATAAAACAAACTGAAGAGAATTTAAAAACACAGAGTATTTCTTTGTTTGCTGCTACTGTTGTTGCTTGTTTGTTTCTTTCTTCCCCATCCTATTTATTCCACAAAACATTTGGGGTCTAGCTAAACCTAGAGACTCAGGTAAAATGACTTCAGTCTTAACTCATCCATGTTATCAAATGTCCAAGTCTTTTGGAAGCATGGGGCTCCTGAACTTCATAGATGGGTAGATAACCATCAGACCATGCTGTCATGATCTGTGGCCTACAGCAAATTCAAGTTTGTGTGGTTTTTGTTCTTTGCCTCAGCATAAAACAAACAAACAAACAAACAAACAAACAAAAAAGGATCCCATAGACCCCATAAAAGGTTTCTGGGACTCAGACTCTAAAAACCCCACTTACAGCAAACGCTTATTCTGTTTCAACACAACTGTTTAATGCCAGCCACACTGTGGCAGTTTCAGAAGTGCCTGAGTTTTGAACTCTTGACTTCTGGTTTTGATTGCTTGTTTTCAAACATGTGACTAGATTATCAGGATAAAACAGGCCCCCTAATTGGCCAGTTGGCTTTGTTATCCTAAGACATTTGTTATCAGTGATCTGAGTGCTGTTTTACTCTGTGAAGTCACATAAACACGTATAACTACATTTATGGGCAGTGATAAGACTATAAATGTACAGAACAAAAGAATGTATGGGAATGCTTACCCTTCCTAGTCTGTGACATATTTCTACATCACCTTTGGATCACTGGCCTGCCTTTCACTTCCCTTCTTTTTTCTTTCTTTGGTTAAGTTTTACTGACTTTCTTTTTTTTTTTTTTTTAAGTTGGTAAAAGTAAGTATTTCTTAAGTATTTCTTTCCTTTTTTTTTATTTGTGTTTTAATTTTATACATCAGCCATGGGTTCACCTGTCCTCCCCCTCCCACACCCACCCCACTTTCCCCCCTTCCCTTTCCCTCCATTCCCATCTCCTCCAGGGCCAAGACACCCCTGGGGATTCATTTAAACCTGGTGGATTCAGTACAGGCAGGTCCAATCCCCTCCTTCCAGGCTGAGCAAAATGTCCCTGTGTAAGCCCAAGGTTCCAAACAGCCAGCTCATGCACTAAGGACAGGTTCTGGTCCCACAGCCTGGGTGCCTCCCAAACAGTTCAAGCTATTCAATTGTTACTGACTTTCATTATTACTTTCTTTAATTGGAATATCAATCCTTCATTAAATACAACAATTTTTCTAATATACAAGGCATTTTATTAATTTTGTTCATAAAATTTCTTGTTAAGGAAGGGTTTTATTTTCAATATCCTGTTTTCATTTACTTTGTTTTGTATTTTGGGAAGTCTATACTTGAGTGTTTTCTCTAGTATTTTACTCTGTAATATTTACAGTTCTCTTATCTTACAATTCTAACTCTATGGATATTAACTGATTCTTTTTTTGTAAGTCCTGCCAAATTCTCACAATGCCACAAAAATATTTTGTATTTTAGTCAAGGATTCATTATTTAAAAAAGCAAACTAAATAGATCCTCCACTCAATATTAATTATTTTTTGTTTTCTGATCTTATGACAAAATGTCAGTTTTTTTGTTTTTGTTTTTCTAGACATGGTTTCTCTGTGTAGCTTTGCGCCTTTCCTGGAACTCACTTGGTAGACCAGGCTGGCCTCAAACTCACAGAGATCCGCCTGGCTCTACCTCCCGAGTGCTGGGATTAATGGTGTGCACCAGCATCACCTGGCAAATGTCAGATTTTAATGCCTCTTATTTTTAATCATTTCTTGACATACACCAAAGGCCTCCCAACTTCTCACCATAGTCTGATTTTTTCAAAAACAATGTTCCATATTCTTTACAATTTCTTTAAGCAAATGAAATTTGGGTTTCAATTATCAAGGTAACCTAAATAGTCTCAGGTATAATTTGAAAATAATTCATTTAAGACCCACTCTGTGTAAAGTAATCTTTCTAGTAGGCCTATAAACACTGTACTTCAATCCCAATGTACACTGTACTTCAATCCCAATCTCAGACCCTAGCCTTCCATATGACAGTGATGGCATGAAGCTGAATCACTTGTGTGTGTCTAGTATGTCATGGTCTCATTATATTAATCAGAACTATTTTGTATGAGTTCATTTGATTTGTCAAGAGGAAGGGTAAATGGTAGTTCACATGCTACCACAGTAGTAACATTTGGTGGCGTTGTCAGATGGAAATCCAAGTTTTATGTTTTCCACTCTTACCCTTTTCCCACTCCACTAACCAGTGAGAGTCCTCTCTCAAGACGCTATCTGAATAGCGCACTGGTTACTGAAAAGATGTTGATGTATATATGTGGGCCACAGAAGCACCATCTACAAAATCCAGATAATATTTGATCTGGAAGGACCTTTAGAAATTATTGAGTAGTATTTATTTGAGTTTGGTTGAAGAAATTTAGATGATGAGAAGTAAAGACATTTTAAATGCCAGCAGTTTCTTGGTGACTGTGGAGTGTTATTTCTGAATTTGAGCATGAATTCTGGCTTTGGTCTGTTGGCAACTCTCAACCCAAACCTGTGAACCTAAGATAAAAAAGATAAAAGATAATAAAGTAAAACAAATCTGCAGTAATACATGCCAGGAACTCAGAATTACAGTTACTGTTCTTCTGAGATCTCAGAGTACAAGTTCTACTCTCAACCTTGCATTAGTCATTAGAGACACGCTAGCTGGAAATCCACTATTACAAGCATGTTTGCTCCCCACTGTCATGGGGACTAGAGTTATTAGGCTAGAATTAATATATAATCATCAACAGTGGCTTAGTTCCCATGTGCTTAATTTTAATTTTAATGGGTACAAATTACATGTTGTTTTCTACCTAGCCACAGAGAGCAAGAGCTAAACAATATGGGCATCAGATATTGGCTTTACTTTTTTTTTGTCTCTTATCTGACCATATATTATACTTTGTGAGTGAGATGATTGCTAAACTTTAAGCACAGGTTGTATTTGTACCTTTTCTTTTTCTTTTTCTGGATCTTAAGTGTCTAAGACAAGTACTGCACTTGAGTTAATGAGGTGTATCAAAGTCATATTCCAATCTAAACTTCCATTTTCTGCAAGCAAGTCAATCTCTAAAAAGGTCAAGCTTTGTCTAGTAACTGCTTCTCAAATTAACTTATGTTGTAGCTCTTCTGAATATTTTTACAGACTGAGTAACAAAAAAAAAAAAAAAATCACGCTTCAAAGCTTTGGAGCAACTCATCCAACTTACGGTTTCTGATGAGGCTCCTGGATCAGCTGTGCTCTTAGCTTAGTCAACCTGAGACTGGCACACATCGTCTGCATGTTGTTTTACCTCTTTTTGTGCATGTATGCTCCTTCACCTTCTCCCTCCAAGCAGAGACCTTTTCTGTCCTGCTCACCATCATATTTCTGTTTGTCTAGAAGAGACTATGATACAAAATAGGTGCTTAATAATGTCTAAAAAGACCAAAATTACCTATAACTTTGCATAGGTAAATTCAATGCCTAAATATACTATGTAAAAATTAGTAGACATTCATAGTAGACTGAGATACTAATGACACACTCTCATTTTGCTTCTATTTTATTTATTATTATTATTATTATTCTTTTTTTGGCTAGGACTTTTTTTTTAAAATACTTTTATTTTATAATTAACTTAATTTCACATATCAGCCACAGATTCCCTCGTCCTCCCTCCTCCTACCTCCCCATTCTACTCCCCAATCCACACCACCTTCCAACCTCCTCCAATGCAAAGTCTCCCCTGGGGAGTCAGCCCAGCCTGGTAGACTCAGCTGAGGCAGGTCCAGTCCTCTCCTCCCTATACCAAAGCTGAGCAAATTGGCCCAGCATAGGCCTCAGGCTCCAAAAAGCCAGCCTATGCACCAAGGACACGCCCAGGCTCCACTGCCTGGGGGCCTCCCAAACAGTTCAAGCTAATCAACTGTCTCACTTATCCAGAGGGCCCGGTCCAGTTCCATGGGGGCCCCTCAGCCATTGGTTCACAGTTCATGCGTTTCCACTAGGTTGGCCATTTGTCCCTGTGCTTTTCCCAATCATGGTCTCAATATCTCTCATTCATACAATCCCTCTTCTCTCTCACCAATTGGACTCCAGGAGCTCTACCTGGGGCCTGGCCGTGGATCTCTTCATCTGCTTCCATCAGACACTGGATGAGAGTTCTGTCATGACAGCCAGGGTGTTTGGCCATCTGATCACCAGAGCAGGTCAGCTCAGGCACTCTCTTGACGACTGCCAGTAGTCTATAGTGGAGGCCACTTTGTGGACTTCTGGGGACCTCTCTAGCACTCCGCTTCTTGTTATTCCCCTGGGGTCTTCATTCTTCATGGTATCTTCCTCCCCGTTCTCCCACTCTGCTCCTGATCCATCTGGGACCTCCTGCTCCCTTAAGCTCTCTGTCCCCTGACTCTTGCCCTCCATTACCCACCCCCCTCACTCCATTTGCTCATGTAGATCTCATCTATTTCTCTGTTGATGGTTGATCTCTGTCTTTCTTAGGGTCCTCTTTACTAGGTAGCTTCTCTGGAGTTGCAAGTTGCAGTCTGGTTACCCTTTGCTTTACATCTAGCATCCACTTTTGAGTGAGTACATACCATGTTTGTCTTTCTGAGTCTGGGTTACCTCATGTTGACATCCAGTTATGCCAGCACCATTTGTTGAAGATGCTTTCCTTTTTCCATTGTATAGTTTTGGCTTCTTTGTCAAAAATCATATGTTCATAGGTGTGTGGTTTAATGTCAGGGTCTTCAGTTCAGTTCCATTGGTCCACATGTCAGTTTTTATGCCAGTACCAAGCTGTTTTTATTATGGTAGTTCTATATTAGAGCTTGAAGTCAGGGATCATGATGCCTTCAGAGGTTGTTTTATTGTACAGGATTCTTTTGGCTATCCTGGGTTTTTTGTTTTTCCATATGAAGTTGAGTATTGTTCTTTCCAGGTCTGTGAAGAATTGTGTTGGTATTTTGATGGGTATTGCATTGAATCTATAGATTGCTTTTGGTAAGATTGCCATTTTTATACTATGTTAATCCTACCTATCCATGAGCATGGGAGATCTTTCTATTTTCTGACATTTTCTTCACTTTCTTTCTTCAGGGACTTAAAGTTCTTGTCATACAGGTCCTTCTCTTATTTAGTTAGAGTTACCCCAAGTTATTTTATATTATTTGTGGCTATTATAAAGGGTGATGTATCTCTGATTTCTTTCTGAGCAAGCTGGTGTAGCCATCCTAATATCCAGCAAAATAGACTTCAAACTAAAATCAATCAAAAGAAATCAAGAAGGAAATTACATACTCATTACAGGAAAGATCCACCAAGATGAAGTTACAATTTTGAACATTATGCCCCAAACACAAGGGCACCCACATATGTAAAAGAAACATTACTAAAAGCTTAAACCACACATACAATCACACACATTAATAGTGGGTGACTTCAACATCCCACTCTCACCACTGGATGGATTTGCCAAATCGAAACTTAACAGAAAAATAAGGGACTTAACTGATGGACTTAACTTAACTCAATTGGACTTAATCGATATCTAGAGAACATGCCATACTAACAAAAAAGATTATCCCTTCTTCTCAGTGTCTATTATTTTATGTACACCTAAATTTGTATGTATTATTTTGTCTACACAATTATGTTCTCTCTGTACTTTCAACTTTTTGTAGTTTTTATGGATGATTTTTCAGTTTTGATTATCCCTGGTTAGCCTGCCTCATGATTATGGCTTTATCAATATTACTACCTATAATAGGCTCATCATCTAATGGATCCTATGAATTTACTGGTTTGAGTCAAGTCCACATGAAGCCTGTATGCATTCAGTCATGGCATCTCACTAAACCAAGTTAAAAAAAAAAATCTTTGCTAAAACACAGAAGCAGTTAGCAAAGTAAGTAACAAGAGTGGCAACATGCCATGTAAGAAAACTTTAGGGATACTAAAGATTGCTTTGCTTTTCTATCAGGAGAAGAGAGCAGTTTGTGGCCATTCTGATAAAAGAAATAGAAAAGATGAATGCAATCCTGGTTTTCATTTCCCATGAGCCATTGCTTTGAGGCTTTATTGCCAGCCCCCACAAAAATATACCTAGCAGCACATTCGGGATTCCCAATTTTTCTTTAAGAACATGTCCTAAGGTCACCAGTAGAAGGGTAATATCTTGGATAGAGGTCTAACCTATATGCATTATGCTTTTCCTCTGTAACCCACAGCAGCTAATAGTGCTAGAGTTTACCTGTCCTTCAATATTTTACAAACTGACACCCCCTTTGAATGAATTGTCAAGCAACTGCATCACTAATCTACTTTGGGGTGACTACTAAGTAAAATAAGAGTGATTTCAGCAAAGAAGTACAATATCCCAACAGCTGACCTGACATCTGAGATGGATTTCTAAGATAATAATATGAGGGCAACGTATACTACATAAATCTCTTAGTCAAGGGAATGTGTCACATTGCCCAGAACGTAAAACAAAATGAGATATTTTTGTCATGCTATTCTATTTAAAATTTAGAATTTTTACTAAACAATGTAGTTCAGTTGCTAAGGTGCTTGCCTAGAGTTTACAGAACCCAGTATTTCTTCCCCAACACCACATAAACTAGCTGAGTGGTACACACTAAAATCTCTGCCCAAGGGATGTACAGTCAGACCAATTAGAAGTTCAAAATTATCCTTAGCAATATGGCAAGTTTGAAGTTTGAAGCTAGTGTGAGATACACGGTAATTTGTCTCAATAAATAAAATCCAATAAAAGTTATAAAATAGTTATTTCTGTATTTTCCTTTTTGATATTTTAGAGTATGTTTATTAAGATCATTGAAACTATGGCAACCTTGGTAGGTGAATGGGGCTACTATCTAGACACATATCGCTCTGCTGGACTATGTAATACAAGACAGATATAAGTTGGCCAATATCCAATACTGTTAGAGTAGGTCATCACAGTCCACCCCAGTCTGTCTACTTTTGTGGCTTTAGTGATAAAATCATGAGAAGAGTTGCTTGTTGAGATGAAATGAAATAGAAGTGATTGTACTTTTCTACCCTATTATGCATCTGTTCTCCTTTTATTGAACTACTGTCTCAGTTCTGGGGATAAACTTAAGTCTTTTACAGTTTTTATAGCTAAACTGAATAGACAAAATACCCACCTTATATGTATGTTTAAGAAATTCCTCATATTTTATAATTCAGGTATGAACTAAAAATTGGTTAAAGTCCCAAAATTTATACTGGGATGCATCATCTCTCCAATTTTCTATGATTCAGAAAGTCATTACAGACAAGATTCTTCATGTTCTAGATGGTAGACAAGGTAAGAGTAAGTGTACAGAACTGTTGGGGTTTGAATGTGAAGTTTCCCAGAAGGTCATGTGCTTGAATGTGTGGTTTCTGACCAGTGGTGCTGATTTGAAAGGTTATCCACCTTTCCTCACTAGAAGAAGAGGGTCACTGGGGGCTAAGCCATTCTTCATAGTCATTCCTCACTCCCTATTCAAACTCTGTTTTCTGTTTTGCTAAGCTGTGAGGAGGTAAGGAGTTCCAGTTGTCCTGTTCTATCAACATGAAGCTGCCTGGTACACAATGTCCCCTCCATGATGGACTGTTTTCATTCAAACTGAGAGCCAAGATAAACTTATTGCAGTAGTTTAAATAAAATTGGCCCCATAGGCTCATGGAATTTATTGCTTGGTCACTGGTAAGTGGTACTTTTTGAATGGATTACCAGGTGTGGCCTTTGGGAGGAAATGTGTCACAAGGGGTGGGCTTTGGTATTTAAAAGCCCATGCCAAGCTCAGAATCTCTCTCTTTCTGTTGTCTGTGAATCCAGATGTAGAACATCAGCTGCTTCTCCAGCACCATGTCTTCCTTCATGCTGCCATGTTTCCCGCCATGATAATAACAGAAACTAAGAAGGCCCCAGTTAAACACTTTTTTTTATAAAAGTTGCTGTGATCATGGGGTCTCTTCACAGCAACAGAACACTGACTAAGACCCGTCACCCCTTAGGTTGCTATTTTCCTTCTTCTGATGTTTGGGCACAACTATAAGTAGAATAACTAATTCAGAAGTATAAAAGACTGATTGTGGACTTCTGAAACTCTGTTTAATTCTCATATTAGACACACAGGCATTTGCCCATGGAACTTGGGGTTAACATTGGAAACAAGGAGTGGGAGAAGTGCAAAGCACAGGCCCTGAAACTGAGGGTAGGAATTCTGAGTTCCAATGTCACTCAAGCCCAGAGCATCAGCATCAGGGATCATATCTGACCATGAGTACCTTTCTCTTATAGACAAGTTAGGCTAAAATGAGTATTTCAAAATTCCAACTTGAGAACTTAAGCATTAAACTGAAGACACCAGAAGCAAGCAGTGGGATGTGACTGAGAAAAATAGGTTCAGAAATGGTGACTGTCTCAGATTACATTCAAGGGAGACCAGTTATCTTTTCCTGTGGTACTGCAAGTTCATGAATGTAGGCTGAAACTGCTAAAACTGCAGTTTTTAAGAAGTGTTTCCATATTGAGAAAAACAAAGACACAAGTAAAATGTAAATGAAAGTAACATTTGGGTCTAAAAGTAGAAAATCAGTCCCCTCTTAAACTCTCTCCTCACTTCATTTCCCTTTTTCTTCCTGGCAAATAACCATTTCCTTGTCTTTTTGACAGCATTTTGTGAGTTTCCTATTTAAACATGATGTCTTATGCACAGAGTGTTTTGTAGTCATACTGTACTCATTCCTTTGTGGCTGTCTTGCTTTGTCATAGTTCATCGTGATAAAATCCTTTGTTGTTTATAACTACAATCCAGTCATGTTATTCAGCTCACAGTCTACCCACTGTTCTCCAGATAAATAAGGTTAATGTTTCCACTCTTCTATGATTGTTTTATCCCCATCCTTTGATGTATACATGCATAGGATTCTCTAGGTCACAGATCTAGGATTGGAATTGGTAATGTCTATGAATGAGGACTAATGAAACGGTTTAGCATGTGGAAGAAACTGCTGCCAAGCTTGACCACTCGAAAACAGGGACCCATGTGTAGAGGAAGAAAACTGACCAACTCAGACTCATGTTGTCATCTCACCACCACACTCAGGCTGCAGCACGTGCACATTTAGTGTGTTCATATGTGCACATATGGAGTGCCCAGGGTCCGGGGATTTCACTACATCTGGTATGGAATATCTGAGGGAAAAAAAATCTACATACACTGTGTTCTTATGTCTATTAACTTTATTCTTCTAAGACAAAATTCTATCAATTTAGCTACAGCTTTATCAGGCATTCAGGGCAGGAATAAATCTAGATACATCAAGCTCCTTACCTACTTACTTTATTTGTCTGGGATGAAATCCCGTCTACATACCTTCACTTCTATCTGGTTTCCTCTCATAGTCCTGCTAAGGACTAAGTATTCGTTATTTGGCACTCTAACCCCTCGAGGAAGAGGAACACGTCCCAAAACACGACAAATCCACAGAAGAGTTTTTATTAAGATAGGAAGAAGAGACAGACATGACAGACCTTTGGGAGACACACATGGTCAAGAGAAAGGAGAGAAGAGAGACCTGTGCAAAATGGTGCCAGCTTTTTAAAGGGTGGGCTGAGCATGCTTACAGGAACGCATGTGGCTACTCCATGCATGCGCATAGATTACATGGCTGCGTGCGCTTTACGCAACCATGTAAAGCCACGGAGTCCTAGTCATGCAAGACGTTTTGACCCAGAAATGGCTATTTTGAACTTGAAATAACTAGGCAGGAGTGTCTAGGTCTGCCAGGCATGCCCAATCATGTGGGCATGTTGTGACTTCATATCATTAAGCTCTTGTGCTTCCAGCTTCATCTTCTTCCTCTGTTTCTTCATTCCCCATCTCTACTACTGTCTACTCCTAGCTCAAGAGTTCTGCCTTACCATCTATGTTATCTCTGTGTTCTCTTCTCCTAGGTTATGCCTTTCTGTCTGCTCTACAGAAAAATGCCTGTCTTTCTTTCTTTCTTTTTTTGTTTTTGTTTTTTGTTTTTGTTCTTTGTTTTTTGTTTTTGTTTTTCAGGACAGGGTCTCTCTGTGTAGCTTTGCACCTTTCCTGGAACTCACTTAGTAGCCTCTGCCTCCTAAGTGCTGGGATTAAAGGCATGTGCCACCAAGGCCTGGCCATGTGGTTCTCTGCCTCCTCAGGAATGTTGCTCTCCTTTCCACCTTGATATGTAAAACCATCTTTTGTTCTCAGTCCATTGCTCTGGAGACCACTAGGCCTCAAGGCAAGGGGATGGTCTGAGCTTCATTTGCACAAGAAGCAAAGCTATGGCACCTCCTGCCAGGTTGTCATTGCCTTATACAAGTACTGGCTCCAGCAGCGAAGTTAGTTACCTAGAAGAAGTTCAGCAGGTCTGAGGAGCTGCACTGTTTGCCAATTTGTCTGGGGATATTTGGGCATGCAAGAATTTCATAGCAGAAGACAGCTGAAATATTAAGATCTGCATAACACTAAATATTCATAATAAATAGCTTGCCCTTTGATAGACCCTTGGCTAGTCAAAGTATAGCTTTAGCACACAGCTGAATCTCTATAATATAGTCTTGTGGCCTACCACATATACACACACTAAATAAATGAAATGGTGGGTAGGGAAGGGGAAAGGATCTGGAAGGACTATGGAGAGGGAAAGATTATGATCAAAATATATTTAAATTTAAACATTGTTTTAAATAATAAATATAATAAAAAGAAAAAACAAAAAGAATGTATTATATGAGTCTGCCTATACAGTTTCATTGGACGTGGAAAACTATTTTTCAAAGTTTTATTTTTTAAAAATATTTTCCCATAGAGTTACAGGCCATTGGTTGACATAACCACTTTTTGCTAAGTACTTATTAAAATCATGTTTATTTCACTAGTAAATTACCATTTCTTACTGATTTATGCATTACTTGACCATGGTCAGATGTATAAGTGATATAAATACATAAAAAATCATGAACTACCTAATTCAAATATTCATTGCTTTTACTTTCCAAAATAGCTTTGTTTCCATTAAAAACACATATTTTTGCATTGAAAATGTTTAAGATTCTTGAGTAAAATATTTTAAGCTATCTACATATTCATATATTGGAAGCTGATATTTACTTCTATGCAAGGGTTATGAAAGCAATTTCACTTTTCGTAGAGCACAGGTGCATGTGTTGAGTGGCCATCGCATCTATACACAGCAGTTTGTAAGTGTTTCATGTGGCAGTCCCAAGCATACATATGTACTCAGAATAAATGTAAGATATTATCATGTGAACTCTTTGGAGCCAATTTGTGAACTGTTGTGGTTTAAATGTGATAGAAAAGACCGTAAATCCAGTAGTGTAAGTGAGTTTGTATACCTATACATATCGACATGATTTTGCTACAAAGCTATTGCTTTTTAGCAACTAACTAAACTGCAAGGCAGCAGCATGCAAGCAGACAAACTTCAGACAGGCTATCAAAATGGTGAGTTTTCACTTAAATGGGTTCCAATAGGTGTTCTCTGGTCATTCCTTCCTGTTGCATTCCTCCCCTGTCTCTCATTGTTTTCCTTCTTTCCCTACCTGGTCTCCTCTGCTTGGATTGCACAGGACTTACATGCTTGTAATTACTCCAGTGTGTTAGAGGTAAATGGTGAAGAAAAGGATTGAGAGAAGACAAGAGTAAAAAGAGAGGTGGCTCTGAATGCACTGGACACTAGCATGTGCCTCAGTTGCCTTCTTCTACCTACAGAATGGTGAAAGTGTTGTCCTGCCTCTCAGAACACCAGACCTGGCATCCTTATGTTCATGCCATGCTGCAGGTGCAAGCTTTCAATTAGGAGTTGCTGCTGATCTCTGACAACACTAATGAAATTCAGACATCTAAAGTGACAGGCACCTCAACTGGTTTGGGAGTTTAAAAATTAATACCTTCAAGTTTCATTTTCTCACTCCACCCTCAGTGCCTTCCCCTGGAAGGAGAATCACCCTAACCAGTCCAAACATGCCTCGCAGTGAAGGTCAAAATTCAATGACACTGTAGAATTGATTTGAAAGGGAGAGAAGGGGAAGAGAGGAGGTGATAACACTTGGGTGCCCTTTGAACTCTGGCAAGACAAATGAACCTTCAGTCCTGATATTCCAGACCAGAACTGACAACTTTCAGAGGTAGCAATGTGCAGTCTGTCTGTCACAGCCCACTAAGAAGAATACCTAATGAACACTGCAATTCAGCAATGGTCCATCATCTGAAACTACTTTTTGACCAAGTGTAGACACTGTCAACAAATTTACTTTCTGAAAATAATCGACTATAATATTTTATGTAATAGGACTATACTTTTCCCTTGTGAAATAAATCACTAAATATAAATTGTGTCTCAAACTAAAGATCTTTCTAGAAACACAATCACACACAGGTTCTGTTTTTTTTTTTTTTTTAAACGTTATTAACAGAAAAAGTTTTAAAAGGGACTCTTCCTTTTAAAATTTGAAAACTCGACTACTAATATATGCATTTGTTTTTACAGTCATCAAAAAGGTTCCTCTAAATTTGCCATGAATCAGGCCAGAAACCCTTGACAGTAAATCCCAAGATGCAATCTGAGAGCTCAGGCTTGAAAGATTTCTACTATAGAGTTGGAACATCAAGATTTTTAAGAGTACCAATGCCTTGGAAGATTGAATGCTTCTTTTCTCTGGTGCAACTGAACTCTACACATTCCTTGTTTTAGGACCAACATGTGAGGTGTGACTCTTTCCTTTACCAGCCATACTTCTGAACTTCAGTGAAATTAGAAGGTGTTTCCTCTCCCTGGTGAGCTGTAACTCAGGTCATACACAGGCCAGGCCAGCTGGGACCTTCTTCTTTGAGTGCCATTTCTGTGTTTGCTCTCAGCCATCCCTGTGTTATGCCTTCAGCCCTCTCAGCATGGTGCCTATTACAAATTCATAACCCTCAGCATAGCCTCACCCTTCACTGCACACCATCTAAGACAGAGCATGCACACATTTGAAAGCCATCTCAGAGCAGACAGATTTCCCCACTCAGATCCCAAGAAGCAGCTCTTTAGTGAAAGTGCCCCTGCACTTTCAGAGTAGGGTAGTATTAAATGATACATAATTTAAAGATTTCTGCCTACCTTTCTTTTTCATTTCTACCAGGGGGGATGCATTTTTACAAGAAGCAGAGTAGGTAAAGAAAGTAACTTATCATTAAACATGTCATTTTGATAGTATTCATAATCACTCCAGGATAATAGGCTGAAGACATACCTGCTCTGGGCTAACCTAGATGACATCATTTTAAACTGTTTAAAAGATGCTCTTGCCAATAAAAGCTGCCAGTTAGCTGGTTTGTACAAAAGTACCTGAATTAATAGCCTTAATCTACTTTCCCTGACCAAAGAAATTTAAAGACAAGTGTTTGTTTCCCAATAGCTAAGAATTGTACACACCATGTTTTAAGAAATGTGGAAAAGGTGAGAAGGGTAACTTCAATCAGGAGAAGAAATCAACAGAGGAAGAACCTATAATTATAGGAGTATTTGGTGTTGGCATAATCAGTCAACACATCACAGTAACGTCTGAACTACAGGATGGAGCATTCTTCCAGGCACTGAAGGGTTTAAAATAACACCAGCTGTGGTTCTTGTGTGCACAAGTTTTGAAAGAGAAATGCAGCAAAGCAAGAAAATAGTTAAAAGACTAAGATGATCAGGGAAAGATTTGGAAGTCAGTGAGGGTGCAATTGGTTAGGGCTCTCTTCAAGTGAGGTATGCAGGTAGGCAGAAATGATGAGGGAAGAGAAGAATAGTAGAGACAAATGTGGCATTGATATCTGCTTTATATTGCACAGAACACCCCATTCAGTAAATGAATGCATCAGGGACAGGGAAAAGACAGCAATGATGATTGGATAAGGGGTACTTGAGGCAAGAAAGCCTGAAAATAGTGTGTTGTGTATTAGGGAGTCTACTGGAATTTACTGATATTGAAGAAAGGACATCATTTCCTCTGGTGTAAAATGAATGTTGTTAACTATCTACCAGGAAACATTTAAGAGACAAAGAAGTGTATGTGGGACTTAAGATACTGTCTCTCAGTATCAATGTCCAAATGTCTCCATTCCTCTCTTCATGAGATTTACAACACTCACTATTTTGCTTGTTTCTTCTTTCTTCTGTACTTTTCTTTATATTCTGTTTATGCACTCCTTTAGGGTTTTTCTTCATTTTCTCTATTGTGTTCACACTTAACAAGCTATACATAAATAAATCATATGGGTTTAGTTTGATTTGTCACATTTCTTATATATTTTGTGATATCTGTTCATAGTTCATAATTTTCTTGTGGTTTTTTAGTTAAAACATTTCTAATGACTCTTTCTAGCCCAAGTCAGACTGAAATGTTAAAGCTGTTTTGATGAGAAAAAAAAATTTGAAATGCTAAAATGTTTAATTTTCATTCATACTTACGAAGTTATTACTGTTAAAAGTATATATAAGTTTATATTACTGCATACTAACAAATAGAAAATAATTAAGATGTTGGACTTCAAGTTATGCTGTCTTATTTGTAGTATAAGGAGCTACACTTTTGCTAATTTCACATTGGACTTGGGGAAAAGGAAATGAAGCAATTATAATGATATAAGAGGCTGAATTTTTGCAGCAAGGAAACTATGCAAATAACAAAACACTCAAGAAATACTTTGATGATTTATAAGTGGTTAGTTTTTATTTTTAATTTTATGCCTTGTAAAAATGCTATCTGTAGTGAAAACAGCAGCTCAGGTCTCTGCCAAGTCATAGGCTGTCCACTGTTGACTTAACACAAAATGTGAGAACCAAAGCTGAAACAATCAGGTAATTACCTAGAAAGTCACGGATACCTAGGTTGTTGGCCCTATGTATAAAACACACTTACATTCGATCTTTATCCAAATACCATATTCAAATTTTTGATTACTGCAGCTCCTGAAATTGTCTTTTAATCTGCTGTACGTTAGAACCTAACTCAATTACCAAGCAGTTTTCGTTTCACTTTTCACATAGAAGTACTGCACATATTTCCCCTAGCCACCTTGACATTTGGTAAGAGCTAATATCCCAGGAACAGCAAAGTTGTTGACATATATTCTCTGGTCATTCCAGTCATTCTGTGAAGTATTCAGCAAAGAAATAAGGATGTTCAAGTACTGTGAGTGAGATGTCCCCAGCAATCTCAGGCATTTGAATACTTGGTCCTAGTAGGTGGCACCCTCAGGAGGTGGGGCAGCCTTGCTTGAGGAAGTAGATGACTGGGAGTTGGCCTTGAGATAAAATACTTTTACAACGATGATAATTTGAGTTTGAAGTTGTGAGCTCTCCTTCTTCTCTGGCCACCACACCTACTGATTATCACCATGATGAACTCTAGAACTGTAGATCCAAATAAACTTTCTTCTATAAGTTGCCCTGGTCATAGCATTTTAGCACAGCAATAGAAAGGTGACTAGTAAATCTATCAACAATATCTGAGAGTACACAGGGTTCTGCAGCTCAGGGTCTACAGCCTTCCCCCCACCAGCCTAACCCACCTTTCTTCTACACACCTGTGCAAATACTTTCTATCTGGAACTGCCCAAACACTAACATGATGGATTCCCATTAGTCAGCCTAACATGACATGTTTATCTTGACTATTCTCCTTGTAACCATTTTCAGTGATCCTTTAGTCACAGAAAAAGAGTCTCAGGAGATACTTTACTTGGAAGAGTGAAGCAAACAGATGAAAAACTTCTCATTGTTTGATGTTCAGGACTAGATTGCCATGAGACATAGTTATTTATTTTAATCTGCATAGGTATAGGGTTTTTTTTGTCCTCTACGTGACCAATTTGTGCAAATGTTATACACACACACACACACACACACACACACACACACACACACACACATATGTATATGTGTGAGTCTTACTAGCTAACATAATAGATTAAGCCAACAAAGCAAAACCTTCCAATGATGCTGTCTTATTCTTCTAGGTTATTTTTCTGGTTACTCTCCTATTCCTAATGAAGTTACGGTTATGTTTTTACTACTGCTATATTTTCAAATTAACTTTGTCCAGTCCCATCTTTTGAAACTTTTCGGTTGGATGTAGGGTGTATAATGTCAGATTAAGTAAGACCCTATCTTGTAGTGAGACTAAGACTACTACAGGTCACATATCAAGTGAGCAGTTGGCCTGCATTAGTTCATATTCATCTAGCCTAGTACTATTCTTCATGACTACAGACAGGCAATTTGGTGGCGATTCACTGTTCAGCTTTTGACATAAATGTGAGATGGAAGGTAAGATGTCTCTGACATCCAGAACTCTTGGTAGTCTCTGGCCTACTCCTGAAAACCTGCATCCTCCTGAGGACTGGATCTGTACAAGGCCTCTATCCTCTTCTGATCATGACAGAAATAGTGTGCTAACTGAAATTCCTCACAGCATTGCTCTTTATTTTCACTTCTAGTCTATGGTGGCGTTACCACTTTTTAAAATCTAGACTATATTCATTTAATTTTTCATAACTCCCTAGTAAGCGTTTGAAGCAAATGGGCTGCATGAAAATGTACCCTATCCTTCCTAGAAATTGTTCATCCTGCTTATGGTGTTATTTCATTTTCCCGGAGTGTACATTTCACCATAAAATGCAGTTATCCATCTGAGCACATATGGAAAGGAGTCTCATTTCCTGGTGAACTGAAGAAGAACCGACTTCTTTTAGAAGGGGAACAAAAAGCTTGAAGGTCAGGGCATAAACATGAGAAGAAGGAAAAAAAACAGTTGACTTTGCTCCCTTGTATCCCCTCTGTGGCTTCTGAGGTGGAAAGCTCCTACACAGATGGGCAAGGTCACTTTGCACAATTCTTCTGTTCCCAGAATGGGATAGTGGAGGAGGCACTAGGCATGAATCTGGGTGACTTTCTGAGAACTCTGCCTCCTTTCAGAACTCTTGAACTTCCCCCAGCTCTGCAGGAACAAAGCACAGGTGGAAAACACGGGATCTCTATTCCTCCAGAACTACATCCAGCAACCCAAAGGAAGGAATGTGCTCTGGAGAGAACTAAATCTGAAGCACTGTCGGGGACAAGAACAAGGAGTGAAGATCACAATCAGCTGCATGGAACCTAGAGTGCCTGCCAGGGGCTCAGAGCTGGGGCCAAGTTGCTCTAACTGTTAAAAAATAGATACAGCAAATCAATGCAGCTAGGAGCAGATGGTTTCCTTGCAAGTCTTAAGTCTCCCTTTCAATCTCCTAATGCCACTGCTTCTCAGATTAACCTGTTTTCCAAAGAGGGATCAAGGTTGATAATATCGAGAATGCTGAAATCCATTTTCCTAAAATATATCTTTAACATAAGTACAGGCACAAGTGTGAGAAAGAATTTTGTAAATAACCCATATTTTACCAGTACTTGATACAAATCTAGTAGATAAAGTCTTCAGTAGTAAAAGTAAATGATATTCTGTACCAGTGACATCTCAGGGAGGATCAAAAAAATGATCTTATACAAGCAATTTTGGAAAGTAATGAAGAGAAGAAAATATCTGTAAGGAGAAAAGCCAAAGGAAATAAAATTACTGTGAAAATTTTATTTGTGCATATAACTTTATATGTCCTGGCATGATAAAATGCTGATAAAAAAAAACAAAAAACTCCTACTCTTAACATGTACCTATTAGGAAGAATCTGTACAGACTCAATTATCTGAAAGTAAATGCCACAGAACTTATAAATTGTTTTAGACACAAATGTTATCCAAATAATTAAGGAGGGTCTTATTTTTAACAGATTCTAGTAAACTGTGTACAAAGCGCACTTAGGACCTCAGCACGTAGATGCACAAATTACACACCTAGTTCTAGTTCATCAGAAGGACACCAACTATTCTGGTTTCTATAGAGCAATTTCATTTAATTTATAGAACACCAAAAGTTGTCCTGTGTATCTACTGTGTGAGGTTTTCTTTCTTAACCTGAGTATTCTTTTTACCTCAGTCTTTCCATGTATTTTCTTTCCCTTTTCTTTTAATCATCATATTTTTTTGGTGTGTGTGTGTGTGTGTGTGTGTGTGTGTGTGTGTGTGTGTACTCTGTTTGTTTACAAAGATATGAGGCATGTGTGTCTGTTTGTGGTGGGTGCACGTGCATATGTATGTACTAGTGTGTTAATTCCTGAGGTTGATATTGTCTTCCTTGGTTGTTGCCCACCTTATATACTCGCTTTACCCATAGCTCACTGACTTGTCTTCCTTGAACCATAGTTTGTCTCAGGGATCCTCCTGTCCATGCCTCCTAAGAGATAGTATTTCAGGTGGACCACAACATCTGCTTGACATTTACATGAGTGCTCAGGATTTTAACTCAGATCCTCATATTTACACAGCAAGTGTTTCATGCACTGAGGCATCTCCTGAGTTCTGTACCTTCTTTGCCTTTTAGGGAAAGGTACCATAAGCACAACACTGATAAGACAAATCCTCTTTTGAAGCTTGACCATGTGCATTATAGGAGGAGTGAACACAATGTTCCACATGTGTTGGCATTTATAGAACCAGAGCAGCATGCCTAACTCCAAATGAGCACCAAGCTCTGCCCTTCTAACTAGAACTGACACTCTTTTGGATTAGGAGAGAAGAGATTATTTCCTGCAAGTTAGCTAAAACAACCTGTCTTGTTTTCCTCTAGCAAAACGTCCTGGATCACTTCCTCTGATTAATTGTATTAAGATCTTCAAGGGAAAGAAAATGTCAATAAGCTTGATGACAATGTTGCAGGCTTTGCTGAGGAAGAGCAGCAAGGTCAGATTCAGGGAGTGTTATGCCTGACTGCTTGCTGGCCCACAGTGAGGAAGAGTGAGTGCAGGTGATCATTCAACCCAATTCCCACCTCTCCTTGCTGCAGCAGCACAAATTGACAATTCTCAGTGGCCTGCTCTCAGGCATTCATGACCTCAGCTTCATTTCTAGAAGGACATCTGAATAGCCCCAAAAGGTGTCCACATCTGAATCCCATAAGTATATTATTTCATGGTAAAGGGCAATTATAACTGAAATGAAGTTAAGATAGCTAATTCATTGACAATGGGATAAGAAATTGTGCTGGGTTAATAAGGTGGACCCATCATAAGCACACAACCCCTAAATTACACTAGCAGAATGGGATGACAAACCAAAGAATTTGGGGAAAATCTAGAGGCTTCAAAAGTAAAGAGAATTGATTGTTGTGGGATGTTCTTTATGTCAAATGTGTTGCTCTGATTGGTTAAAATAAATAAAGTGTTAATTTGCCAGTAGCCAGGCAGGAAGGATAGGGTAGGCAGGACAAGGAGGAGAATTCTGGGAAGTAAAGGTGGGGAGAGAGACACTGCCAGCCACTTCCATGACAAGAAAGATGTAAGGTACTGGTAAGCCATGAGCCACGTGGCAAAGTATAGATTAATAGAAATGGGTTAATTTAAGTTAGAAGAAGTAGAGAACAAGAAGCCTGCCATGCCATACAGTTTGTAAAGAATGTAAGTTTCTGTGTGTTTACTTGGTTGGGTCTGAGCGTCTATGGGCCTGGCAGTGAGAGAGATTTGTCCTGACTGTGGGCCAGGCAGGAAAACTCCAACTACAATTGATTCTTTTTAAAAATAGTGTTTTATTAATGACTTGAGAATTTCATACAATGTATTTTTATCATGTTTACTAACTCTTTCTATTTCCACCTCTGCACCTTCATCTTTTTACATCCTCGACTTTGATTTCATTTCCTTTTCTTCCTCCTGGAGCTAACCTGGAGTATGGTTACCCTACCATGGATCATGTCATTAAAGAGGTATTTCTAACCTCAGAGCATCCTACTTATGCCTGGATTTCAGCTTGCTGCTACTCATTTCAGGCTTCTGTACTGTAAGACTGTGAACAAGTAAGATTGTGTTGGGTTGTGATAACTTACAGTAGCAGTAAGTACCAATACTTGTGAAACACATCTGCTTCCATAGACACCTGCTGCTGTGGAAATGTTAAACATGCCTCATAGCACATTGACCTGAATTGAATCATTACAACCCATGGAAAGGTGGAAAGAAAGATTGGAGCCAGTAAAAATGTTTTCTGACCTCCACTTGTATGCCAAAGTGCATGTGCCTACATATACACATTATTGCACATAAACATATAAATATAACAACAGCAATAGTAAACTAATGTGATACAGACAATATTAGGAACAAAAGAGCTCTTTGTATGTGAATTTGGAATGAACAAGAACATTATTGTTTACTACTTTTAACTAAATTTTTCTATACCTTATTATATATTCCATAATACACCCTACTAATAAAACAAAAAAAATTAATATATGAATATGTGAAGCTAAAGTTTGTTCTAAGGATGAAAAATATTCATCAAGAAATCTATGCATGTAGATGAATAGTCTTATTAAATAAGAAACACAGAGCCAAATGCAAAGTTAAAAGCCCAAGAGGTCAGAGCAGTAGCTGAGAGCTGAGACTTTAAACTGCCTTTTTGACCCTTCGCTGATGCTGTTGCCCTTCCCCTCAGAAAAATCCCTACCTACTGTATATCTGTCTTTTTATTGACTTTCTGTTCTACCTTCTCATTGGTTGTAAACCCAACCACATGACCTCCTCATCACTGCTTGTCTATACAGACCCCTAGGTCTTCTATGGTAGGTATTGAGATTAAAGGCATGTATCTCCATGCTGGCTGTATCCTTGAACACACAGAGATCTGCCTGTCATGAGATCTGCATTAAAGGTGTGCACCACCACCACCCAGCTTCTGCTGTAGCTTGCAATTAGCTCTGACCCCCAGGCAACTTTATTTACTAACATACAAATAAAATCACATTTCAGTACAAATAAAATATCACCATACTACGCATCTCCTCCAAGTGCTCACTCTTTACCCCTTTAATATCCCAGTTTCCAGTCATGACTTCTTACAGTTGGGATGCTATCTGCAAATCACCTTCCTTATCCCTTATAAATATGTCATACTGAACCACTGTTATTCTCCACTCTAACTGTTCATATTTTTGTTTATTCCACTGCCTCTATGAATGGCTGCTACAACTTCTTGGCCTCATTTTTGACTTTTTCTTCACACATCACTCATATGTTCTCTAAATTTGTACTCTTTCTTATTCATTCATTTATGCTTAATAATCCATTTAGACACTTATTCCTTATAACCTCAATTTTATGTGCCCTACTTTATGACCATCAACTCCTAACTTCACAAATCATGTCTGTCTCTGTGTGTGTGTTTGTTCTTCCATGTGTATGAGGTATTGCATAAGCATGTGTCACATGTATGTAGAGGCCAGAGAAAGGTTCCTTCTTTTTTTTTTTATTTTTTTGGGGGGTGCCTTCCTTTTTTATTTCTTCCTTCCTTCTTTCTTTCACTTTTTATTCTTTTTTTTTTTTTTTGAGACAATGGTTCCCAGTGGAACCCAAGGCTCACTGATAAGGTTAGTTTGATTGGCCAGCAGCCCCAAGGGATCTGTTCTTTCCAACCAACAGTGTTGACATTACAAGCATTCACTATCATCCCTGGCTGTTTGTTGTTCATTTGTTTCTATCCTTTGTTTTAGTAAAGTGAATTATGGGGGTAGAACTTAGGCTGCATGCTTGTAAGGCAGGCACATTGTAAACTATGTATCTCCTATCCCTAAAAGCTCACATCTTTTAAAATCTGAATTCAGATATTCTTTGACATCACCAAGACCTTCAACACATTATATGAGTGCCATGTGTTGGTCCACTCTGCACAAGGCTCAGCCCAGAGGCATTACTCATCTCTGATCAATGTTCTTTCTATGTTATTTCATGCATGATTTGTTATAAAACTCCACAGTTTAAAATTAAAGTAAACCTAGAACTCCTATACTTAATGTTTCTGGCCCCACATCCTCCCTGCAACTCTATCCCCAGTCTACTCTTCTGTCAGTCATTGTCTATCATCCACACAGCAGCAAGAGGGATAATTTTGAAATTCAGATCAAAGCATATTACAGTTTGGGGTAAGACACCTTGATTATTTGCTGTTATAGTGATGGCATATGGCTTTATAAGACTTATTTTTTCTCCAGATCTGACTTCTTCTCTTCAGACTCTACTACTACTGGCTCTATCCATTCTGGACATATTATAGACCAGGTGCTCCCAGATCATGACAGTCAGATTTCCAAGGTAAAAACATCAGACTTCCTGTTATCTCTGTCTTGGACACTCTTTATAGTATCTACACCTGTGTTTCCTTCACTCTTTAGTCACAAGATGTAGAAATAGAAGGATGCTCAGTAATAAAAGTATTTATTTAAACCTAATAAGACATGAGCAAAAACACGAAGACAAGGATTTTACCCATGAGATAACTCCTGCAGCTCCAGAATCTGGAGCTGAGTCTGAACACTCTACATATTTAATAAATATTTGAATCTTATTAAAGGGGAAATTTTGTTCAAAGGGATGTAGAAGTAAAAATGAAGATAATTAAACTAAGGATACTAGAAACACAGTATAAAAATCCTGATCTGAATTATTATATTCTACAAAAACCAAAGTTATCATAATAAAGAACTGGAAAGGGATTGACTATGAAACAGCCTGGTTTACAGGTTGCTCATCTCCAGTGCTTTCCATGTGTCTTCCACTCATATTATTATGTGTATTATGCCAACATTTACTTGCCCTTTGCATCTACAGCCATTTTATTGTCTATTGTGTGTTTGGAAAAGGAGTTCTTTTCTTCTAAGGGTACACAGGGCATACTTTCAAGACTCTGAAGCTAGTTGGCCTTGCTGTATGAATGGGTCTGGACATGAAAGATGACAGAGTTTCATAACAGATTGTATTCCAGTTTCCCTCTTTGTACTCAGAAGTTGTCAGTGTTGGAACTTGGTTCCTAGGCATAGCTCAGCAATAGAGAGCACTTGTCTAGCATGCCCTGGGCCCTGAGTTCAAAAGGGCTGTTTTGTCGACTGTTTTTGGACAAGGGTGTAGTTAGAGTTTTCCTGCCTGGCCCAGTCAGGACAAATCTCTCTTAACCGCCAGTCCCCTAGTCGCTCAGACCCAACCAGGAAAGCACACAGAAACTTACATTGTTTAGAAACTGTATGGCCGTGGCAGGCTTCTTGTTATCTGCTTCTTCTATCTTAAATTAACCCATTTCTGTTAGTCTATACCTTGCCACATGGCTTGTGGCTTACCAGTGTCTTTACATGTTGCTTTTCATGGCGGCAGCTGGTGGTGTCTCTCTCCAGCCTTCTACTTCCCAGAATTCTCTTCTCTCTTGTCCCGCCTATACTTCCTGCCTGGCCACTGGCCAATCAGAACTTTATTTACACAGAGCGATATCCACAGCACAAGGGAGATGCCCTTTCATTGTGACCTCTTCACAGGAGCAGCCTGTGACCAATAACTGATAGAGCAAGACCTGTTGCTCGAAGCTCAGCAAACTTTGAAGGAATATTCCAACATAGTGCTTCCTAACAGATTGACTAATGCCTCTGACACAGCTCAACAATGCTGCATGCTCCTTATAGTGCTCGCCTCCTTCCTACAGTTCACATCATTTGAACCCATGCACTGTAATCCACCTCCAATCTCAACTTTGCTAGAAAACACAAACAAACAAAAACAAACAAACAAACAAAAACCACCTCAGTAGACTTAGTGACCTTTATTTCTACATCTCATATTTTATGAATAAAATATTCAGGTTAATAATGTTATTAAAGCATATATTGAATCATTAATTGTATTAGAGCTCAGAGGCTGTAGCGACCAAGATATTTACCAGAAACCCAAAAAAAGATGAAAATTACTTATTGGAATAAGTAAATAAATGATAGAGAATATAGCCTCGATAATAAACACTACCAGAGATGCAAAGGTTAATAACTTGTATTTATGTAAAATGTTTCTCAGGTAAAAATTACACCAGGATAATTTTTTAAATGAGACTGATTTTAAATCAATTAATATCAACTGTGTCAAAATAAGATTTTAAAAAATATTCATGCTATCAGTTTTGGAGCTTACTTTACTTCTCAGTCTTTGACTAAGGATAAGTGCCATTTTACAGCTTGGAAGTATTTACAAAATCAACTTATATTCTAAACAGGGCAAAATTCACTTCTGCTTCCTCTGGCACTGAGTATTTTACAAATGTCCAAGTCTTTCTCTCTCACCATGAGTCATGTATTTTTATTCCAAGGTTATATCGACTGCTTCTATATTGAAATTTTTCATTCATTGGACTTTTATTAAGGACTCTGTCTTTGTCAGAAAGACACTTTGAAAACATCACTAATGTGCAAGGAATCTATATCTAGACTTTTAAAGTAAAGCCCAGAAATTTCATAAATGTCAACAAGAGGTATAAAATTGCATTCTCATACAGATTCAATTTTATTTTCCACTCAAGTAAGGCTTTTTATCACAGCAGGGTGTTCATCTGGGCTCAAGATTCTCAAGTTACTTCTTTTCAGGTTATTGTCCAGTGCCTCTACATTTTTATTTAGTGCTAAGTGTTCTCCAGTGGATTCCATTGACTTAGATGTAGTGCTTTCTTAAGGCCATTTGTGAGAACTCGTTCCTTTCTGCTAACAGTTTAAAGATTTCAAGGCAATGTTGTGGCATTTTTATTTTTATTGTTATTCTTCATATTGTCTCTGTAAACTTAACAATTTGAGTGACCTGTTTGTTAATCTCAATTTTTTGAAAAAAATTACTCAGATTGGTGATATTTTTAATGTCTAAAAGCTAATATCATGTTTACAGTTCATTGTAGTATGCTATTTTGTTTAATTAGCATAAAGTTCAGAAACTGTGGAATCAAAGATCTTCAGCAGAAAACCCCTAAATAAAGTGATTAGGTTGTAGCTCAGGGACTTGGAATTTTGAAATCCTAAAGAAACAGGCTAGATAAAACCCGAGGACAGTAGCTACTTGCATTATTGTAATTATATTGCTTCTTGTAAGCCCATCTTTGGAAGAAAGGAGAGCTCAAGAAAATTAGCAGACTATTAATAAAGAAATTTTCTAAGATTATACACTCTGGAGATTTTCATCCTTGGTTCCAGAGTTAAACCAAATGCACAAAATAGGGACTCATTTAATGCATATGGGGATTTATTAAAGCATCAGAAGGCTGTTACTTAATACAGAAAAAGATAAAAAGGAACTCTACACCTTGTCACACAGCGAAATCAAATATTGTCACACAGAGAAATCAAATATCTGTCTCTATCTGGCTGCCCCAAACAGAAAATAACACAAAATGCCACATGGTTCACATTGCTTATATTGGATTGAAAAGAGTGAGTTCTACAATGAAGACAGAAAAGCTTAGCTCAAAAACAAATGGACAAGAAAAGCAATTTTAATAACTCATGATAATTAGCTTAGAGTTCAGAAGGCACAGCAAAAAATTCTTGGCTATGAAAGCCATAGGGTATCAATAAAGAGAATTAAAGCTTTGGATCCCTAAATAATGGGCTAGTCAAAACCTGACTAGCTAGTTATTACCTTTTCTACTTACTCAAAGCAAGAAAAGTTAAATATTTGCTGCCCAATTGTCAGAGGTGAAATATTTGATGGTATTGTAGGTCTAATTTCTGTCTCAGGTGAGATGCATTCACTCAGATGTAATCTTTGAGCTCAGTCTTTTACAGGATAAGCACAATTGTTGGGTTTAACCAAACCATGTGTTCTTTATTCAGTAAGGGCATTTCAACTTTCTAAAAATAAAGATGAATACACATGATCTGGAAAACAAGAAATTTGAGGAGAAGCAAAGTTAAGTTGCAGAATTCCTGGGACGATATCAGGTACCATTCAACAAGCTGCTCATTCTGTCACACAGCTTTCACATTAATTATAAGGGAGCATCATTTATGGAGCCATCAAATCCATCATTAATGCTGTAGGGAATAATCAGTACTCTGCAGAAGGGATGTCAAGGACTTGGGAACAGTTTCAACATACAAAATACAAAAATCCCTTTATTATTATTTTAGTATAAACTGTTTAAATAATTCATTGTAACGGAAATTTTTCATCATAAATTTGGCAATATTTTTTCAATTGCACAATCAGAATAGTGAATCAATCAACAGAACAGTTCACCATTGCTAATCACTGACAGAATGACATATTGGGCTTTATTGAAAGCACAGCACACCATTTATAAAACAGGATTTATGTAGAATTTGTTATGTTCTGACAAAACAAATGCCAGTAGAATACATAAGGAAATAATTTATGCCATCCTTTGGGATCAGTTATCTCAAGAAAGAAACTATCCATGGTGCATGGATATAGCTGGCCTACTCTAATATGTTTTCAGAGTGTCACCAAACCATAGGTGTGAATAGTTGCCTTGACCTGCAATCTGGTTAAACTGTAGTATCATTGGCAAACTCTGGCTTTAAGTCACCTCATTTCTAAAGTTGGTGTTTCTGTTCTTTTATGCAGACAAAAAAATTGTTATTAGCTCTGTAATTAAAACACACACACACATATGAATATTCAGAAATGACACTGTCAATGCACTATTTGTGGGTAAGTCCTCTGAGAGTGAGGTAATTCTATATGGCAACATGAAAAAGTAGAGGTGTAAAATAACCAAAAAGAAAAAAAAAGGCACAAACTCTATCATATATCCAAAAATAGGACATCCCATTTGTACAGGTGAAGGGCAAATATCATTGAAACTGAGGAGTAATGACATTTAACACCAACATTACCAGATTCTGTCCATGTATGCTCACCAGACAGCATAGATAGTGGCTATGACAGGAACATATTTAGACATTTCTGAAAATGCAAGAGGTTCACTCAGTGCTTGGTAAATAATATAAAAAGTGGATAATATTGAGTAGAGACAACTGGAGCAAGTGAGCAACATCAGTGGGGTGATGGGAGGTACTGAGACCAGTAGCCATTTGCCAATGCCTGGGGAACACTTTACTCTTAGTTTAAATCATGGGCCCTCCTTGGTTCATTGTCTCTCAACCTCAATTCTGATACAAGGTATGATTGTAGATTAGAAGGCCTCAGACCCTAGACAGCTGTAAAAAGGATTAGTGCTACAACTGTGGTCATCTACTTAAGAAATATAGTAGGAAGGTATCATCTTTGGGTGAGGACTCAGGACTGCATGGTACCCATCAGTTCTTTCTCATCAGAGAAAATCCTATCTCTGGCAATGCTGTAGAGGATCAGAGGATCTCTGATAATTTGTCTGACCTGGGAGATGGAGAACATGACATAAGGGAAAAAGAGTGGCTGTGTATGGTTGACATGGATTTGCTGTGGGATGTTCTGTATGTTAAATGTGTTGCTCTGATTGGTTAATAAATAAAACACTGATTGGCCAGTAACCAGGCAGGAAGTATAGGTGGGACAAGGAGAGAGGAGAATTCTGGAAAGTAGAAGGCTGAGGCAGAGAGACACTGCCAGCCACTGCCATGACAAGGAAGATATAAAGTACTGGTAAGCCATAAGCCACATGGCAAAGTATAGATTAATAGAAATGGGTTAATTTAAGATAACAAGAAGCCTGCCACAGCCATACAGTTTGTAAATAATGTAAGTCTCTGTGTGTTTACTTTATAAGTGAGCTACGGGACTGTGGGGCTTGGCAGGAGCTGGAGAGAAACTCTCCAGCTACAGGGAGTCATACAAATTCTATACCTCAGAGTATAAGATAACTGTACTAGATGAATTAAAGATGCCCTGTTTATTAGTTCAGGAAATCTAAGTTAAGTTGGAGGTCTCAAATGTGAGACCAGTGTACACTTCAATGGGAGTTTAATGAAGGTATGTGCTTACATATGGCTTGAACAAACCCTCTGTTTGTAGAAAAATTTAAAAAAATGTACATGTCTGTCTCATCGCAAAACATTTGTAATATCTGTTTTATTTCATAAATAGTCCAAATGAATTCATCTAATGGTATTCATCATATAGGATGATTGTTAGTCACAATTGAAGTAATTATGAAAATTTTAGGCCTTCTTACAGCAAATGTTTAATAACTATTGTTTAATATAGAAAATAAATATACAATTTAGATACCTGACTAGTAAAGTGATTACATATATGTGTGTGCCTTGGAAAGCATATTTATCATAGTAAAGCTCTATGCATATGTAGTTGATTGAGCTCAAATAGAAAATTCATGAAGAGAAAGAAGAGATAACATGCTTGAAATATTAATATACTTGAAACGTGGCAGACCCTAATTGAGTAATTCCTAGGCTGCATGTCTTTGCATTATGCTGTCTACATACATTAAACATGACAAAACTGTCGGTATCACTAATCCCAGAGATAATGTGTTCAGTGTTGCATGTCATTCAACTGACGAACAATTGGCAGGTAGCTTTTATAATAGCAAGATGGATTCTTGTATGGGATGTGTTGATTGCTTATGTCAGCCCCTTTGAAATTTAACAGCAGTCATAATTGGAGCTGTAAATCTCCTCTAACTATAATTAGATTACTATTTATACCCATTGTCATTTTTTTTAAACAGCTTCAGACTCCACTGTGGAGTATGGAAGAAGCGGGAGTGGGTAATGTGGTAGACTAAAAATGATAAGTGCTGGTAAAATTTATTTGCATGTAAGTTTGTAAATTTAAATACCAAGTCCCAAGAAAATTATTTCAGAACAATTATCCCAAGAATCTTTAACTTTTGTCAAGGATGTGTATTGTCCAAAGGAATTGTCTTGGACTTATAAAATAGTTCACATAGTCAATGGTTATGCCTACCTACATGAGTACACAAAACAAGACTGGAAAATGTGGCATGAAAACTGATCTCTACATTTGGCATCTCATTATTTCTCCACCTTCCCTTAAATGAACCTTTTTCTGACTCTGTAATCCAGTGAGAATATATAATATACCAGATAGAAATTTCTCATTTAAGGTGCTATAAGTTACTAAAGGCAAGAAGGGGCTTTTCAACTTTTATCTTCCTGTCCTTACCTTTCCTATGAAGGCTAAATCAATAAAGCTGAGGGCACCCAAATTGCTTCCCCATTCAGGGGCTTTTAAGTGCCCAATGGTGTTCTTCATCTAGATGAGAAACAAAATAGGTGCAATATGGTACTTGGGAGGTTTTTGCTAGTTCTTCACCCTGCCTTTTTAAAGTTTTGAAAACCATGTAGTCCATTTTAGCATCTTAAGCAAAGGGTCAGGAATCAAGGCCAACTAGAAGCATATGAGGATCCATCCAGGATCCACCTTTGCTTAATAAATAGTAGAAAAACAGACAAATGACTGCACTGATGGTGAACCTGGAAAGCAGGAGATAGGAACCCACCCTCAGGTGTCTACAAGGGCTGGAATGCTTAGGTAAAACATGCTGTTCACTGTCCTGACATTCTTTGGATCCACTGCATTTTCAGATAAGGAAAATATAGTAGATGATCTTAAAGTATAATCTAGCTATCAAGCCCGATTATTGTCTTTGAAGACTATTAGCTCATTTGTTCATATTTAATATAGTGTAAAAGTCTTCCAGTTGATTTTCCTCTTTTTTAAGTATGCTACCTACTGACAACGCTTCCTCCACAACTCAAACAGAGTAGAGTTTTGAAATATTGATATTAAAAACAAATAAAATAAGCCATAAAATTAATAGAAAAAGTTATCTATAGAAATATGACCTTACAATTATTTCCCCTTCACTCATCTCTATCTATCATCTGTCTTGCCTATCTAATTTTATTTTTGAGACAAGATCTCACTATGTAGTGCAGGCTGGTGTTAAACTGACTATGTAGACCAACCCAGAATAAAACTCACATTGTAGACCAGGATAGCCTCAACCTCACAGAGATATGTTTACCTCTGCCTCTTAAGTGTTGAGATTAAAGGTATATGCCACCATATATGGCTATCATCTATTTTAAATATCCAATCAATATGAAAACCACAATTACTATTGAAAAATACCAATTTGTATTCATACATAAAGATCTTACAATTAAAAAGAAATCAACACCAAAACTGATGCAAGTGTGTATGATCAAGCACACTTTATATAAAAATAAATATAAAGAGCCAAAAAACAGGAACTCACCAACTCACCTATGATTAATGTAATGCATATTTAAGTCACTAAATGAGCACATCATAAACTATTGTATTTCAAATATTTTCAATATCATTTTTTAGTGAGAGGGTGGAGTGGATGGTCTTATGCTCTTACTAAGCATATTATGGAAAAATTTTTAGAAAACTAGCTAACTAATATTTCTTAGAGTTACAAATAAACCTACTGTATAGAAATTCTAAATTTTGTTAGATAGTGTCCTACATATATGCATCAAATCATTGTGCTGGATGGGGATACTCAGGAGGAACACTGATACAGATGTGGCACTTTGAGCTGTCCTTCTGTCCATCTGCCATCAGAAATGAATAGATATTAAAAGACCAGTACAACAGGAGAGTCAAATTCTCTGATGTTTCAAATAATACAAATTTAGAGCTCAGTATATACTTCACAGTTAATTTACACTTAGCATTAGCCAAGTACTTGATAAAATCACCAGCATTAGGAGAAAAAAAAAAGCAGCAGTAGATGCTCTGATATCTGATGATGTACTTAATGTAATATATATTTAAATAAAAGAATGTTATATAATAGGTATTCAAGCCACAAGTTTTATAATCTCATGTAAATCAGAGCATATTTTATAACAAAAACAAAATAATTAAGTGGTAATATAGCAAAACTGGGATTTGTGGAGAGAGGTAGTTTTAAAATATTATTATATGCTTTACTGCATTGTTTTAAGCTTAAATTTTTACTGAATTGCATTACATGTATAATAAATTCTGAGTTTAAAGGAATCACGGGGGCAGGAAAACACTGAATTAGAGACTGTTGGTAACCTAAGGGGAGAATCTGGGCATCAGAAATGAGTTCATAAAAGTGGCTTTACATTTTTTACAGATAATGATTTCCAATTAGAAAGCTAATATTTATTCTGAAAGAGCACTCCTTACCCCAACACACACACACACACACACACACACACACACACACAGACACAGACACAGACACACACACCTACATCTGAATTCATAACATTTGGAGCTGTTGAGAAAATATGGTTCCCTTCCAACTTTCCAAGATCTCATGTTAAGACCCTTCATAGGTTCACAACATAGGTGATTCCATGATCCGTTGTTACCACCTTTGATTAGGAGATTAATATTGACCATGAAGGACACATACTTTGCTTTCCTTTGGAAAGATCAGATTCAACCAGGTTATTCCAGAATTTAAATTTTCTGGTTAAAATTACTCTCTAAGATGCAAATAACCAAGGGAAATAACTCAGCTGTTCATCAGACACTTTCCTCCCACTTTTTGACCTGTAGTACAGAATTTGTTTCACGGTTTAGAGCAGTTTACCCAGGTATACACTCAGCGGGGCTCTGCATTGTTTTGGGAGAGAAAGGGTTCTGAATTTGGAAACAGAAATGCTGGATTTCAATTTTGTCTTCACTTATGTGGCTTAGTCAAGTGACCCAACTTTATAAGCCTCACCTGTCTTATACACATTAGGTATAAAAATGATAATATTTTCTCAATGAATCACTTCTGTTTCAAAGCACTCATGCCCCAAAGATTGCTTTAAATATTCAAGCTTTCTATTTCTTTGATTGGCTAGGTTACCTCAGGAAAAAGGAAGCACAAGTTCAGAGACAAAAATCATTATAATATTTACCATGTAAACAAGACATTGCATTCAAATAATGACTTGTATAATTCATAGTAAAATATTTTCATTAAATAATGGCTCAGTTATTATCCCCATCAACTTGTCTGGATGAAGCTGAAGCAGCTTCAAATAAAAACATACATGTAAGAAAATTACTACAGGTACAGCGTAGGTATCAACCAAAAATATCTTGGGAAATCTGGACTAAGCAAAGTTTGATTGACATGATAAAGTGGCACACATTTTAAATACAAGAGTTCTAGAATACCATCTTGGAAAAATTCTGTGGCAGGAGAGATGACTCAGTAGTATAGGCTTCTGGTACCCAAGTTGAGGATTTGAATTAGAATCCCCAGAAGTCATATGAAGCTGGGCATGGCAGTGTGCATTTATAATTCCAGTGTTCCTACAGGAAAATGAGAAATGGAATCAAGAAAGTGACTCTTGTCACAATGCAGTGGCAAACAGCAAAGAGACATTGCCTCAAACAAAGTGAAGGGTGGAAAATAGCACAGCAATTTTGTTCTCTGACTTGCATATGTATATGCCATGTTGCTTGCATGTGCTAACACTCAAACACAAACCTATCATCTGTCTGTCTGCCTGCCTATCATTTTTTTCTGTTTCTGTCTCTCTGTTTCTCTCTGTGTCTCTTTTTGCTTCTCTCTCTCTCTCCTCTCTCTCTCTCTCTCTCTCTCTCTCTCTCTCTCTCTCTCTCTGTGTCTCTCTCTCTGTCTCTTTCTCTCTGTCTCTCTCTCTCTCTCTCTCTCTCTCTCTCTCTCTCTCTCTCTCTCTCTCACACACACACACACACACACACACGCACACACACATACACACACACTTAAAAATAGAAAGTTCTATTTTCGTTAGATTTAGTTTATGACAACTGAAAAATTTGGACAATAATCAGATCAGAAAGTCAGAAACTCAAGATTCATTCTTTTGTGAAGATAGTAGGTAGTAAATTGTTCAAATTATTGTAGTTTTCGCATGTAAAGACAAAGCATATACCTGCTTCATAGAGATAGGACATGGCGCCATTCTGTCTCAAAACTGCATTGGTTCTGAATAGATATAACATTGATTGTTAAAGAGTTTGTCTTTGCTGTACTTAGATTTTAGAAGCACACCCTAGTACATACAACCATTAGCTATGAGATATGCTCACTGTAATTAATTATTCATAGAAAATCAAATTTTGAAAATGGTGTGATGGTCACAATACAATCTAAAACAATAACAATAATAGCCATATAATATATTCATTATCATGAATTTTGTAGTCTAATATATTTAAATTTTACCAAATAGAAAAAAGGATGAGAATTTCAGTAGGGACATTAGAAAGTTCATTCAGGAGTGTTACATGAATCAACATTATTTAATGTGTGTGTTGTAACAGAAGAAAAATTAAGTTGAGTGCTACTGCTTCAATACAGTATCTTGCTTGAATGAGTACAACATGGAGACAGCCTGGACATCTAGCAAGACTTTCTTAAGCTGATTTCATGAGGCTACTTGTCAGGTCACCTTATTCCTGGTTCATTGGAGGTTCACTCAGTTCAGAAGGTTTGTAGGTGAGTAATGCTCCATTTTGCATGAGGAGCCTCTCTTGGAAGCACTATCTTTCTCTTAGTCATTTTTAGATGATGTGACAAAAATTCCATCAACTAGAGAACTTGTGAACATAATGTTGAGTCAAGGCCTTATGTTTAAATTTTATTCATTTATATTTTTCTCTTTTTTAGCCCTACAGTTTCTTTAGGTATATATTATGACTTCTACTTTAGTGTCTTTGCAGGATTCCTGAGTGTATGAACAAGTAGGTCTCTGTGTCCACATCTGTTTCTTGTGCCTCCCTTGGGCTCTTTTCCTTCTATTTTTTTTTTTTTTTCTGTTCCATTTCTATGTGTTAGCTTTTGGTTTATCTCATTTTATATTATTATCACATAGAAGCCTGTTTGTTTTCTAATGAGAGACAGAAAGAGAGTGGATCAGGATGGGAGGAGAGATGAAGAGGAACTGGGAGGAGTAAAGGGATATGGTGATTTGAAAGAAAATGGCCTTCAAAGGGAGTGGGACTATTAGGAGATTTGGCCTTGTTGGAGTAGGTGTGGTCCTACTGGAGAAAGTGTGTCACTGTGGAGGCGGACTTTAAGGTCTAATTTATGCTCAGGCCACACCCACTGTCTCAGACTATTTCTTGTTGCTTATGAGTGAGGTTGTAAGAGCTCTCAGCCCCTTCTCTATCATCATGTCTGCGTGCATGCTGCCTTGCTTCCTGCCATGATGATAATGAACTAAATCTCTGAGCTGTAAGCAAGCTACCCCAAAGTTTTCCTTTATAAAAGTTGTTGTGGTGATAGTGTCTCTTCACATCAATAGAAACCCTAACAAGAGAGGAATATATTATGTGAGAAAAAAAATCTATTTTCAATGAAAGGAAAATATGTTAATTTCTATGTAAAATGATTTAATTAAGAAAAAAGTCCCTCATAGGTATTACACAGTTAAATGGGTTTTAGTTCATTCCAGCCATAGACAAGTTGATGTCCAAGACTATCCATCACAATTCCACCCCTAACAAACTTGATGTACAATTCTATTTCCTTATGTCATGCTTAACTTCCAAATGAAAACAATATCAGTTCATAATTATAACTAACCTGATATAACTATCCCATGTATAATCACAGATGAATTATTAAATTTTAAAATATGTGGTATTGTCCCTTAATGAACATTTTTTTGTATCTCAAAATTCAAATATGATTATCACTGATAGGTAGGAAAACACAAATATCTGCACAAACACATTCTTAACAAAAAGTGACAGGCATACTCATGCTAGTTGTAATACTCATGTCTATGACTGATCACATGGCCTTAGCTGGTATTTATAATTGTCTTCCATTACCCAGTTTGTATTTTCTCCACCTTCAGTAAGCAAGCCTTGGATCTTTTCCTATACTTTCACTCCTAAAGGGTCTGTGCTCCTTGTCATCCTGCCTGGATTAGGTTGCTGAAGTTTCCCATAGACTCACAGGAGATGGTAGTGTCAAGAGATGCCCTAAGGGATCTTCTGCACTCCAGATATAATCTTTTTTACCTCCATTGTAGAGAAGCAATCCAATTTCTCCCTCGTAATATGTATCAATAATCACTCCTAATATTGTTATTCCTTTTCTTAACATGTTGAATTAAGGGTATCAGAAACCCAACATGGCCAGGGAGAAATCTGAGTTTCTAGTTCAATGGAATGCTTATTGTGTCTCCTGGAAGGAGTACTTCTCAAAATGTGGGGTAGGTGGTTTTTGGCCATTTGGTGGGTTGTAGGATGCTTGTTGTACTTTGTATGTGGGGGGGGTTGGTTGGAAGTTGTTATTGGTCATAGTCAAGGAAAAAACTAAACAAATGAGGTTAGATTAAGGGGTTGCTCTCTTTTTCTTTTCTCTATCCTTCTCTCTCTCCTATCTAGTAAAACAAATAGGATTGTGTTATAGGAATGATAGGATAAATGTGATGACATTTTATTTGTGTTATGTTTTTCTTTCTTTTTCTTTTTTTATTATTATATTTGTGTTTTAATTTTACACATCAGCCATGGGTTCCCCTGTCCTCCCCCATCCCGTGCCCACCCCTACCTTCCCTCCATTCCATCTCCTCCATTCCCATCTCCTCCAGGACCAAGACTGCCCTGGGGATTCATTTAAAACCTGGTGGATTCAGTATAGGCAGGTCCAGTCCCCTCCTTCCAGGCTGAGCAAAGTGTCCTTGCGTAAACCCAAGGTTCCCAACAGCTAGCTCATGCACTAAGGACAGGTCTTGGTCCCACAGCCTGGGTGCCTCCCAAACAGTTCAAGCTATTCAATTGTCTCACTTATCCAGAGGGCTCCACAGCCTTTGGTTCATAATTCATGTGCTTCCATTTGTTTGGCTATTTGTCCCTGTGCTTTTCCAATCTTGGTCTCAACAATTCATGTTCATTACAGTCCCTCCTCTTTCTCAACAGTTGGACACCTGGAGCTCCACCTGGGGCCTGGCCTAGGATCTCTGCATCCACTTCCATCAGTTATTGGATGAGAGTTCCAGCACGACTATTAGGGTGTTTAGCCATCTTATCACCAGACTAGGTCAGATCAGGCTTTCTCTCAACCATTGCCAGAAGTCTACAGAGGATATATCATTTTGGATTTCTGGGGACCTCTCCAGCACTCTGCCTATTCCTGTTCTCATGTGGTCTTCATCTATAATGGTCTGTTATTCCTTGTTCTCCCTTTCTGTTCTTGATCCAGCTGGGATCTCCTGCTCCCCTAAGCTTTCTTTCCCTAAAATCTTGCCCTTCATTACTCCCACTGTCCTCCAGGTTGTTCATGTAGATCTCATCCATTTCTCTTTCATTGGGTGATCCCTGTGAACTCTCCTCCACTGCTGGTGGGAATGCAAGCTTGTACAGCCACTTTGGAAATCAATATGGTGCTTCCTTAGAAAATTGGGAATCCATCTCCCCCAAGACCCAGCTATAGCACTCTTGGGCATATACCCAAGGAATGCTCAATCATACCACAAGGGCATTTGCTCATCTATGTTCATAGCAGCATTGTTTGTAATAGCCAGAAAATGGAAACAACCTAGATGTCCTTCAATTAAAGAATGGATAAAGAAAATATGGTACATATACACAATGGAGTACTACTCAGCAGAGAAAAACAATGACATCATGAGATTTGCAGGCAAATGGATGGATCTAGGAAAAATCATCCTGAGTGAGGTAACCCAGACTCAGAAGGACAACCATGGTATGAACTCACTCATAGGAGGATACTAGATGTAAAACAAAGATGACTAGACTGCTACACAACTCCAGGGAGGCTACCTATTTGTGTTATGTTAATAAATAAAGTTTGTCTGGAGATCAGAAGACAAAGATAGCCAGCCATAAACAAACGTCAGGTTGTGGTAACTCACACCTTTAATCCAATCACATGGCAAGCAGGGTCTCTGTGTGTTCAAGGCCACACTAGGGAACAAAGCCAAGCTTAGTGACACACCCTTTTAATCCCATTACCAACCATAGAGACCTGGAGGTCTGTACAGACAGACAGTGATGAGGAAATGAGGTGGCTGGGCTAAGAGCCAATGAGAAGGCAGAACACCCAGGCAATAAAGGCACAGGTTAGACAAGAAGAAGCTGGTTCTCTTGGGAAGTTAAGGTTAGCTGGTGGCTATTCCTATTATCTGATCTGTACAGCTTTTACCCCTGTATTTGGCCTTGTGTTTCTTATTTATAAGATGGTTTAGAATTTATAGAATTTGTCTACAGATAACAGAGTAAATTATTGAATCTAATTTTAAATTAAAAGGCAATTACTAGTTTCAACTATTTTATATTGGTGTGGATATTTGTATATTGATAAAAGTTTAAGATTATTTGCATTACAACATACTTGATATATGTTTATTCTCTTGTTTGAGATATTATACCTATGCAGCTTATTTAAAAATGTAAATATAAAGCTCTATGCCTTGAAAGCTATTATTATAAACTATTTAAGATAATTAATAAATGCAGGTTAGTAGTTAGTCATCTATAACAATCAAACATGGAGTCATGCTAGGTAGGTTTTCAAGGCTAAACAGATATCTTTTAGTTAGATAGGTGGGAACCATAGAATCTGGCATTTAAGATATTTTAATAGCATAGAGCTTTATATGATAGTGAGACACATCTGCTCCTGGCAGCACCATGATACTTCAAAGGAGATTATAGACACTGAAGAACCCCCATATGGTATTTGCTTTCAATATGTCAAAGCTAACTACTGGGCAAGAAGTATACTATCCAAATTGCACAAGCAGGAAATAAAGGAAGCTGACAGCCAAACGTTGCCAAAACAAGGTTGGCTAGTCCTTCAAAATTTCTGCTTCACAGAAAAGTCTGTAAGATATTCTAGACCCATGAGCCAAACAGTAATCTCTCAATATTGCAGAGGAACTTTAGGTGACTGTCCAGGCAGTGAGCTGTCTCTATCATTTCTATCCTTTTGGAACTTGCTTGCTTTTCCCAGAATTCTTGTCTGCTTATTCTCCCTATACTTCCTGCCTTGCTACTGGCCAATCAGTGTTTTATTAAACCAGTGTACAAAGCATTATCCCACAGCAGTGGTGAAATGGGGGGTGGGTTGGGAGGAGGGCTTAGGGGATGGGGGAGGAATGAGGAGGGATCTGTGCTTGGTATGCAAAATGAATAGAATTTTTCTTAATAATAGTAATAATAATAATAAAGAAAAAACAAAACTTCACCCGTTAGCATAGTTTCATTCTCAGCTGACATATGGACTTTGAAGCAACTATTTTAATGAATTTCTTGTCTTTTCTTCACAGTGAAACTTACAGTTAATACTACTTAAAATGTTATCTAGCAAGGTTTAAGTCAGTGGGTCTCATAGTGTCAAAGTAAAGACTACACTTTGGATTTTTTTGGTATTTAAACGTAAGATCACAAGTGAGAAACAAGTCTCCTTTGAGTGTCAAAGAAAGTAGATTTAGTTCTACAGTGGAAAGCCTATTTGCCTAGTCATTCAGTGTTGTGGATGGAAATTAAGCCAGAAGTGGCATATGGATGATATTTAAGATTAAACTTTCTGTTGTTCTTTAAAAGAAAGGGCTGAATTTCAGAAATTATGAAGTGGAGGAAGATCAGTTTGTCAGAGTACACTGTGCCTTTTTCAGACTCATATCGAAACTTTAGCAATGGCTAGCAGAAATTAATATTTTTCTAGATATTCCAGTGGAAAGCTTCCACACACAAGTTTAATTAATTAGTTATAGCCATGTGTTTTTATCTACATAACTTCTCTGACATATACCATGAATGTTGTATTTTATGTGGGAGGACTAATTCCTCAGTCTGGATGCTGTCTCTAGAACTGCTAGGATATTGGACAATGCACAATGTAATCTTTAACTCTAATCAATCTCCCTGTAACTGCATGTTTTAGCAGAGGAATTAATTTGAAGTGGCAATAGGTTAATTAGTTAATTAGGAAAATCTCCACAGGAGATCCTCAAGGAGCATGGGAAGGAGGGGGGAGTTGCAACTATTGTTTTAGATTAAGGAATTATTTATTTATTTGTTTATTTATTATTTCTCTTTTACTGAAAATTGATTTTTTTTTCTCACATACTATATCCTTATTACCACTCCCCTTCCTCTACTCCTCTTTGTTACTCCCCATTTCCCTTCCCATCTGGATTCACCCCCTTTCTGTCTCTCATCTGGATCAAGAACAGAAAGGGAGAATAAGGAATAACAGACTATGATAAATGTTGACCACATGAGAACAGGAATAGGCAGAGTGCTAGAGAGGTCCCCAGAAATCCACAATGATACATCCTCTGTAGACTGCTGGCAATGGTCAAGAGAAAGCCTGATCTGACCTAGTCTGGTGATCAGATGGCTAAACACCCTAACAGTCATGCTGGAACTCTCATCCAATAAGTGATGGAAGTGGATGCCGAGATCCTAGGCCAGGACCCAGGTGGAGCTCCAGGACTCCAATTGACAAGAAAGAGGAGGGACTGTAAGAGTGTGAATTATTGAGACCAAGATTGGAAAAGCACAGGGACAAATAGTCAAACGAATGGAAGCACATGAATTATGAACCAAAGGCTGTGGAGCCCCCAGCTGGATCAGGCCCTCTGAATAAGTGAGACAATTGAATGGCTTGAACTGTTTGGGAGGCACCTAGGCTGTGGGACCAGGACCTGTCCTTAGTGCATGAGCTAGCTGTTTGGAACCTTGGGCTTACACAGGGACACTTTGCTCAGCCTGGAAGGAGGGGACTGGACCTGCCTATACCTAATCCACCAGGTTTTAAATGAATTCCCAGGGGAGTCTTGGCCCTGGAGGAGATGGGAGTGGAGGGGAGGGGCTGGGGGGGAAGGTGGAGGCGAGGACAGGAGGGGGGAGGACAGGGGAACCCATGGCTGATGTGTAAAATTAAAACACAAATATAATAAATAACAAAAAAATGACATTTATAAAATAATTTTAAAAAAAGAAAACAAACTAGCTTTAAGGGATAAATAAAATGTAATGAAATAATAAAAAACAAAACCTAATACATTAGACTATGACAAAACAAACAAGCAAAAGGAAAAGATCCTAAGAGAAGACACAAGAAACAGATATAAACACAGAGATCCAATAATTCAGAGGTTCAGGGATCCCATAAAAACACTGAACTGGTAGCCTTAATATGTATTCAAAGGACCTGAAGAGTAAAATGAGAGAAAAATATATAAACAAACAAAAATAAAGAGAAGACTAAATTCAAAATCAAAACCAATCAACCAAATAACAACAACAACATCCTGATTTGACATGAAACAAAGTCAGAGGTTTTTAGGAAAGTTTTAATATAGATTTACAGATGGACATTAGGGAGCAGGAGAATGTGAGAAGATCAAAGTGGTAAGCACTCTAAGGCAGTGAGAGCTTTGTGGGAGAGCTTCCACACATTGGAGTTTATGTTGATGGCTGAAGGAATATTTAATTGGCATGTGTTTGTCCTATTTTACTTATTAGCAGAAAGGCACATAAAATGTTATTTTTATTTTCATAACCTGACTATAATCTTCCAGAATTTTGTTACTGGTACTTGTGTAGGGATTTTACTAGAACACAATGAAGTTATTCTTATCGGCATTTTGACAGATGAGCTTGGCCTTTGAGATTTCTAAAAAATAAATACATTTATCTGTATGAAATAATTCTATATGAAATTTTATTCCCTAAGTAGTTTATTTACCAAGAAGCTGCTTGGTGAATATGTTTTATTTCTTGGTAAAATGGTTCTAATTTCATTTATAAATATGACTTCTTATTTTATTTTCTCGGATATCAAGTAAGGTATGAACATTGTTTCATATACTCTAGTCAAGTTGTTTTTTTTTTTTTTTGCTTTTTTAAAATTTACTATATTTGTGTTTTAATTTTACATATCAGCCATAGGTTCCCCTGTCCTCCCCCATCCCGCTCCCGTCCCCACCTTCCCTCCATTTCCTCCCCTCCATTTCCATCCGCTCTAGGGCCAAGACTCCCCTGGGGATTCATTTAAAACCTGGTGGATTCAGTACAGGCAGGTCCAGTCTCATCCTTCCAAGCTGAACAAAGTGTCCCTGTGTAAGCCCAAGGTTCCAAACAGCCAGCTCATGCACTAAGGACAGGTCTGAGTCCCATAGACTGGGTGCCTCCCAAACAGTTCAAGCCATTCAACTGTCTCACTTATCCAGAGGGCCTGATCCAGCTGGGGGCTCCACAGCCTTTGGTTCATAATTCATGTGCTTCCATTTGTTTAGCTATTTATCCCTGTGCTTTTCCAATCTTGGTCTCAACAATTCACACTCTTACAGTCCCTCCTCTTTCTTGACAATTGGAGTCCTGGAGCTCTACCTGGGTCCTGGCCTAGGATCTCGGCATCCACTGCCATCACTTACTGGATGAGAGTTCCAGCATGACTGTTAGGGTGTTTGGCCATCTGATCACCAGACTAGGTCAGATCAGGCTTTCTCTTGACAATTGCCAGCAGTCTACAGAGGATGTATCATTGTGGATTTCTGGGGACCTCTCTAGCACTCTGCCTGTTCCTGTTCTCATGTAGTCATCATTTATCATAGTCTGTTATTCCTTGTTCTCCCTTTCTGTTCTTGATCCAGCTAGGATCTCCTGCTTGACTAAGCTTTCTTTCCCTTGAACCTTGCCCTTCATTACTCCCACTGTCAACCAAGTTGTTCATGTAGATCTCATCCATTTCTCTGTCATTGGGTGATCCCTGGGTCTTTCCTAAGGTCCCGTTTTCTAGGTAGCCTCCCTGGAGTTGTATAGCAGTCTAGTCATCTTTGTTTTACATCTAGTATTCTACTATGAGTGAGTACATACCATGTTCTTTCTTCTGAGTCTGGGTTACCTAACTCAGGATGATTTTTCTAGATCCATCCATTTGCCTGCAAACCTCATGATGTCATTGTTTTTCTCTGCTGAGTAGTACTCCATTGTGTATATGTACCATATTTTCTTTATCCATTCTTCAGTTGAAGGGCATCTAGGTTGTTTCCAGGTTCTGGCTATTATAAACAATGCTGATATGAACATACCATTATATTTAATAATGGTGCTAAATTCCTGTCAAAATTAGCTAAAGCAAAATGACTAAAATATAAGAAGTGAAACTCAGTACTAGTTATAACCATCAGTGAGGTAGGATACTTGTGTTTGTGTTACATTCTACATGAAGATTATTTTGTTCATAATATTTGCAATTTTAACTAAGTGTACATCATAGAAAATTTTAACTTCAAATTATTCTCTTGATTAAATTCTGGATACATATATTAATGCTTTGTGCTCATTACATGCTGCATTGGCATGATAAGTGTTCATGTAATGATAGAAATGTGTTATTAACATTATTGTCTCCATGGATCATGATATAAACTAAAACATGTGTTTACTTCACAGTACATTACTTGACATAAATTCTAACATACAAATTAGTAAATCTGTATATGAGGAGCAGAGAACATTTGGAATTTTTAAAAGACTGAGTAAGTTTCATTGTGTACAGGGAAACTTCCATGTCAAAGACCATACACTCAGGTCCATGGGAAACTTGTAAAACCAACCATTTCAGGCACCACAAAATGAGAAGACCTCCTGTCCTGCATGTGGATGTTGACAGAGTTCAGAAAATATTCACCCCAGCCTTCTCCAATATTATTTTAAGCCTCAGCAGTGCTCCCTTCCAGAGACTGTCCCTCCTGACATGATCCAAACCTGCCCCCTTATTCAGCTAGATAGAATGACCCCTCTAACTGTAGGTAATATCCTTGAAACATTGTTCATGTCTTTGTAATGAATAGTCAGAGATTCCTGGTCATGTTATTTCCCCATCAGAGAGCAGTATCCACCTAATCTCAGCTATTTTGTGTGTTCCTTTTTCTTTTCAATGAATTTTTTTTCTGTGACATCATCAGCCAACTTTAATCCCAGCACTGAAGAGGCAGAGACAGGTCTATCTCTGTGAGTATGAGGCCATCTGGGTTTATACAGTGAGTTCCAGGACAGCCAAAACAATTACACAGAAAAACCCTGTCTCCAAAATCTAAAAGAAAAAATAATAAATTATATTACATAAGTAATTATAATAAACCAGGTCATAAAATAAACAAACAAACAAACAAATAAATAAATAAATAAATAAATAAATAAATAAATAAGTAAGTAAGTAAGTAAGTAAGTAAGTAAGTAAGTAAATTTAAAGCCCTGGGAAGTAAAAGTATATTCCATTTTCATTTTCTGTTTTCTATCCCTTTTTATCTGTTTTATTCAATACAGTTTTGTCAACTTGCTCTTCTCTTTCCATGATGATTCCCTTTCTCCTGTATCTTTTCTCTTTCTTTTGTAAATTGGTAACTTCCTAGCCATCTGTATTTTAAACCCCAACAGATTAATTCTGTGGAATCCTTATATTCAAGAGAAACTGCATGTAGATGCTCCGAAGGAGATAAAAGTTCAAACAATGACCTTAAACATTGAGACCAGTTACTCTAATTTATAAACACACCTTATAAACACACTTCTCTTTCAGATTGGAAAGTTTCTTAGTTTGATATTTTATTGCATATCTGTAGTCCCAGAAATCAGGGAGGCTGACATAAGAGGACAGCCACAAGTTGGAGAACAGTCTAGGCTCCACCCAATTCTAACGTAGCCTGGATCACAAAGTGAGACCATGTTTCAAAAATAAATACGTAAGTAAATAAATGCATAAGCATGCACAGAAAGATCTTGACATTGCATTTTGCTTAAACTTTTAGTAGTTGTTAGGATGGACTAGTGACTTTGTAAATCCCCCTTTCAAGGATGTTTTAATCCTGAATATTATAGTCTCTATTTCTATTGTGATATATGGATTTCATCCCAGTATCTAAGATATAAATAAAGCCAGATAGAAGACTTAGAAAGACACCAATATCCCCTGTAATACATAAGCCATTAAAAAACAACACATTTTTTTGTTTGCCTAAGGCAACAAATTATTTTCCTTTAGTTATTATGTGTCTCAAACTATTTGGGAACTTCTTTCAGATACTACAAGAAATGGAAGTGAAGGTGAGCTTTGCTTCATGTTGTTAATTTAAAACTCAAAAGAGAAACACCACTGATACTCTGGGGACCATTATTTGGAAATGTCACCATATGTTAACACCCAAGCTACTACTTATAAACCTATCTGTTTAGTGAAATGTCAGCTGTTGATTGGCTATGAAGATGTCATATAAAGATTCATGTATTTATAAGTTTCTGAGTCTGTGCCTCAGGGAGAGATAAAAGCTTTTCAGTAAATCTGTTATTCTCTTCCCAAATCATTCTCCCACTAAGGAAAGAAAAGCAACTTCTCAGGTTATGATATACAATATTTTGAAGATCCATAGGATATTAGTTCTTTTCAAAGACATATTTTATTCCTTGAATGAATTTCTAACTCTGAAATTTAGTTTTCATATGGCCTCTAGATTATGTAAAGATTTTTTTAAGTCAGGTAGAAGTTAAGAGTATATTATGTTGAAAAAGCCATGGATCAGATCAAATGTATTGGTTAGATTTAAAATGTCTGTTATAATGGTCTGAAAAGATGGGTCAGTGGGTAAAGAGTTTTCCATGCAACCCTGATGTTTTAGATTGCTTTATATTGCTGTGATAAAGCATTGTGACCAAAGCAATGTGGAGGAAGAGTTAATTTCATTTTATAGCTCACAGTCCATCATGAAGAGAAGCCAGGGCAAGAAGTCGAGTCAGCCTGGAGGCAGGAGTTGAAGCAAAGACTATACAGGGATGCTACTTACTGGCCCTGTCTGGCCTGGTTCTTATACTACCCAGAACTACCTGCTCAGGGATGGCAAGATTCCAAGTAAGCTGGGACCTCCCACATCAATCATTAATCTAGCTTAGCCAAGAAAATGACCCAAGTACTTGTTTACAGGCAAGCCAATGGAGGCATTTTTTTTTCTCAACTGAGTTTCCTCTTCCCAGATTACTGAAACATATATTGAGTTGATATAACCTAACCAGAACACATGACTTTAGTTTCTAATATGGCAGGAATGGCAGCACTTGCTTATAATCTCAACACCAGGGAGGAACAGATAAGTGAATTTTCAAGGTTCACTGGCCAGTCAGCCTAGCATAATTTTCAAGCTCCAAGTAAGAGACCCTGTCTCAAATTAAAAGGAGGGAATCTTCCAAGGAACTACACCTAAGTTTAAACTCTGGTTTCTGTACACACACACAGACACACAGACACAGACACACACAGACACACACACACACACACGCACACGCACACACACACGCACACGCACACGCACACACACACATACACACATCAGGATTTAAAACTCATTTAATAACTACTTTACTCAAAAGTTTTGCTGGATATGGTATATTAAGTACAGCCTCTCTCTCTCTCTCTCTCTCTCTCTCTCTCTCTCTCTCTCTCTCTCTCTCTCTGACTCTCTCTCTAGTATGTGTGCTTGTGGTGTGTGTGTGTGTGTGTGTGTGTGTGTGTGTGTGTGTGTCCCGACCCTGACAATAATTGAGTTGTGTTTTTTTCCATTAAAATTAATTACTTAAATTATAACACTTAGAAGTTGTTCTAGAATTAAAAGAACCAACAGTTTCTGACTTAAGGATGGCTTGACGTAAGAGCGTTTGAGCTTCCAATGGTGTGAACAGAATATGCATTCTGTTTAAACTGTTTAGGATTTTGAGTTGTGATCTTCCTTCTGAGTGACAATGTATGCAGCCACAGCTCCCAGTGAGCCCCTTGATTTCAAGAAGATCCAACTGAGATTCAACATTGTAGTCAGTATGTTAGATGCATTAAATATACTTTTTACTCAGCAGCATATACTATCTCTCTAGGTTTATCAGGATGCAAATCTCTGTTTATCCTCCACAGATACTCCATGAAAGTTGAAGAACAGTTATAAATGTGCATTTTCATGATTTACTCCTCAAAAATCAGCGTTAAACTTCTCTTCAGTAAGCAGTAACCTAATAAAAATAGGTATTGGTATGGTTAAGCACAATGCAGAAAGTATAACTGAGACCTTCTCGAACAAAAGTCAAAGGGGCACAATGCTTCTGGTAGCATATGCTGTTCACCCTCTCTGGAAGCACATAAAACTGAGTTAAAGTACATCAGTTGTTGACAATCACAGGCTATTTAGAGGGAACATTGTATACCGACATTATTGTGCCAGGTAAATCCAACTTAAGCATTTCCTTTTTCTTTGCTATGTACTCAACATCTTACATAATGACCAAATTTATTACTTGAATGCTAATATTAACTCTAATTCTAAATTTTGTTTTACATGAACAAGATTTATGGGCAAGTTATTATAAGGGAAATAGAAAATAATAGATGGCTTTTTCTTTGACATCTAAGGAATATCTCCATAGTAAACTATGACTCTGGAGTGTCTTGGCTCTCCAACTTTGGCAGAGAACAGAGGACATTAGACAGTGAGATACTCTCTTCAACAACTACAGTAAAGTACAGAAAAGTAAAAGAATAGACTTGCCTAAATTAATAATATTTCATAGCATAAAATAATGAGACTTACGTGAATGGGATTTTTAAAATCAAGTCCTGCTAAAAGTTGGTAGAATTTATAGGTTCTATATGACAATATTTGAGAATATTAATTAAATTAATACTTAGACTGAGAACACAGCTTCAACTGGTACCCAGTGAGATTTGAAAAGCTAAAAGATACTTTTACCAAAACAACACAGAAACTATAAAATTAGCTAAATTAATTTAGATTTGCAATAAAGGCCAGAATGGTACCACAAAACAAAAATATGGGAGGAATACACATGAGTTTTATTGGAACTTTATTAATGCCTATCTCTCCCTCGAGAGCTTAACAGTAAATACAAGGACAAAAGTCCATCTCTTAACTCCACGAAAGTCTCTCACAAGACATTACTTTAATATCACACATGGCAGTTCACTGTTGTATAGAGGCTCTTCTCCCCAGAGGACAAAAGATTGATAGTGTAATGGGAAAGAACGATATCCCATTGACCTTCTGCTGTGAAACAATTCAGCATGAGTTGGAGAGAAGGAATGACAATTTTCTTTCATGCAGACTTTATGAAGTGAACTTATTTTGAACCCATAGAAATTTCTGAATTTCACTGAAAAATCATAGCATCATCTCAGTGACTCAAAAATATTCATTAATCACTGAACCCACATTCTCCCTTTAGTGTACTTACTTGGTGGTCTATTTATACCAATCATCAGCAGGTATTTGAAATGCCCACTAGTGGAGCTAGTTGACCGTAATTTAAAAACCAAACCCCCAAATGCAAGGGAGAACATCCCCAGGGCTCAGTTTTGCAGTGCAATTGCTTTGACTCTAAGTTCAGGGACTGTGGCCAAAGCAGAGACACAGTTAGGTTAGAACTTTTAAATAAAGGATCCTCACTTTTGGACCTACAGTTTTACTTCTGAGGTAGCTCAAACCATGTTTTTCCTTATTATAATTTTCAGTTTGATAGCTGCTATTCCAAACATTACAAGTTAAACACAACTAGCCTAATATGCTAGTTCTCACAAAGGAGGTGACAGCGAGTTAATTGGTATGATGTAATCATGTAAGGAATCAAGAAAAGACCAGACTGGGAAGTGGCTCTATAGGTAAAGCGCTTGCTGTGCAAGTTTGAGAACCCAAGTTCAGATCCCCAAAACCCACATGAAACCAGACCTAGTAGCACATGTCTATAATCACAGTGTTTGTGTGGAAAGATTTAAGGGGGAGACAACAGAACCCCCTGCAGCTAACCGGCTTCTGTAGCAGCTAACAATAAGTGACCTTATCTCAAGTAAGCCAGCAAGAAAGCATCAATCACTGAGGCTCCCTTCTAACCATGCCACTTGTGAATCTGCACTCATCCACACAAATGTGCACCTACACACACACAAATGTTTTTCAAAGAAAGAGAAAGCAATGTTTGAAAAACATCTATTATGTTTTATATCTCTCCTATCTCCCAAAAGCTCATGTGTTTGAGACTTGGTCCTCAGCTAGTGGCACTACTTTAGGGTGTAAGAAACTTCTGGACAGATGCTAGGCTAGAGGAAGCAATTTGTCAGATTAGGCCTTCACAGGTATATGGGACTCTGGCCACTTCCCCCCACCCCTCTGTTTATTGCCCTCTGATTGATGAACAGCATCACTACACTACGTGCTCTGCATAATGTTTTGCTTTACCAATCCATGAAATAACAGATGCAAGTGACCATGGGCTGAACCTTCTGGAACTCTGAGCTAAGATGAATATTGCTTCCTTATGCTGATGCTTTTTCAGTAAGCTGTTAAAAGCTGACTAGCCTAGCTATCATATACAGAAAACACATAGGCATGTACAAATATGACCATATGAAGCTCTCTAAAAATAATTCCTTAAAGGGCATATTTTTATGTTCCTCTCAGAAATTAGAAAACCCCAATGCAGAAAGATTAAGTGATCTAGATAATTTCACAAGGCCAGTTTTTGACTCATGGCTTGTGTCTTGAATTGAAATAAAAATGTGGAGCATCCCCTCCTGCATCTTCATGGAGCAGCTGTCTTTGAAAAGCCACTCAATTCCTTCGGCAAATTTCCTCATTTTTAGAATAAAATTTTGAAACAAACCAAGTCTGAGGCAGTCTTCAACACATGCCCTGTGTTACTCTCTCCTCTGGCTCTAAGACTTACCTCTGCCTAGCAGAACTTAACAAACAGAGGATGTGCCTTGGTAATATTTCATAAAATGTCAAAATCTATGGTGTACAGAATTAGTTGGGTGGCTTTTGGTCATCAGGCCCACAGATTGGCTACTTATAGAAAAAGTCATAAAGGAAGGAGCTAAGATTCCCAGTGGCCAACTGCCAGCAAAACAAAATAAAGACTGTGACATTGCCATGTGAGTTTAGAACTGGATTATTTCCCCACCTTGACAGGGTATCCCTTTACTACACCTTTGCAGGTCTGGAAGTAACTTAGTGGTAGAGCACCGGCCCAGTATACACAGGGTTCTGGGATGATCTTTATCACTAAAAACAAATAGCAAACACATAAACAAACACACAAATCTATGTACGACTTTCAGAAGATTTAAAGTAGCCATATCCAAGTATCATATCTGTGAAAATTCTGATTCTTTTAGATTTAAAAATAATACAACTTTGTGTCTCCCATAACTAAATGTGAAGTTGTTAGGCATTTTTTTTTAAGGGTTAGCAGCTCGATTTCAGTGATTCTATCTCCCTGGCAATTGTTTCTTTTCAAATCCTCCAGTGGTTCACAGAACAACCTCATCACTTCCATATTAAACATCCAGACACAGGAAACACAGCAGCTAAAAAAGGGTTCCTTCTTGCTCATGTCCCCTTTAAAGGCAACATTTCCCCAAACCACCTTTAGAAGAGACTCTCACATTTAAACTTATCGGACAGATGAGTCTATGTGCTCACCTTCAAAGCTTTTAAGCACAAGAGAATTAAGCCAAGTAGCCATGATTTATTACTCCAGCAGGAGCAAGAAGACCCTGTCTCACTGAGCCACAGTAGAGAAGAATGGATACGCTGTCATTAGTCCTACAAAGAAAAGAAAAAAAGTAAAAAGTGATTGAGGTAGGCAATAGTGGATCCAAAGCAATATCATTATACCTTTGACTTTAAAATTTTAAGATCCATTAGCTCAGTGGTAGAGCGCTTGCCTAGCAAGCGCAAGGCCCTGGATTTGATCCTCAGCTCAAAAAAAAAAAAAAAAAAAGTTAAGATCCCATGGCTTATCAATATAGAAACCTTTTTTGTCCATCCTTCAGTTGAGGGGCATCTAAGTTGCTTCCAGGTTCTGACTATCACAAATAATGCTCCTAGACCCTCTGCATAAGGGAGACAGTTGTGTGGCTGGATCAGTTGGAGGGGCCCCTGGCAGTGTGATCAGGATCTATTCCTGGTGCATGAGCTGGCTTTTTGGATCCCATTACCTATGGTCAAACACCTTGTTCACCCCTGATAAATTGAGAAGGGGCTTGGTCCTGTTGGAGGAGGGGATCAGAGGTGGGGGGAGGCAGGAGGAGCAGGAGAAGGGATGAGAGAGGGAGGGATCTGTGTTTGATTGTCGATGAAATTCTAAACAGTCTTAGTAAATTAGAAACACAGAGCCAAATACAGAGTTAAAATCCCAAGAGATCAGAGCATTAGAGAAGAGCCAAGACTACGTTCATCTTACCACTCACTGCAGTCCTTCCCCTGGAGAGAGACCTTCTTCTTCTGTGTCTTGTCTTTTATTGCTTTCCTGTTCTGCTTTCTCATTGGCTCTATACCCAGCCACATGACTTCCTCATTACTGTCTGTCTATACAGACCTCCTGATCTCTATGGTTTGTACTAGGACTAAAGACTCAAGGGTTACCACGCTTGGCTTTGTTCTTGACCATACAGAGACTGCCTGCCATGTCATCAGATTAAGGGTGTAGGCTACCACCACCTGACTTCTATTCCTGGCTCACTAATGACCTCTGATCTCCAGGAAAACTTTATTTATTAACATACAAATAAAATCACATTTCAGCACAATTAAAATATCACCAGTTGGTATGTAAAATGAATTTTAAAAAACACAAAAAATACAGCATAGTAAAGAGGGAGGCTACCAGGGCTTCATCCTAGCTGAGGACCTTTTGACTATTGATGGCTGCCAGAGGAGGGAATGCCACTTTGCTTTGGGCCCCATACCTTGCACATCTAGGCAGTACTAATTAGACTCAGTGGATTGTAACAACTACAACTACAAATTAAAAAAAAAATTAAAACAAGAAAAATATAGAAACCTATTCACTTAGTGTTCTTGAAAGTTTACTATGTAGACAGCAAAGTATAAAGGAATAAATGGCATATACCAATGTGTCTCCACTAAATGCTGTGGCCTTTTATTTAGAGGCACACGGTTTACTAGAGATGCACTGGATGGCACTGGTAGTGCTGAGGATAGCTTCTATGGCTTACAGGAAATTAGATGGAATGCTTGCATGTATCTGACATTCTAAAGCTGCCCTGTCCATTATACAAGCCATCACATATGTGATTACTTCCATTTAAATACAAATAATTTATTACAATTAAATGGAAAAATGTTTTTCTCCACCAATACTGGCTACATTTTGTTGTTGTTGTTGTTGTTTTGTTTTGTTTTTTGAGACAGGGTTTCTCTGTGTAGCTTTGCACCTTTCCTGGAACTCGCTTTGGAGACCAGACCGGCCTTGAACTCATAGAAATCCACCTGCCTCTGCCTCCCAAGTGCTGGGATTAAAGGCATGTGCCACCACCACCTGGCATTGGCTACATTTTTAAGTGCACAATAAGCAAGTAGCCAAATACAGATAGAGAGCATCTCTCACTGAAGGAAGTTCTTCTTTCTAGCAGGCTGTCCACACTGCAGCCACGTGGGCCACCAAATAGCTGTGAACATATAACAACACAAACCAAAAATGATTAAAATATAAGAATTTTGGCAATTTTTATGACTTAATTGCATAATTCTCAGCCATCAATTTCATATCATGTAGTATTGTCAAAAGATAGACACAACGGGTGATAGTAGAAGCCCCTAGTTTCAAGAATGCTCCAAAAATTCAACAGAATTCCAAGGCAGCATCCCACAGGCACACACATTCCCATTCAAACACTAATTACACTGTATTCTAACTGGTAGTATATTTTGTCTCCCTGCTAGAAATCTTCAACCCAATTACAGTTTTCTTTACTAATATGTACATGTCTTATAGTAGAGCACCTCTGTATTGTCAAGGTTGTTTTTCTAATGGGTATGAAGCTAACAAAGCAGAATAGTTTCTCAAGAGGGTCTCAAAGAACCGACAGCTGGTATGGTCACAACAGTGTTCCAGAATAACCCTGTTAAGAGCAGAGAGTGAGCCATGTGAGCCCTGGCAGATTTCTCCTTGTACACATGCTGTGGTGATTTCACTGGCTCCATGTGTGCAAGCAGCACGTATGCAGGAGGTAGGTGTTGCTCTCTAACAGCAGCTCCTAGCTGGGACCTAGAAGGCATCTGCAGACTTCTCTGCTCATCATTTCTAAACTTGGAACCACACATCAATTTCTGGAGGTGATGACTTTGGATTAACCTCCAGAACCATTCCCCAGAAGACTAGACAAAGCTAAAGTCATTCACATGAAATGTAGTTAGACAAAACTGACCTCAGAAATGGGATATTTTTCAAATTTGTTAATTCATCTACTTTAATAAAGCAGAAGACTCATGGCAACTGCTTGGATGTAGCCTCATTGACCTGAGCTGATAGAAAAAGGAAGTTCCCTCTGCTAGGATCCTCTAAGGAGAGAAACCTTGAAATGGCCTATGTCCTTGGAAGTCCTGACTTCAGCTTCTGTCCTCCCTTAGTTACATTGATAGCTGGTGTCCTCTGCCACACTCACCAAGATACACACTCAGTTTTATAGAGTGAATATTGTCTATGTTTAGAATCACAAATGTAAATAAAACAAGTAGATTCATTCAAATAAGTTTGTTGTAATTTTGTCTTTAGACAGATGAACAAACTTGTATCCTGGCCCCGTGGGGTGGTATATGACAGGAGGTAATTGTGACATCTTCTCTAAATTAGGAAATTAGCTCAGACACAGAGTAAAAGAGGAGAATCTGACTGTGGGGCTCATGGCCTCAAGAACCAACTGCTTTGCCAGCTCCTGTCTCTGAGTTTTAATCAAGGTTCTATGTGAAACAGAACTGTGAGCTACTTCTTTTCACATCTGGAAAATGGTAAAGGCATATCATCACATTGTCTTATCATCCTTTGGGTGCCATCTCGCTGTCCCTTAGCCCAGAATGATGTGCCAGTTCCAATGAATATGCAAATGTGGGAGATGAGAAAGTGACAACACCTTTGGGTCAGAGTAGCAGCTTCCTAACAACCCCAGGCAGTGACAAGTATTAAGTGAAAGTTGTAAAAATGCAGCTGGAAACAAGTGTGGAGTGCTAGATATAGGACACAGTGGTCTCTTCCTCATGGAATTTTCCAGAACCTACACAAGCACTAGTTTTCCAGTCGGGAGAAATCTGGGAAATGGTGAAAAGATCTCAAAGTACTAAAGAGAAAGAAGTCATAAGTAGTCAAGCAGATTCTAGGAAGGTTCCTTTCTGTCCTTAGCTATGGGTCCACGTTGCATTTAATGAATTGGAATATCAAAACAAAATAATAGTGAAAATGATTTAAAAAATGATAAAAAAATGAGCCTGTATGTAGTGTATTAATTTTGTTTTACTCTGCAGTGACTACTATTAAAATGAAATGGGGAAAATTACTAGTAGATTTGGGGTCACACTGGTGTATTTTTCACATTCCTGGGATCACGGGGTCCAAATAACCTGAAAAACAACTCAGGCAGCCAGATAGGGGAAAGTTTGCCCTACTGGTCAGGGGCTTCTGCATTACAAAGAACTATGCCTCAGGCAACATTACACCTCATTTTCCACTTTCTCTTCTGTCTAGAAAATTAATTAACCCCTTGTCCTATCATGAAATATATATCTTCATAAGAACTCATTTTCAAAAGTTTCACAATAAATTGAAATAACAACCATAATTATCATGAAGGCTGCCAGGGCTCATAGTCAAAAACTACAGTCATCTGAAGCTAGGAGGAGCCAAAGGGCGTGTTTGTCTTGGCTCATGATCTTGCTGCAGGCTGCCTGAGGTCGCCAAATACATTTCTGTCAACAGAGAGAAACTATTATAACAAAACTCATGTTGGTCAGGAAGTGTGACCAGAGTGAAAGAGCCAGAGGAAGTGCTCTTTTTGCAGTGCATGCTCCAAATGTTTCCTGAGTCTTGATGGCAATAGCAAAATCCCCTTCTGTCCCTGAACCTACCTGTAAGGCCCCAGGGCTGGAGGTAAACTGAGCATCCTCAAAACTCCTGTAAGAATTAGATGTGGTCCTCCCTTACTTCATCACTCTCTTTAGCTCTTGAGTATTGAGTCTTTTATTGCTGACCTTGTTTTCCCTTCTCAGACTTTAAGTAGATGGCTCCCCTGGTTAGGTTAGCAATGACTTGGGAATATTTATCTGTAGAAAAGGCTGCTGTAAACTAGGAAAACTGTTTCTCCAAGGACTTCCATCCCATAGGCTCAAAGAGGAATGATATGCCCTTCTGTTCAGGTTGATACCCAAACTCACTTTTGAGGTAAAGATTAGGGCAGGGACCTATCAACAAGCTATCCCCTAACCAAGCCCACTCACCCTTGACCAAAGAAACCCTTACTTACTAGCAATCGATTACAATTGCTTGTCCACAACCCTTGCCAACTGATAATATACTTTCTGTCTCTGTATATTTGAGCGCTTTATATAAATGGACTAATACAATAAGTAGCAGTTGCTGGTGGTAGTAATATACATATATAATGTTCTCAAGATTTATTCCTGTAATGTGTATCAGCATCTCATTCATTTCTACTAGTGATTAGCATTCTCTCATGTAGCTGTAATGTATTTTTCTTATCCATTCTTCACCTCTACCATCCTGGAAAGAAACAGCAGAAGAAACTTAAGACAATTTGAAATAATGTGCATTGCCTTTGTCTTCATTACTTTTTTCTGTAGCCTTGATAAAACACCCTGACAAAATCAGCTTAGAGGAGACAAGGTCTATTTTGCCTCACCAATCACCATTCATGATGGAAAAGTCAGAGCAGCAAGGGCTTAAGCAAGCTAGTCACAGTGCAGTCACAGTCAGAAAGAAAGAGCAATGTGTGCAGCTCATTCTCTTCTTTTATACAGAGTTCAGGATCCTATCCCAGAGAATGGGGCCACTAATAGTGAGTGGGTCTTCCCACCTCAATTCACCTAATCGAGACAATCGGTCACATTCATGTGAAGAGGCCCTACACTCAGAATATTCTAGAGCTCCACAAATTGATAATTGAGCAACTGAGATTCGCCATCACAACTATTGTCAATCAGTAGATAGTCTCTTAAAGGAAAAATCTTGAGAGGCTAATCAGTTCATAAAGAATCAATAGAATTTTGAACACCCTAGTACATTGAATATAAAGTGTGTGTGTGTGTGTGTACACGATATATATAGCTGAGGATGACCTTGAACTTCTGATCAATCCACTTGCCTCTACCTCTCTATTTTGTGAATTATAGGCATGTTCCACAATGCCCAAATTATAAGGTGCTACTAATTGAATCATGCTTCCATTATGCCAACAGATCCTATCACCTAAAATGTATGATCTCTGAGGCCACACTGCTTAGATCAGATTGACCATGGAGATTTACCAGAGGAACTGTGTCACTGGGGGGTGGACTTCAAGGTTTTACAGCTTCTCTTTGCAACCTATTCTCTTTCTGCTTCCTGTGTGAATGAAAAGTGATTGGGCAACTTCTTTGCTGCCAGATGGACCTTATGCTTTTGCTGTCCTCTCCTCCCTACTGAATGAGCTCTATCCCTTCTGAAATGGTAAGCCAAAATAAACTTTCTTTCCTAAGGTGTTCTTTGTCTGTAGTCTATATCACAGGATCAGAAATGAACTAGTACAGTAGTGCAATAGCTATCAGATATTAGTAAGTCACTAAGACTAAATTTAGGCCATCATATTTGCATGACAAGTGTTTATTGACTGAGCCATCTCTTCAGTACTTCCCTGTCCCATACTATCCTTAGTAAAAGGGCCTAATTATATGCCAAAATTAGGAATCAAAGGATGGATTCTGATATGAAGAGAAGGAAAAACAGAGAACACATTTAACATTCAGAGGTGGTTGTTCATGCCTGTGGAGGTATAGAGGCAAAGCCTGGAGGCTCCTTGGGGCTTACTGACCATTCACTCTAGCTAAATGATGAGGCTACAGGTTCAGTTAAATACCCTGTCTTAAAAAATAAACCCGGGGGCAACAGCTCCTTGTCATGTCATTTGACTGGCACTGGCAGGACTCAACGAGGAGCCACCTGATCTATGAACAGTTATGTGAAGGGGTGAACCTACAGATCCAAAACTGTAGGATCCCCACAACACAAGGTAACTACAGGATATCCAAGAAGAGCCCCAGTGAGATCCCACTGTAGATGTGCAGCAGATGCCAGACGCCTTGAGCCAGCCAATGACCCATGGCAATGAATACTTGAAGGTAAAGATGAAAGGACTAAAGAGTTAATAGTGTCACACTACAGCAGACCACACTACAGCTTCCACAATGAGATTCTTCTGTCTCTGTCTCTGTCTCTCTCTGTTTTATTTTGTTTGATTGATTGATTGATTGATTTTTTACTGTTTTTGTTTGGTTGGTTTTTGGTTTTTCTTTTGAATTTTTCGGGGGAGGTTGCAAGGGTGCAGGACAGATGCAGAGTGGTGGGGGGAGATGAGTGAAATTGGGATTCATTATGTGAAATCTGAAAAGTATCAATAAAAGTAGAAAAATGAACAAAGATTAAAATAAAACAAAAAATTTAAAAAAATGTTTTCTTACATGATGTATTGGGGATTAAGTAGAAGTTACTCCTTCCTCAGTCCTGCTGTAGATGGCCCTGTTCTTGTGTCAGCCCAAGCCGGTTACCCATTCTGTTCAACTTTGTGCAAGAATTGCAAGTTTGTATGATTAAAAAATGCATAAAAGAATTAAATATAAACATAATAAACCTGGATAAGTGATTGAGGAAGACACACAAGATGAACCTCTGGCCCTACACTTGTATACCCATCATGCAGACACACACATAAACATACACACTCTCTCATACACTTACATAGAGGAAAGAATAGTAGAAAGGTGATATGCTCCTGTGATAAAAGTAAATGTTCTGAGCAAAAAAATATTTGAAAGTGTACTTATTTTATTTGTTGAAATTTAAAATGCCAAATGGATGCAAAAACATATTGGCTTACTCAATTTTCTTCATTATTTCCCTAGAAAAGATACATTAAGAAAAATCTATGTGATATCTACAGAAAATGTTTACTACAAAGGAAATTTCTAGATTAAAAGAGAAGAAATAAAAGCATTTATTGTCATGCTGCTCAATGTTACTGCATAAGGTTACTATAATGAGGAGAGATGTTGTCTTAATACATTCAACCAAGGAAGCTGCTCAAGAATTGTTGGGAGTTTCCCATTGCTTCTCTCTAAACAGTCTTGTCAGTCTTAGAGCTTCAAGGGATATACAAAATGTAATTATCATGGCTTATGATAAGGCAGAAATGAAGTCCATAAGCAGAGAGGAATTTTCAAATGCCAGCCAGTCCCCAATGTCTCTTTCTAAAATGTTTCTTATGAACTCCAACCTTGGTTTACAATAAACCACCCTTGCCATTTGTATCTGTACTTTAATTAGTAGAGTTTCTACAGTTGTAAGGTTATGCTAGAGCAGGAAGACTGCCTATTGCAAGGGTTGCTGGGAGTACCTATTGAATTTCACTTAAGTCTTAAATGCCTCTGGCATGAGTTTTTCTGAAGTTGTCAGAAGTTTATACTTTTCTGGACTGCTCTAGCCGTGGGTTGAGTCTAGAATGAGTCATGAAGGCAAAAAACAAGGAGGCATGCTTCATCCATTTTGCTTGAAGCTATGGTTTTGTGGCCAATGACGCTGGCTGGCACAGGGCTGATGATTATTAGCAGCAACTGTGACATCTTTGTGTTGGCTAGCTAGATGTCAGTGTGGTGTTGAGAGCATCTCCCTGCCATAAATACAGTGGAGTTGGTAAGTTGGTTAGTTTAATCTGAATCATTCAGTCAGTTGTTAAAGTGTTTGAGTTTTTAATTCTGAAGGTAAAGCAGAGAGAGAGAGAGAGAGAGAGAGAGAGAGAGAGAGAGAGAGAGAGAGAGAGAGAGAAAATTCTGCTGAAGCAAAACACAGATTCTCCTTACTCAGCACTCACCAGAGAGTCATAGGGTCCTATTTTCAAACTCAATTTAACTGAACCTTTGGGCTCTGAGTTTCATTTACTCCCAGTCAAACAAAACCCCAAGGCATACAAAAAGGAGTGAATCTCCAACCAAAATCCTGAACATTAAGAAAGCTATAATAAAACTGTATCCTCCATGCAGCATGTGAAAACAAATCCATAGGATTTTGGATTGAGTAGAATTGAAACTGAAGTTCTCATTCTGTTTGTCCTCAAGTTCCACCATGTCAGTCACAAGATTACATTATAATTCCCACCTCTTCTTCATTCTCATTGTCCTCTCATTGGCTTCATATTACTGATCTGGGAGCATCTGGTAGGCCCTGAACAATGCCAGCTTCAGGCATCATTTATTAGCTCATAACACTTTCTGAGAGTGGGAACAATTACCAGTATGAACTCTTGAAAATCACCAAGATATCCCAAGGAAGAGTAATGAACAAAGAGAATAAGCACGCTTTAATGACTCCTGTGTCTGGGGAAGGGAGATTAAAACCCACAGGCAGGTGACTAAAAGAAAAGCAGGGAATGAAATGAATCCAGTTCTTTGCTCTCTGTTTACACAAAGCTCCCCCCTGACTTTGCTACTGTAGGACTCTGAAAAGGACCCAAGGTGTAATGTACTTGCCTGTATGGTTGCTATGCACTGACTGGCCTCCCTAAGCACACAGTCATACACTTTCAATATTTGTGACAGAGTACCCTTTCACTGTTGACCTTAATTTTAGTTAGTAAGAACTGACTATAAATGCATTTTGAGAGAGAAAGAAAATAAGGAAACATTAATGGTGAGTGTGTTTGCTTCAGGCTATTTCTTCCTCCTATGCTATTTCTATTATTTCTGTTTAAGCAATAAGGGAGCTGAGTAGGAAGATGCAAATAAGGTTGGGTTGTTTTTGTCTACATCACAGTATAGGTTCTGCCTTAGAAAGTTTCATTGCATTTGCACTTTATAAAGATTTTAACTATTGGTGAAAGGAATCTCTTTGTTAATCACAACAGTGAACACGCAGTGTGATGATATAAAAAGTGCTTTGTAGGAGTATGGGACAGGATCTTTTTGGAGCCATTTCCATCAAAGCTGTTTGTTTGTTTGTTTGTTTGTTTGTTTTAAGAAAGCCTGGTGATGGGCACTCACGTGATTGCCATCATGTTAGGAAGTCCCACTTGATTATCTGAAATTCTGCTTCTCTCTTTCCTGATGCATTAGAATGTAACATTTACCTTGTTGAAGCCATTAATGTCATAAAAGAAAATAAAATGGTACTAAGACCTTTTTTTCTGAAGTTTGCACACATATCAGTTCTGTTCAATTCATAGAGAAACTGAGATACAGAATATGAAAAGCCACACTGAACAAATTGCTAAGACTGGGAATCTCCTCAGGCAGCAGTTCAACATCTAAGGGCTGAAGTTTATGATATATGCACTCTTGTATGCAGGTTCTGGGGAATAGAACGCATCCCATGCTTATTCAGCAAGCACTCTTACATCTCCCCAGCTCTGACTTTTACTTTATTTTTTAATGAAAATAGATTCTTCTCTCATACAATACATCCTAACTACAGTTTCTTTCCCCTCTCTCCATTCCTCACAGCTCCCCCTCAACCTCTCCTCTCTCCAAGATCCACTCCTCCTCCTCCTTCTCCCTTCAGAAAAGAATAGGCCTGCAAGAGACAACAACCAAACAACACACACACACACACACACACACACACACACACACACACACACACACACACACACACACAATAAGACTAAGCATACTCATACTGAGGCTGGACAAGGCAGCCCTGTAGGAAGAAAGGAGTCTCAAGAGGAGGCAAAAGAGTGAAAGACAGACCTGCTCCCACAGTTAGGAGTCCCACAAAAGCACTAAGCTAACAGCCTCAACATACACACAGAGGACCTGGGGAAGATCCCTGTGAGCCCAGTGCTTGCCACTTCAGTCTCTGTGAGTCCTGCTTAGTGGGTTCAGTGAGCTGGCCATATTCTCCTGGTGTACTCCATCACTTGTGACTCCTACAATCTTTCCTACCCCTTTTCGACAGGATTCCTCAAGCTCTGGGGGAAGGGACCTTGTGGAGACCTGTGATTTAGATTCTCTCTTCTGACAACGTTTGGCTGTGGATTTCTGCATCCTCTCCCATCTGCTGCTGGAGGAAGTCTTTCCGGGGATGACAGGACTAGGCAATGATCTGTGAATATAGCAGAATATCATTAGGAACCATTTCACTGATTTTTTTTTAAACCAGTCATGTTTGGTTCTATCCTAGGTCTCTGGGTTTTTCAATCTTCAGTTCGTGGCCACCCAAGCAGTGTCAGATATGGGTTCCCCCTTGTGGAGTAGACCCCAGTTCAAGTCAGACATTGGTTGGTAACACTCACAAATTCTATGCTACCATTGTCCTAACACATTTTTCACATCTTGCAGGCAGGACAGATTGTAGTTCTAATGTTTTGTGGCCTGATAGGCATCCACATTTCTCTCTTGGTAACCTCCAGAGTACCTTCCAACACCAAAGAGACTAGAGCATAGGGTTGAAAACTCCATGAGGACACCTGCATAACCTCTCCATGTTCAGTGAGGTGTATGGATATTGCCCTCAGTCATGGCACCCAGCTGTGATTTTGCATAGAGCAGTCCCCTGTCCTAGCATCAGCCCAGGTTGTTGGGAGATCTCTATGGGACCCAGCTGGCCAACAACTCAACCAAATGCAACCCAGTCCCACCACTTGGAGCCTCCTTTTGGCTACAAGAGATGGTAATACAGACTCCATATCCTGAATTACTAGGAGTCCTCATTGGGATCACCCTTATGATTCCAGGAAATTTCCACTGCACTAGATTTCCAACACCATTCCTTAAATGCCCTGCCAATTTCCTGCCATCTGTCCCACACTCATTCCCTCCATCCCATACCCCCTTCTGCTCTAGTCCCCACCTGCCCTGAGCCCACCACAAAAATCTATTCTATTTCCCTTTCCCTGGGAGATCCATGTGTCCCACTAGAGCCATCCTCTTTACCTAACCTCTTTGGGTCCACATATTGTAGCTTATCATTTACTAAATAGCTAATATCCACTTATAAGTGAATACATACCATATTTGTCTTTCTGTGTATGAGTTACCTAACTTGGTATAATTTTTTTCTTGTTGCATCTATTTGCCTGCAAATTTCATGATGTCATTTTTTAAACAGCTGAGTGATACTCCATTGTGTAAATTCGGCACAATCATACCATCCACTTTTCAGTTGAAGGACATCTAGATTGTTTCCAGTTTCTGACTATTATGAGTAAAGCCATAATGAACATAATTGAGCAAGAGTCCTTGTGGTAGGATGGAGTGATCCTTTGGGTATACCCCCAAGAGTGATGTAGTTGGTTCCTAAGGTAGGTTGATTCCCAAATTTTCTGAGGAACGAACATTGATTTCCATAGAAGCTGTACAATTTGCACTCCTACCAGCAATGGAGGAGTGTTCCCCTTACTCCACATCATCACTAGCATGAGCTATTCCTTATGTTACTGATCTTAGACATTCTGACAGGTGTAAGATAGAATCTCAAAGTAGTTTTGATTTGTATTTCCCCCATGGCTATGGACGTTGAATATTTAAATGTTTCTCAGCTGTTAGAGATTCCTCTATTGAGAGTTCTCAATTTAGATCTGTACTCCATTTTTCATTACATTATTTGGTTTTTTGATATATGGTTTCTTGAGTTCTTTATATAATTTGGGATATTAGTCCTCAATCAGATATGGAGTTGGTAAAAATCTTTTCCTATTCTGTACACTGCTGTTTTGTCCAATTGACAGTGTATTTTGCCTTACAGAAGCTTTTCTGTTTCATGAGATCCCATTTATTAGTTGTTGATTTTAGTACCTATGCTATTGTTCTTTTCAGAAAGTTGTTTCCTGTGTAAGATATTCAAGGCTATTCCCTACTCTCTCTTCTATCAGGTTCAGTATACTTGGTTTTATGTTTATGTCTTAGATCTACTTGGACTCAGTTTTGTTCGGGATGATTAGTATGCATCTATTTACATTATTCTATATACAGACACCCAGTTAAACCAGAACCTTTTATTGGAGATGCTCCCTTTTTCCATGTATAGTTCCGGTTTCTTTATAGAAAATCAGTTGTGTGAATTTATGTCAGGGTCTTCAATTTGACTCCATTGATCAACTTGTTTGTTTTTATGGCAGTGCCATACAGTATTTATTATTATAGCTATGTAATACAACTTGAAATTGAGGAGGGTGATACCTCCAGCAGTTCTTTTATTGTTCAGTATTATTATAGCTGACCTGGGGTTTTTGATCTCCATATGAAGTTGAGAATTGTCCTTTCAAGGTGTGAAAAGAATTGTGTGGGAATTTTGATGTAGATTGCATTGAATCTTTAGATTGCTTTTGGTATGATGGTGATTTTACTATGTTAATCTACTGATCCAGGCGCATGGAAGATCTTTTTTTGATCTTCTTATAGCTTCTTCAATTTCTTCCTTCATAGACTTGAAGTTTTTATCTTGCAAGTCTTTCACTTGCTTGGTTACAGTTACTCCAAGATATTTTATATTATTTAAGGCCATTGTGAATGGTGTTTTTCCCCCTGATTTCTTTCTCAGCCCATTTGTCATTTTTATAAAGAGAGGCTACTGAACTTTTTATTTGTTAGTTTTTTGAGTTAGTCTTGTATCCAACCACTTTGCTGAAATTGTTCATCAACTATAAAAGTTCCCTGGTTGAAATTTTAGGGTCACTTACGTATAGTATCATATTATTTTCAAATAATGATACTTTGATTTCTTCATTTCCTATTTGTATCCCCTTGATCTCCTTCAGTTGTTTTATTACCCTAGCTATAACTCCAATTACTATATTGAATAGATATGGAGAGAGTGGACAGCCTGGTCTTATTCCTGGTTGTAGTGGAATTGATTTGATTTTCTCTCCATTTAATTTGATGTTAGCTATAGTCAATTATAAAGATATAATTGACCTTATCATATTTAGATATGTCTCTTGTATCCTTAATATATCCAAGAGTTTTACCACGAAGGAATGTTAGATTTTTGTCCCTTCATGCACTTTAGCAGGTCTTAGATGGGGTAGATGTTAAGGTGGGCTAGCCCAAGGCCCAGGATGTGGGCCAAGGTTGTCAGTCAAGGTAGCTGGGGCAACCCCCCCCCCCATCACATGAGGGTCATGGCCAACTCTCCTACTGCAGTATCCAGCTAGCAGAAGTGCTAGCTATCCCAGGGCCAGTGAAGGGCAGGGCCAACTCAGCAAGGCCCTTGAATTTCAACACACATGGTTCCTATGGTCCCTTGTGGTAAAATGGGGAGTGGACATCAACATAGACCCCAGCTGCAGACCCAGACATGGCCATCTGCAGCAGCTCAGGCCTAGATATCACCATTGCCCTGGTGGCAGTGCAGGCCACCCAGATCAGTATGGCCCTGGCAGCAGCATGGCCCTCGGGCACCAACATGGTCCTAGGTGACTGAATAGGCCATGGGAATCTGCATGGCCTTCAGTGGGGTGGTAACAGGAGCCATAGACATCAACTCAAACCCTGGCTGCTATGGGGTAACTGTTCCAGATATGACCCTCAGCAGCAATTTGAGCATTGACAACTCCATGGCTGTGAGTGACAGAACAGGTCACTCAGATCAGTATGGCTCCAGTGGTAGCTTGCTCTTGAACACCAACATAGCCACAGTATGAGAACTAGATCCTGGGCATCTATGTGGCCTTTGGTGGCAACATGGGCCACAGATATCAATATAGACTCTGGCTGCTGTAGGTCCATAAACCCAGATATGGATCTTGGTATCAGCTCAGGCCCAGATGTCATCATGACTCTAGGTGGCAGCACAGGCCACTCAGATCAGTATTGCTGTGGGTGGTGGTAAGGCTCTTGGACACCAACATGGCACAGACTCTGGGCATCCTTGGGGCCCTTGGTGGCAACATGGGTCATGGATGTCAACACAGACTCCAGTGCAATAGACCAGATATGGCCCTTCACAGCAGCCTGGTACTGGGTGGTAAGCAGGCCAACCACATCAGCTTCTTCCTAAGCACTTTTGCTTCTTCAGTTTTGCCTCTTTCCACAGCACATGAACCATACTGCTTCTCTTCCTCTCCCACTTCTCCACCATATATTTGCTCATCATAATCACACCCACCTGCCCAGTGCCCTGTGAGACTGTGGATGCTTCACTCACCCTGCACTGTGAAGATGCTGGCTTGCCCATGGGTGTCTTTCATCCACCTGGGACAAGTGGCCAGAGTACAGGTTTTTAAAATATGTCCTTATGATCCTCTGGATTTCTCTGTGTCTATTGTTATGTCCCCCTTTTGTTTCTGATTTTGTTAATTTGGATATTATCTCACCATCTTTTAGTTAGTTTTGTTTATTTTATTGTTTTCACTTCTCAGTTTTATTATTATTATTATTATTATTATTATTATTATTATTATTTGCTATATACTCATTTGGATGTGCTTTTGGGGGAGGGGATTCTAGAGCTTTCACATGTGCTGTTAACACATGTGCTGTTAACTAGTATACAACCTTAGTGCTATGAACTTTCCTCATAGTAACACTTTCCTTGTGTCCCATAAGTTGTGGTATGTTGTATATTCTTTTTCATTGAATTCTGCGAAGTCTTTAATTTCTTTTTTATTTGTCTTGACCCATTTTTCATTCAGTAGAAAGCTGTTCAGTTTACATGAGTTTGTAAGCTTTCTTTTGTTTTTGTTGATATCCAGCTTTAATCCATGGTGATCTGATAGGATGCAGGGAGTTATTTCAGTTTTCTTGTATCTGTTGAAATTTGTTTTAGGTTTGATTATGGTCAGTTTTGGAGAATGTTCCATGAGGTCTTGAGAAGAAGGTATATTCTTTTATGTTAAGGTTAAATGTTCCATAAATATCTCTTAGGTCCATTTGGTGTATAACATTTGTTAGAACTAGTATTCCTCTGTTTAGTTTTTCTCTGGATGACCTGCCCCTGGGTGAAAGTAGGTTATTGAAGTCTCCCACTATCAGTGTGTGAGGGTCAATATGTGTTGTAAGCTGTAGTAGTATTCTTTTAAAAATGTGGGTGCCCTTGTGTTTGGGGCATAGACATTAAGAACTGAAACATCATCTTGGTGTATTTTTTCTTTTATGAGTATATAGTGCCCCTCCCTATCACTTTTGATTAGTTTTGGTTTGAAGTCTATTTTGTTAGATATTAAAATGACTATACCAGCTTGCTTCCTAGGTCTATTTGCTTGGAATATCTTTTTCCAACATTTACCATGAGGAAATGTCTATATTTTATATTGAGGTATGTTTTTTGGATACATCAGAAGGATGGATCATGTTTTCATATCCATTCCGTTAGTTGGTGTCTTCTTATTGGAGAAAAGAGACTATTGATATTGAGAGATATCAATGACCAATGATTGCTGTCATTTTGTTGTTGTTGTTGTTGTTAGCGTGCACATACATGCTTTTGGCTCATGCTTTCTTTCTTTTGGTTTTGCTTGCTTGGAATTGTTTATTTCCTGTGTTTTTATGGTGTGGTTAACTTACTTGGGTTGGAGTTTTCCTTCTAGCACCTTCTGTAGGCCTGGGTTTGTAGATAGATATTGTCTGAATTTGACTTTATTAGGGAATATCTTATTTTCTCCACCTATGATGACTGCAAGTTTTGCTGGGTATAGTAATACAGCCTTACGTCTGTGGTCTCTTTGATTCTGCAGCACTTCTGTCCAAGCCCTTCTGACTCTAAGAATCTCTATTGAGAAGTCTTGTGTAATTCTACTAGGTTCTGCCTTTATATGTCACTTGAACTTTTATGCCTTGCAGCTTTTAATATTCTTTGTTCTGTGTGTTGTGTTTTTATTATTATGTAGCAAGGGGACTTTCTTTTCTGATCCAATCTACATGCTGTTCTGTATGCTTCTTGTACTTTTATAGGCATGGCCTTCTTTATGCTAGGGAAAATTTCTTCTAATGTTGAAAATATTTTCTGGACCTTTGAACTGGTATTCTTTTCCTTCCTCTATTCCTGTTATTGTTTGTTGTTTTCAGAGTGTCTCAGATTTCTTGGATGTGTTGTTTCAGGATTTTTTTTAGATTTAACCTTTTTTATTTTGAATGATGTATCCATTTCTTCTATATAATCTTCAGTGCTTGTAATTCTCTCTTCTATCTCTTTTATTTTGTTGTTGAAGCTTACCTCTGTAGTTTCTATTTGAATTCTTAATTTTTTAATTTCCAGAATTCCCTCAGTTTGTATTTTCTTTATTGTTTCTATTTCCATTTTTAGGTCTTGAACAGTATTACTCATTTCCTTCAACTGTTTGTTTTTTCTTGGCTTCTTTAATGGATTTACTAATTTCCTCCAATTGTTTGTGTTTTCCTGGATTTCTTTAAGGAATTTATTCATTTCCTCTTTAAAGACCTCTATCCACCTTCATTTAGTTGGTTTTAAGGTCTTTTTCTTCTGTGTCAGCTATGTTAGTACTTTTAGGTTCTGTTGTGCCAAGATAGCTGACCTATGGTGGAGTGATGTTGTCCTCCTGGTTGTTAGTGATTGCATTCTTGTGTTTGCATCTAGGCATCTGGGTTTAGGGTGATGATAGGTCTAGGTACTGATTTCTGGGTTTATCTTTTTTGTTGGTATTGTGGAATATCATTTTAAAATGTGTTACATTTGTTTATGCTGTGGAACATTTGTTCTAATGATGCAAAGATATTACATTCTTTTATGTTGCATTTGTTTAACTCTGTGAGGCTGTGTTACTTTGCTTCTCTAAAACACCTGATTGGTCTAATAAAGAGCTGAATGGCCAATAGTAAAGATGGAGAAAGGATAGGCAGGGCTGGCAGGTGCAGAGAATAAATAGGAGGAGAAATCTGAGAGGAAATGTCAAGGAACTAGAAAAGGAGGAGAGGACTCCAGGGGCCACCTTCCTAGCCACACAACCAGACATGGAATAAAAAGGAAAGAAAAGATATACAGAAACAGAGAATGGTAAAAATCCCAGAGGCAAAAGGTAGATGGGATAATTTAAGAAAAGTTGGCAAGAAACAAGCCAAGCTAAGGTTAGACATTTGTAAGTAATAATAAGAGTTCATGTGATTTATTTAAGAGCTGGGTGACAGGCCCCTAAAAAAGCAAAGAGAAAAAAACAACCAACTATTGGTGAGTGTTTTGTTCCTTGGTTTCTGTTTTCTCTCTAGATTTTCAGAGTGTGATGGCTATGTATGGTCTCTTTTACTGTCCTGCTCTGCTGGTGTATTCACATGGAATACCTTCTGGTATTCGAGGCTAGAATAGAGAGATGAGTAGAAGGAGGGGGGTCAAGAGGGAATAGTCAGTGGGATCCACAGGAGGTGTGGACAGAGAGGAAGGGAGGCTGCAGCTGGTATTCTGTTTCAGCACTACACTATGGACAAGCCTGAGGACTGGGGCTGCTGGGCACTGGGAGAACAGAGAGAGTTGGGGAAAGTCTGTGAGAGGCCACCTTGCCTTCTTTCAGGCATGACCCTTAGTTGAGCAGGGGATGTCCACCTGTATTGGTGGCTGGACACAGAGAAGAGATTGGGGGGAGGATGAACAGGGGCATATGGTGTGTGGGATCCACAAGAGGCTTGGACAGGTGGTGGTGGGATGCATCTGAGGAACTGGATCTACTGAGGGAACAGAGAACTGATTTTTTTACTTTCCTCTATGCCTAGGACCTATGCCTTAAAAATGCAAAACTTCTTTGATTTATGATTGCATGCCTCATCTTCATTTCTATGATCAAGTTTAAGCAAAAGCTATTAGGTATGAGCACAAAAAAATGTTATATACCAAATTCACAGTTGTGCTTTTAATACCTAAGTATTGTAGGGTTTCAAGACACCTCTAAGGAGTTCCTAAGTCTTCTGAGTGTGGAATAACGAATCAAAATCCAATATCACTTTAAGCCACATAATAGATCAGAGGAAAAAAATAAAAAAAAAAAACCCTTTTAGTAAAGACATGTGCCTAAATGATCATCAGAAAGGAAAACCACCCCTTGGTGTGCAGAAGTCGTCAGTTCTCCTGTGGTTATAGTGCAGGAGGGGCTGCTATGACTTCTGATGACCTCACCCAGCCAGATGCCAGTGAATGCTGGGTTAGATCGGGAATTGAAGTATACCTCAACAGGCCTGCATGGCCCTGGAGACATTAGACTAAATTAATGATCTGTAAAATTTTCAAATTGTGGATTATTTTATAGTGAAATGATAGAGATTGTACAATTTACCCAATTAAATAAATTTGTTTTGGAAACATAATGATTTCTTTTGCTTCTGAGTTATATTTTGCTCAATAATCTCTAGCTACCTGTAATTAATGATTTTTATGTTGTCATTTCAAATACCTTACATTTCCTTAACATCTATCTGTGATAAAAAAGATAGTACTTTAATCTTTATTGTGGTCAAGTTTTACACATGCCACACATTTAAGTCAGCTCAGTTAATGTTTTCAAATGCTGGGGCCTGAGATGAACTTAAGGACTTTAAATCACATTTGTTTAATGTAAAAATTAGGAACTGTGTAACAATCCTAATTTTCAGATCTGCAAATAAGTAGATATGTGCCATGAATGACTAATTCTATGTCTGGGTGTAATATATTATTGTGTCCTTAAATACTGAGCTCATTCTAGTGAATTCTAATTATCCACTGTAGTATATAAGTTCTCTCTTTTATTATTTATTCATGTAAAGGAAGGGTCAGCATTTAAAATATCCATTCCTACTTAGTAAACCAGAAACAACCATAACCCATGGGAAGTTTATTAATGAAAAAAAAAACACTTCTTCATATTGTGTGTAATATTCCTAATCTATCTTAAAAAAGAGGCTGAATTATTCACTTTAGATGATTACCACTAATAATAAAACAATCATCTCCTGGGCTGTCTTATGTAAAGCCCTCAGCCATTAGTCCTTTTACCTTTTGAACTCTTAGAATTACTTGGTGTTGTCTCCCCAGTGGCCAAGATTGCTGCTTAAAACTAGATTTTATAGAAGAAGAATGTGTGGTGTGTCTGAGTGATTTGGAGTGTAAACAGGCTTAGGAAGGGCAAACACAGATTCTAGAGGCAACACAATAGACTGACCTTCTCATCAACCCTTCTCCCTCCCTCTTCCTTAACCAAGTCAAGTCAGGAAAAGCCAGAGCAGCAGCAGAACAATGAGTGAAAAATGACCCTTGCTAGCTGTGGATTCCCAATGCCTTATTACTTAGCCATCCCATCATATGCATCAAAGAGCAAGGAGGTAAGGGAGACTGGTGCAGTGTCGAAGAAGAAAGGGAAGAGGGTGATTTATTGGCAGTTTGAGATCTGGTTACCAGCCTGGAAAACAAGAGCAGATGCATTTGCATGATTACAAAATGAAATGCCTTTCAAATAACTTAATCTCCAGGAATATTCTAGTATATACATTTGCTTTTAATACCTCAGGGATAGGCAGCTGAGCATGAGGTCCTTTGTTTACCCACCATATACGGATGGGAGAGATGGGTCTGTGCTTGCGCACATGTGGGAGCCAAGAGGATTATGGTATTATCTGACTATTGTTTTCTGCACTACAGCCATTTCAATCTACAGGAAAATGAAAATAGCAATGGGGCCCAGGAGACTTTTAAGCACAGGCTGCTGCCATTGAGATCTGTACTTCTCATGCTGATGGAGCACAGAAAGCAGGATTCTCCCTTCAGGTTCCACCCTAAACCTTGTGTGAGCATGAAAAGATTTGGTGGAGGTGAAATCACCCAAAAGACAACATACTCTTTTCCCTCAGAAAGTAGACTTCAGCCAAGCAGACCTAAAATTATAAAGTTTCCATTACAGTTCAAGTGTTCAAAGCCAAGAGGCTTTGGAAATGTTTATAGTTAGTACTGAATAATACAGGCTTGAATGCAGCTGTTCAGACTAAATGTGAATTTAGGGAAAGATAGGAAAACTGCTTATCCCTCCCTTATGTTGAGCTGCCCTAGACCTGGGACAGCAGATTTCATTTTCCATCTGGCACAAAAGGAAGCTGGACCCGCCCCAGCTGGATCAGTCAAAGAGCCTGCAGAGTGTCATGTCTGCAGGGCCCACTTTTGTGCTGGACTAAATGACCCTGGGCCTGTTTTCAAAAGGCTGAGTTTCATCAGGTATCAGAGGCCATGAAGGTCAGACATAAAAGCAAGCAGACTAGCTCATAGGGTTACAGTAATGTCAAGCAAGGTCGATCATTTTGTCCATTTGAGTGCTGGGCTGCAAGAATGAGACAGGATTATTAACAAGAGGGATGAGCATTGTCTTTTAAGGAAAGGTTTAAAAAATCTTGCCCAAGAAAAGATGGCTATAAGTGTCCCCAAATGACAGATGAAGAAAGTCGGGCAGAAAGGAGAATGATTAGGCTCAGAGCACAGGTGTAATTTTGGGAAAAATAGAAAAGAACTGAACTCCACCCTCCTGGGTCATGTTTTGGCCCTTAGTGAATTATTCCAGCCTGCTGGGTCTGCTCTCTAAAGGGCTGCCCATTCTTTCTTAGAAATCTCAGAGATCAAGTGAGAAGCATTATTCAATATATTGTCTGAAAGTTCTCATATCTCATGAAGTTACTTTTTGTTTTAAACAGATAAAAGTAGGCTTTACTACTTATGTTTTATTTTTTGCATATATTGAAATCTGTAGATTTAGTCAAAACAAAGAACTAAGAATGAGCAGAAATGACTGCTCCTTTCCTGTATATGAAGTATATTAATGTATATATTCATTCTAAAATTATATAGCTTCTCACATTCCCATGAATAATTCAAAGGATAACTAACATTTCATGACCTAATGTATTAGAGTTCTCTAAAGGAACGTGTGTGTGTGTGTGTGTGTGTGTGTGTGTGTGTGTGTGTGTGTGTAAGAAAAGGATTAATTACATTGGTTAACATATTTGGGCTCGGTTGTCAAATGATGACTGTCTCATAGTGGAAAGGGTGAGAACCTTGTCATTGCTCAGTCCATGAGGCTGTGTGCCTTAGCAGTACCAATCTGGCACTACCTGCAGAATTCCCAGAAAGCTACTGGTCTTCAGTCCAGAAGAATCTGTGTTCTGATATCAGTGAAAGAATGTAGCAATAACAGTAGATGAACTTGCCAGTAGAGTGAGGGTAAACAGGACAAAGCAAAGCTACCTTCTTCCTCCTTCTTATATCTGGACTGCCACTGGAAACACCATACTTAAAGTGAGTTGTCCTACTACAAATAATCTGATAAAGAAAATGCCTCACAGGGGTGTCCAGTGTCTTTCCTTTTAGTTGATTCCAGGTCCAGTCAAGTTGATTACTGAGACTGACCATCACTGCTGGGAGCTTATTTAAGGTCAGATTAATCTTTCATACTTTCCAATGAAACTTGTCAGAAACAAAATGACTTTTCTCCAGGGATTGTCTAATGATTTAGGAACAGGGAATTATCTGGACCTTCATTTAAAGCAACATTTACTGAATACTTCTTTAATCTATTGAAGATTCTCTCTCTCTCATATAATATAAACATATGTTATAATAGAAGTGGCCTTACTTTGGTCTTGTAAAAAATTACTATTAAAAAAACACAGAAATTTCCAAAGCAAAGTAAGTAACCAACACCCTTGATTTAAAACATTCTGCACATTGACTCACATGAATAATGCAAGGTGCTAAGTCACAAATACAATGAGTTCAAATTTGCCTGATTTATTCTGAATATTGTTTTTTTGCACCAAGGACAAGAGCATTAGGAGTCATTGAAATGGCTACTAATGTGGGGGCAGTCTTGTCTCCCCTTTTGATGATCCTCATGATGTATTCTGCCTTGTTACCCTGGATCATCTATGGAGTCCTTTCCACTGTCGGTGACCTTGTTCCCTTCTCCTTCCTGAGACCAAAAACCAGCCTCTGCCTGACTGCATCCAAGATATGGAAAATGAGGGCAAAGGTTCAAGACAAGCAAAGGAGGGTGGCACCATCATCAAAGTGACAGCATTTTAAGAATTCCAGGATTGGCCTCTGGGCATATAGCCTGAAAAAGAAACATATCACACAGAAAAAATAAAAATAAAAATAAATCAAATCTATTGTGATGGTCTGAATATGAAGTATAACCTATTGGCTCATGTTTTGAACACTTGGTCCCCTGCTGGTGGCTCATTTTTAAGTTTATTTTTTATTTGGCAGAATTAGAACTTTTATTAGGTGAGGGAAATCCTTGACTGAAGAAGGAAACCACTAGGGGGCAGGCTTTGATATTTGATAGGACGGACTTCCTATGTACTCTCTTCTTCAATGCAAATGATTGCAGTAGTACTAGGCACCTCATATATCTGCTACCATGCTTTCCCTGTCCTGATGGACTGTATTTTTTCTTAAGCTATATTTGGTCATAGAATGAAAACTGTAAGTAATACAACCATTGATTTTTATGTTCCACTTCCTGTGACCCATCTGATCTTGTCAAGACTTTTACTTCTCTGATCAGCTTTCTCTTCTGTAAAATGAGAATGAAGTGAGCCAACATAAAAATGTGTTCCACACAGTAAACCACTGCATGCATGTTAGTACACCTTCAAGTTTTATCATAGAAGTGTTCCAAACCTTTGCACTGTGGCCTGTGAGTGTGAAACCCAAATCAAGAAGTAGAAACAAAATATGGCTTTTGTCACAGTATTTGGCTGCATGACAATGTCATAACAATAGTAAAGTAGACATTAATTATGGTAGTCAAAGAAGACTTTCTAGATGTCAGCAAGATTTCCATCAAAATAAGAATGCATGCTCTCTGTATTGAGCCTGTCAGAGCCTTTCTTCCATAGCATATCCTTTGGAGTCTGGTTATTATTTGTTGGATTCACAAATAATTAAAAGTGTTTAAAAATGGGTGGGGTGTGGGAAAGGAGACTCTATTGTCGGCAGCTACCTGATGAAACATGTTTCCTCTACCTCAGGTAACTCCTGCTTTTCCTTAGCATGTGAATGAGGGTAGTTCTTAAAGGAAAGTTTCCTGCCTCTGACGGTATGTCAGTATGATCAGGCTTTTCTGACATTTCAAATGAGGTTGTGCTCAGTCTATTGAGTGTTGCTCTCAGTAAATCAAGGTATTTTAATCAGTATGTTAACTTTTTAAATTGTAAATTCTTATGTAATCATTTATTTTTAATTTAGGAAATCTAAAATGTATGAAAGAAATAATGTATAGGGGATATAAAAATGGATAGAACGTGGAGTTCTAGTGCCTAATAAGAAGAACGGATTAAAGGCCTGCTTTTAATAAAGAAATAAGCATTTTTAAATGTGAAAGATAATTATACAATGAACAATACAAAGCATATGGTAATCATAAATTGATTACATGCAGATAACTACTCTGGTAGACTTCCTTCTTGATGTTTTCCTGGGAAAATAAATAAAAAGCATGCAGAATAATCATAATAATGGTACCAATCTAATGGCTAGGGTCACTTTGTTCTAACCTGTAAGAAATTGTGGACAGGAAAGAAACGCTCTTCCAGAATGGGTCTTTGGCAGCGTTTGAATTGAAGGGGCAGTAGTAAGGAGCATGGAACAGCAGCATGCAGCATCCTCTGATGTCATGGCTCTCTCTTGGGTGGTAACACCTGAAGCCATACAGGTGTTACAGTGCTTGCATAGGCCTGGGAAAATGGGATTCCCTACAGGAGTTTCCATGCCCAACAGCAGCCACTGTTTGAACTCCTGAGCATGGGACATCAGATGCCTTTAGCCCGAAAGGTTTCACAGTTCTCTGAAAGTCTCCCAGTGACAATGGTTTGCAGTTTCTCTTTCTTGATCTTTCTAGACTTCTATCTTTTTCAGCCTCAGCTCTCTGTCCTTTGTTCCTGCCCTTCACCAATCTCTCTAGCTGTTCCACTATGTCCTCTACAGCTGTCAAAGAGCCATCTGCCCTGTCATTCTGCAGCTGAGCCTGCTGACCACTCAGCTATGACTAGCACTAAGGCTCCCCTGTCTCTAACATTGCTAACACTTGCCTGTCCCTTTCACTTCTTTCTCTTGTTACCAGCTCAGTCTGAGCTATAGAAGTCGGCAAGGAAAGAGCACTTGAAAGAAGCACTTCATTTGGGTTCTCTGTACTACAATACCAGAGGAGGCAGGTCAGGGGGACACCCCCAGTTTATTCACCAAGTGAGCCTAAACTACTTGTTACATAGGAAGAAGTGGGTATTTACACCAGTCACAGCCAAGCATACACACAGATGAGTTATATTTGCAGCAATTGCAGCAAATTTTGCCTGCCCATGAAGATTTGTGCTTGCAACAATCTCAACAGTGTTCCTTCAGCACTAGTCAAAACAGTCCCTCTGCTAGGCCACTAGAGGAAGCACTCCCTCTGTCCTTTATGGAAATGGATGCCAGGTCATCTAGAGTTCACTGAGGCTGGTGATAGCCAGAATTCTGGTATAAACTGTCTGGAACAGTCTTGACTATGACCACACCTTTGGAGTCAGAGCAATCAGTTGTGATTTTTGTGTAGTTTTCTCTAAGTATTTATGGGATGTTCAAAAAGATCCATGTGCACATAAGGGTAGTCTATTCTTCTGTTTGGATAACAGTCCTTTTGCTCAAGAGGGTCAAGGAACAAAAAGAAAGTCCAGTTAAGAAACCAAATTCCTCTTAACCCACATTTTTTATCCATTAACAGGAGAATGAACATCAAAAGGTATGCTTACAAAATGAAAAATTTAAGGAGCAGTATGGTTAACACTATCAGTCTTTAACATATTTTTACAGTGTTTTAACAGTGCTTAATACCTGCCCTGTTCCCCAGGGAGAGGTGACTGACCCACTCTCATCTATCTCAAATATATACACATGCAATTCTGTGTTGGCCCTTTTCATACATACAATAAAACATTCCCCAGACATTAAAATCTCTTTGAAAGTGTCATTTCAAGTGTGTGTTCCATTATGTGGACATTATCTGTAAAATAACTGCTCCATCGTTATATAAACATAAAAAGTGAATTCTTATCTAACCAAACACACCTTTAAATAGTTTACATAGGGAATGTGATGCTGAGAAACAAATTCCTTTGTACTGTTGCTACATTCTACATAGTTTGGGCTGTGTGATGAACATGCTCTAAGGCAGACCACAGAGCAGCCATGTTCTTTCATATGTCTTGTGACTCTTTTCCTGTTTTACTTTTCCTCCAAATGTGACAGATCTTTACTGGCTACGCAATTGTTCTTCCTCCTGGCACTTTTGGCAGAAAGGTCAAATACATGTGAGTAACCACAAGTAACAATCTAAAATATAATTGAAGTTGTCTTTAGAACCTCATGCCTTTCTTCAAAATAAGCTGTTTAAAGATACAGCAATACATAGCACAAACAGCTCTGCTTCTTGTGCCCAATTCCATTTGTTTGCTTTGAAAGCGATTTCCTTTCAAGGACATGGAAATAAGGGGCCTGTTGTCAAAGTTGGTATTAGAGTCACCTTTCTATGCCCCAGAGTGTGCCACTGGGATCTGTGTATGGACTCCCTTCATTCCCTGTAATATTGCTACAAAGCAGAGTACACATAGCAAGATGTGAGAGCCAACAATGGCCAGAGATCACTGTCCCAGTCTACATTATAAGTGAGGTTTGCATTATTTTTTAAAATCTCTGGAATCAATTACTTCTCTGTAAGGTTCTTGTGGTATCCAGGTGGTCCCTACTTGGGCTCTTACTGGAGGAAACTCAGAGATGTGTATCTAGAATGGTATGCCATTTCTCCCCCCCCCCTTTTTTTTTAGCAGAAAGCTTCCTGTTATACAGTCATTTTGCAATGTCTAGAACTCCTACAGTGAGATTCATATCCTTATCTAGGAAGTCCCAGATGCCACATCTCTTTTCAGAGTCAGTGAGAAGACTCAGGTCCTATTCTCCTGCCCAGAATCAGAAGTCCAGATGTGTAGTTGGAGTTTTCCTACCTGGCCCACAGTCAGGACAAATCTCTCTCACCCGCCAGACCCACAGTCTCTCAGACCCAACCAAGTAAGCACACAGAGACTTATATGACTTACAAACTGTATGGCCGTGGCAGGCTTCTTGTTATCTACTTCTTCTATCTTAAATTAACCCATTTCTGTTAGTTTATACTTTGCTAAATGGCTTGTGGCTTACCAGTGTCTTTACATGTTGCTCCTCATGGCGGCAGCTGGCGGTGTCTCCTCCAGCCTTCTATTTCCCAGAATTCTCTTCTCTTTGTCCCACCTATACTTCCTGCCTGGTCACTGGCCAATCAGAACTTTATTTACACAGAGCGATATCCACAGCACAGGTGTCCCATCATTTGCTCTATTGGCTGCTGACTGGGAGAGACAGTTCCAGTATCAAAATCCACTAAGCCTGGTAATACTTAACTAGCTATTTTACAATAGCACACACACACACACACACACACACACACACACACACACACACACTCCCCCTTTGGCTGACTATGAATATGAGAAACTTTCTTTAACAAAATTCATGGATTCATATGCAATGAAATTTCAAACCACCTTAGTTTCATGTGCCTCTCATAAAAACGCTTTTTAAAAATCTGGTATTTTCATTTAGAGAGCATAATAATATGGTGACATAAATTTCTTCATAAATAAAGTAAAAATATATTCTAAACAACTGGCTTCATGTTTTTATATTTATGAAAAAGAATGGAGGCTCTCCTTCAAATTTCAACTGTGGTATAGTACATTTCATGGAATATAAAGTCTCCTGGAAATTTCCTGGTAGTCAAATATCTGTTCCACAGTTTTCATTCTTGTTTCCACTGGAAAATCAAGTTTGGGACACTGAAGAAATGCCAAAATTACATGAAAAAAATTCCACTATAATCATTTTTTTTTTAATTATTTCAAGCTTGTTCTATGACAAATCACCTTAAAGTCTGTGGTATTAGAGTAAGCATGTGTTTTCATCATGTCTCCAGGTCAGTGAGTTTGAAATGCTTGGACTTGACTTGACTGCTCTGGTCTTGGCTGGGCTTACTTACATACCTGAGACTTACCTGTCTGTAAGGAGGACAGCATCAGCCTGGACAACTGAGGCCTTTTGTCTTCTCTGCACTTGTCTCTCCTCAGCAAGCTGGGCTGGACTTGCTCATCCAGATACAGCCAATGGTGTGTTTGTTTGTTGTTTGTCTTATTGACAGATTATTGTCTGTTTTCCCAAGTGTGCTTATGCATGTCTGCTAACAAGAGTTTTCAAGTAAAGCTCAGATTTCCAGAACAGGAGGACAAACTGTGAAGTCCTGAGGCTAGCTGGCTTCAAGGAAGAGTGATGAACAGATTAAAAAGAGCAAATTATGCAAATGCATTTTGTATAAATTGTACATAATTTAGAAATACTTGCAAGAAAACTAGAAACCCAAAGAAAGAGGAGTTTCATGCTAGGTATAACAGCAACGTGGGCGATTTGGTCTGGTGTTTGCAACTATGATCCTGATTCAGGCCTGTGGGGAGAGAGGTAGTCTGCAAAGAGAGACTGAGAGACTTCTTCCCCTTCCTTTGGCTAAGGGTTGAAAGGATCTCCTAAGGCCATAGACCCTAGAACAAGGCAAGTGATGCAAAGTTTGAGAGGCAGAGTCAAGGAATCAAAATAGTTTGAGGTCAGCCCAGTCCAGAAAACAAGTTCCAGGTCAGACAGGGTGACATAAGGAAACCCTATCTCAACACAAACACAAACAAAAAGAGGTGGGAAACTCCTAGGGACACCCCACTAGAGGAAGGAAAAGACTGAATAGGCCAATCAAAGGAAGGTCTTACCTCCCAGGAAGAGACCTCACAGTTTTGAAAACTTATCTCCCTGTTAATTTAACATGTTTCCAGGCTTTGTTTCTTTCTTTTCTGTAAAAGGGTAACTGCCTCAGGAAAAAGGGAGAGAAACTGGGGCTTTTTCTTCTCCCATTTGGCTAAATTGTAAATAAATCCATTTTTTCCCATTAATTCTGAGTCTTAATTTTCTTTAAACAGGAAGGAGAGGCACCAGATCTCTGGGCCTAACTACCTGTCTTGATTGGACAAAGGAGTACAAGTTGATGGTAACTGACTCTGGGATACACGAGTCTGCACAAGACTTTTCCTGTGGACACCCCACAATGAGGAGCTGTGGCCTTGATGAGAGAACAGAGCCCTGTAAGTCCTGCTGCTTTCTCTAATGCTGAACTGCTGTATTTAAGGAAAACATGACCCAAATCCACCAATACCACAGGAAAGAATGAGATTGACTGCAAATTAATAGAGCAGGTTCATGTGGAAAAATTGAGAGGCTTTCCTTCATAGCCTGAAGTAGGATGATATCTTTGCAGCTTCCTCTCCTCTCCTCCTCTCCTCTCACTTCTTCCTCCCTTCCCATCTCCTCCTCTCCCCTCTTCTTCCCTCACCTCTCCTCTGCTCTCTTTCTTCCCCTCCCCTCCTCTCTTCCTTTCTCTTTTCCTCTCCTCCATCTACTGTGTGTGTGTGTGTGTGTGTGTGTGTGTGTGTGTGTGTGTGTGTGTGTGTGTGTGTGTGTTATGTTTATTAGGTATTGAGAAGAAGCCCTTTCTCTTGTTAAACAAGTACTCTACCCTGAACTATATTTCCCACCACCTTATTTTTTATCGTTTCCACGCTGAATTTCACTAAGTTACTTGGGCTGGCCTTGAACTCACTCTGTAGCTCAGATTGGCCTTGAATCTGTGATTCTATTGTGTCAGTCAATAGCTGGAATTGAATGCCTAGCTCTTTCTATTCCATTTTCCTGTTAGCTATGAGTAAAGGCTTATACTTGAAAGATTACTGTGGCAAAGGTAGAAAAAAAGAAAAGAAGCCAGTCAGACATTGACAGCAGCTTACATGTGGTCACAGAGCTAAGTCACAGTGAGGCTTGGTAACTGGGGAAAACTGAGGATATTTCCAATGGCCACATGGTCAATGTATTGAAATTAGTATCAAAATTAAGAATTTGAAATAAATGCTCTTTTATCTAAAATACTTCTCCTAGGCTAGGAGAAGTCTAAGAAGTTAGTGTTTGCCAAGAAATTGTAAGCTGGATCCCCCAGAACACATGTTAAGCAGGCACAGAACCACATGTTTGAAATCCCAGCACTCCTTTGACAAGATGGGAAGCATAGTGGAACCTGCAGGGGCTCAAAGATTGGTCAGTCTGCTTTACACGGTGGAGAAAACAACAAAGGGTCATGTCTCTAACAAGGCAAAAGATGAGGCCCTGACACCCAAAGATGTTTTCTGACTTCCACACATGTTCTATGGCAAGCCCATGCCGGTAGTCACACATATGAATGCACATACACACCCACATAGACGAGCACAAGCCAGCGTGCATTTGTGCATGCCGGTACACAAACACACACACACACACACACACACACACACACACACACACATGCACGCACACACATGTGCCCACACTTTCTACACCTTACTTATCCTTCTTTCAACTTGTTCAGTTCACAGTTCACCAACTCCTTCTTGTACAGGTCTTTCTGTCACTCTCAGTTCTGCCCAAACCAGGACTGCCCATTGGTCTCTATTTTTCCATGACATACTGATTTTTATATCCCCTGGACTGTCTGATGCATGAGAAAAGAGCCCATGTTCAGTTCTATGTTTATACTCAGTGCAGCTCCTGGCTCTCAATAAATAAATATGTAAGTAATGAGTGAACAATAAAAAATATGTAGGAAAGCATGTTTAGTGGAAAGACATGTTAGATCATGGGGGAAAAAGAAAATACAGGCATATCAAACTCAAAAGCTTCTTCATTGAAAAGCTTTAGGAAATGCATTTTACAACATGTCAGACAATCTAAATTATATGTTTTAATGGCCTTATGTTGGGTATTCACTGCACGAATGCTTCAGAACACATATACAACCATATTTCATGTTTTTATTAGTAAGAACCAGAGAGAATCAATGTCAGAGACTTATCAAACAAATGCAGGCCCTCCCCCAGGATAAGCTGCTTTCCCCAGAATTCTCAATTAGAGGAGGATGAAAGGGAAGATATATGTTACATACCCAATCCAGAGTTAGCTGATGTAGAATCAAAGGCTTCAACCCGAACTCTGCAAGTGTTCAATATTTTCTGGAGCCAATTTAGACTTGCATACATTCCCTCCTAACTGCCTACATGCCAGCATTATGGTACCTCTGGAATGCACAAAATGAACCCACTGCCGTCTTGCTTGCTAATGAATTAATTTTGTTCTGATCATAACTCCTCAACATAAAAGGGTCTTCGTTCACATCTCTTAATTGGATGCAAGTATAATAGGGGAGTTATCTTAAATTCATAACAGAATTGAACCTTCTTAAGGAAAGAAGCTTGGATGACTTCTTATCAAGGCTAGACACAAAATGGCATATGTTCTATAGCCCCAGATCAAGGCTTTAAATGTGGGGCTGTGGAGCACATACTGACTGCATTCAGCCCAGTGCAACCACTCTGTCAATACCTACTTTATAGTTCCACAGGTATCAACTGTAGCCTAAACAATATCATTCTCAAGGTTCCACACTCAGCTGGGAAAGGAAAGGCGTTCTCATGGGAGAATCATTCATCTCATGGTGCCATCATGAATACCATCAATAGAGAAATCAAGATGAGTTTGAGATGTGTGGGATTGGTGGCAATTATTTCAGTTTATTTGGTTACAATGTTATTGCATTTAAGGAGAAAATCCTGAAAATAGACCTAAAGAAAAAAATTAATATGACCTGAAACAGACAGTGAGAATAAGACCAAAACATGATTGGCAGGTTGAGGAATTTGAAGTAAGGAGCTTCTATACCACATAGTGGCCAGATGTGTATGAATGATTCAGAATCAGTGGAAACACTTGAATTCATAATTGTGTTCAGACTTTGGATATGTTCATAACATAAAAGCAAGGGCAGGTGTAGAAAAAAGTCAGTGTTAGTTTTTCAGTTCATTGGATTATCCATGTGGGAGATTTTGATAATACATGATAAAGAAAGAAATCCTTCAAAAGATAAGGAAATAATAGTGCAATGAAGAATGGAGATAATGATATTCAGTAATTGGCATCTAGAGACTGAAGATGTGGTAAGGGCTAAAAACAGTGCCACAGCCATGCATGGATTTGGAGAGAGGGTAGCTAAGAGCAGTTATGAGATAATGGAGAAAGTGTGGCTGAGACTCTAAGTGTGCCCAGGAAAGAATACTGCCATGGAAGTTTGGGTAGAATAGATTTTTATAGAAAGTGCTTATCTCCAATGACACCACAGAATTTCAGAGAGTAGAAGTTGTAGAATTTAGAGTGTCAGGGATCATTGTGCATTTGGTCCTGCACTGTTATTTGTAAAATGAATTTAACTGCCTTAGGACGTTGGTTTTCTTCAATAGAAAACTTTAATTCAATGTCTGTAAGACAAATTGTGAAATGGTCTTATTAATAAAAAAGAAAAAAAAAAACTGGAGCCAGATATTGGGGTAAAAACTGAGAGATCAGGGAAGCAGAAAGAAGCCAGCCACATTCTTACTGCTAAAAATCCTCAGCCAAAAAGAGAGATAATATCTATATACTTACACCTATATCCTTTCTGTCCCTGCCATCTCACTTCCTTTCTCCACCCAGCTACATCACTTCCTGTCTGTCTATACAGACCTCCAGATCTCTATGGTCAACTAGTGCTGGGAATTAAGGCTAGTGCTACCATGCCTGGCTCTGTTCCCAGTATGGTTTTGAACTCACAGAGATCTGGGTGAATCTCTGCCTCCTGAATGCTAGGACTAAAGCCTAAAGGTATATGCTACCATTGCCTGACTTCTATGTTTAATACAGTGGCTGGCTTTTTCCTCTGATCTTCAGATAAGCTTTATTGGGGTGCACAAATAAACTATCACCACAACTGTCAATTTCCTTTTAAGTTACTTCAAATTAAATATTTTGAGCATGAGGATATTTTCTTGTGTTTCTATAGTTAACAACACTTAACATATAACAAAAAGCATAGAAACTATATATTTGACCATGAAAATTGTCATGGAAGTGAATTTAGAGAATTTCAGCTGTCAGCAAGCTTGCATCTTCATTAGATGTCAATGAGTTCTTAAATTATATAAAATTTTAGTATTTGTCAATGACTAGAGATATGGTTGTGGGTGTGTATGCGTGCACACATATGAACATTCTCATGTGCTTGTGTATATGAAGAAAAGAAATGTTTTGCAGATTCAATTTTCCATTAATTCTGCATTAAGTGTATTCTATTATCACTAGAGAGAAAATATACTTCTGGCAGGTCTGGGCAAGCTAAATTTTCCTAGCTTCCACTTCACTAACAGCTTACTCCAACTGATATGCATATTTGCCACTCCATGTCTACCGCTGTCATTTATCAGGTTTAGATGTAGTTCCAGTCTCCAGTGTGTTGCTTTGGCAGAGTAGAAGATATTCTAAACTTGGTGCCTATACATTCTCAAATCCATCTCCAACAATAAACAGTCATTCTTTTTTTCATTTGTATTTCCATTAGTCATCAGTATCTATGAGGGAGCCAGGGAAAAGTTTGAGTCTTCCTAGTTAGGATAGATAGGGTTCTTTTGAGTCTGTGTCCCAGAAAACCTCTGGCTGATTTGAAACTACTGAGCTTACCAAGAATTTAGACCATATTAATATTCATAGAAAAGCTAAATCACAATATTCTTTTAAAAGATTCTTTGCTGGTACAGACTACATCAGCTCCCTAAAGTTTATCACACGCATGGTTTTATGGATTGAATGTGTCTTCTTTATAATTTGTGTGGACCCAATGTGACCATTAGAATTGGGAGGTGTTGCCCCAAGGAGTCAATTACTCTCCAAGGTCTCGTTCATCAAGAAGAGAGTCTTATACATCCTTTGGCCAACATGCTTACTTGCCTTCTGCCAACTGCTATGTGAGGCTTCTGTATGGAGAGCCTCTCCAGACCAAATCTGAGCACTTTGGTCTTGTCCATCACAGGCTTTGGAGAAATAAATTTCTGTAGTTTACAAAATAACCAGTCTTAGACATTCTGTTAGGTCATCATGAGGTTTGAAAATTACATCTCCTCACGTCAATTACTGTAGGAACCAGGGAAAGTAAAGTGAACTGATGAGCTTCTAAGCAATAATGGATTATAAAATATCACTTAAAGAACACCTGCCAAATGCCATATGTTATAGCTTAGATCCTGAATGTCACTCAATGTCCTATATGTTAGCAGTGATAATCTTCGGAGTTGAATCCTTTAAAATGTGGACTCCTAAGTCTTTGGAGATTTGTCCTAGAAGGGGGTTGTATGACCCAGAATCTTTCCTTTGTTGCTTCATGGCCATTAGCTGAATGGTCATGTACCACTCCACCCTTCTTACCATTGCTCTTTGGCATCTCTACCATCATCTAAAACCGGTGAATGGATGAACTGTCCAAATCCATGAATCAAAACAAACCTTTTATCTTTGTAAGATAATTATAACAGGAATCTTGATGAACATACCTTGATACCTTAAACACAGCTTACTGCAGAACAAGAACATAGGAATAAGACTGGATAGGCCCAGGAACTATACCTGTAACTGTGATGAGACAAGGTAAGGGGACAAACAGAGCAAGCACTAAAAGATCAGTGGTATATGATAGCCAACATGTGACAACATACTCAAGCATTTAGTGACAAGAAGTCAAGTAGGGCTCTGTAGAGTCCTAGTTACAAGTCACTGAGGTTAAGAATCAGATGCTCCTTACAGCAGTATCTTTACATTTGTTTTAAGTATTTAGTTAGGCCTGGAGAGATGACTCAGTGGCTGGGGGTCCATGCCCAAGTATCCTGAGCGCCATTCCAGGTTCCACTGGGTAGAGAAAGAGTACTGACTTCTAGAAATTGTCACCTGACCTTTACAAGCACTCCACAACATGCTCTGTAAGAAACTAATTTTCTTTAACAGAAAACAGTTAATTCTCAAAATAAGTGAGCTAGTAGTATATGCACCACCTACAAAGTAACATTTCCTTAGAAGTTGCTCTGAAATTATTATTTTGTGTAAGAGGCAAAAATTTTAAGGAGGTATGAGACCATGTAAAATAAGTATTTCTGAAAATTGCGTTAAGTGGAGAACTGTTGGGTTTGGAGTTTCACTTGATTTTAGGTGCCAATTAGGAGGATGTTTTGTGGCAGGTGGTTTTACCACTTGTAATCCTTACTTGTAACTTGAGAATGTGTCTAAGATACTCAGGTCTAGACAGATGAAAAGCTTGTTAAATTTTTATTAGAGGTTGGTGTATTTTTTGATGTATCTTATCTAAGTTACATTTCCTGTGTCAGTGTATTATTCTTGATGTCATTACACATAAAAACAATGAGATAAAATAATAATTATATTACATTTTCCTGAAAGAGCTCCAATTACTGGAAGCAAGGTATCATCTGACCACATTTGGGGAGGGAGCCACAGAAAACTAACACTAGAAAGAGCAAAGACAAGCCTTGGTTACTTCATAAATTTAATGATTGTCTCCCAAAATAAAATAATCATCTGCAGAGTTAGAATTACATTAAAATGACATCTCCTATCATAGCAGACTTAGTCATACAAATATATTGCTGAACTTTTCTAAGTCCCAGTCTACTTGGAACAATAATGGTAATCATTTCTCTGCATAGCTGTTGTACCAATGAAGAGAGGGAAGGTGACACGGTGGTTGAAATGTTCCCCTTCATAGCATAGAACAGAAAATGAAATTCTGAAAACTCAGATTCATAGATTAATAAGGAAATGTGTTTTTTACTTCCATTCTGTGAATTTCAGTCCTGGCTTGGTGGTTTATTTGGTCTGTGACATTTTGTTAGTGACTTAACCATTTGAAGAGCCATTGATTCATCTAAAAAGATGAGGAAGTAACACCTCTCTCATTGTACTGTGCAGATTTCAAATGAAACAGTGTATTAAGGTACTCCCACTCTTACTGAATCAGGAGATTGCAGTGCTGGCTCATCATATTGCTCAGCTTTAAAACTGCATAACATTTTTTCACTTGAGCAGCATGACTCCCCATATGCCCTTTTATCTGTACTTCACTGTTCTTTTATAGTTCTAGTTACAAGAATGGATAGGTTATAACACCATTATAGCCCAGTTCCTTCTGTAACCACAGTTCCCAGGACAAACCATTTCAATGAATATTTGCTGGGTTGAATTGGAGCCAGCTTAGCAGACTAATGAAGAATATGTGGAGTGCAAACTTAGTATCTTCATGATAGTGCCTGGATTTAATGATATGCTCACATTAAATGTGTGTCACAATATGTATTACAGTTGATGCAAGAACATCTTTTAGGCGGGTAAGAAATGCACCTGAATATTCCAATAATGTTGCCTTTGTACCCACCTATATAACATCAGCAATGAAAGAGTAGATATAACTGCTTCTGCTTCCAAGAATTACAGGATAGACCTTTCTGGTCCCATTGAAGTTTCCCTATTTTGTTGTGTACAAATAGTGTTAGTGTGACGGGTGTCCATGCTATGCAATTGATAGTTGAAGCTTAGCTAAAATTTAACAATATAAAATGAGTTTTTAAATAATGTAAACTTCTTTGAAGGTCTTAAAAAACTTGTGGAAAACAAGCTAGTATTTGACAAGCTGAAATCACACATGCATTGCTAAGGGGCTATTTAAAAAATGATATACATTACTTGACCTCCAGCAAATAATATGACTAAAATATACTTCTTTTGGAAAACAATCTGTTTTCCTCTAATGGATTTATCTGAAAGAATATTCCATAATTTTTCTTAGCAATATGTCTTATTTCTTTTTTTATCATGTGTTTTAATTTTATACATCAGCCATGGATTCCCCTATCCTCCCCCCTCCCGCCCCAACACCCACCTTCCCCCCAGCCCCTCCCCTCCATTCCCATGTCCTCCAGGACCAAGACACACCTAGGGATTCATTTAAACCTGGTGGATTCAGTACAGGCAGGTCCTGTCACCTCCTTCTAGACTGAGCAAAGTGTCCCTGTGTAAGCACAAGGTTTCAAACAGCCAGCTCATGCACTAAGGACAGACCCTGGTCCCACAGACTGGGTGCCTCCCAAACAGATCAAGCTATTCAATTGTCTCACTTATCCAGAGGGCCTGATCCAGCTGGGGGCTCCACAGCCTTAGGTTCATAATTCATGTGCTTCCATTCGTTTGGCTATTTGTCCCTGTGCTTTTTGCAATCTTGGATTCAACAATTCACTCTCTTGCAGACCCTCCTCTTTCTCTACAATTGGACACCTGGAGCTCCACCTGGGGCCTGGCTGAGGATCTCTGCATCCACTTCCATCAGTTATTGGATGAGAGTTCCAAAACAACTGTTAGGGTGTTTAGTCATCTGATCACCAGACTAGGTCAGATCAGGCTTTCTCTCGACCATTGACAGCAGTCTACAGAGGATATATCATTGTGGATTTCTGGGGACTTCTCCAGCACTCTGCCTATTCCTCTTCTCGTGTGGTCTTCATTTATCATGGTCTGTTATTCCTCATTCTCCCTTTCTGTTCTTGATCCAGCTGGGATCTCCTGCTCCCCAAGCTTTCTTTCCCTCAAATATTGCCCTCCATTACGCCCAGTGTCGTCCAGGTTGTTCATGTAGATCTCATCCATTTCTCTGCCATTGGGTGATCGCTGGGTCTTTCCTAGGGTCCCGTTTTCTAGGTAGCCTCCCTGGAGTTGTGTAGCAGTCTAGTCATCTTTTTTTTACATCTAGTATCCTCCTATGAGTGAGTACATACCATGTTTGTCCTTCTGAGTCTGGGTTACCTCACTCAGGATGATTTTTTCTAGATCCATCCATTTGCCTGCAAACCTCATGATGTCATTGTTTTTCTCTGCTGAGTAGTACTCCATTGTGTATATGTACCATATTTTTTTATCCATTCTTCAGTTGAAGGGCATCTAGGTTGTTTCCAGGTTCTGGCTATTACAAACAAAGCTGATATGAACATAGTTGAGCAAATGCCCTTGTAGTATGATTGAGCATTCCTTGGGTATATGCCCAAGAGTGCTATAGCTGGGTCTTGGGGGAGATTGATTCCCAATTTTCTAAGGAAGCGCCATATTGTTTTCCAAAGTGGCTGTACAAGCTTGCATTCCCACCAGCAGCGAAGGAGAGTTCCCCTTGCTCCACATCCTCTCCAGCATAAGCTGTCTTCTGTGTTTTTGATCTTAGCCACTGTGACAGGTGTAAGGTGGTATCTCAGAGTCGTTTTGATTTGCATTTCCCGGATAATTGGGGATGTTGAGCAATTCCTTAAATGTCTTTCAGCCATTTGAACTTCCTCTGTGGAGAATTCTCTGTTTAGTTCTATAGCCCATTTCTTAATTGGACTGTTGGGCATTTTGATGTCTAATTTCTTAAGTTCTTTATATATTCTGGGTATCAGCCCTCTGTCAGATGTGGGGTTGGTGAAGACCTTTTCCCATTCTGTAGGCTGTCACTTTGTGTTGTTGACTGTGTCCTTTGCTCTACAAAAGCTTCTCAGTTTCAACAGGTCCCATTGATTGATTTTTTTCTCTCAGTGTCTGTGCTACTGATGTTATATTTAGAAAGTGATCTCCAGTGCCAATGTGTTCAAGAGTACTTCCTACTTTCTCTACTATCAGGTTCAGAGTAGCTGGATTTATGTTGAGGTCTTTGATCCACTTGGATTTAAGTTTTGTGTATGGTGACAGATATGGATCTATTTGCAGCCTTCTACACATTGACATCCAGTTATGCCAGCACCATTTGTTGAAGATGCTTTCTTTTTTCCATTGTACATTTTTGGCATCTTTGTCAAAAATTATATGTTCATAGGTGTGCAGGTTAATGTCAGGGTCTTATATTGGATTCCATTGGTCCACATGTCCGTTTTATGCCAGTACCAAGCTGTTTTTATTACTCTATAGTAGAGCTTGAGGTTGGGGATTGTGATGCCTCCAGACGTTGTTTTATTTTACAGGATTCTTTTGGCTATCCTGGGTTTTTTGTTTTTCTATATGAAGTTGAGTATTATTCTTTCCAGATCTGTGAAGAATTGTGTTGGTAATTTGATGGGAATTGCTGCTCCTTTATTCTTATATCTTTATATACAAGTGTTCATTGCAGAGCGTCATTGGTCTGGCTCAAGGCTTCTGGTTTCTGCTGCACTATCAATACTGGGCCCTTGATGGGACCCCTTTTGGGGATCCTGTTGCATTGTGTCATGTAGTTCCTATAGCTTTGGGTCTATAGGAGCAGCCCCTTCACATGCTCCAACAGATCACAGATAGAGTGGATGCTGAGGTGGGGCAACTCATAACCCTAGTTCTGGGCCTGAGTATTTGTAGGGTTGTTCAGCGTACCAACTCTCCCCCATCCAGGGGGAGCTCTCTGACATTGCCCCTCAAGTTCACCCCTTGCAGTGATGAACAAGGGAAGGGACCAGTTCTCTACTGCTTTCATGCTCCTAGCATCTGTTTTTCCATGCTTACATCATTAGGGCCAGCTCTACTGTGTTGCCCAGGCCAGTTATAAGGGTTGAGGAAGATAAGGCCAAAGCACTGGGCCATGCCTTAAGCAAACAAACAGCTATCACATGTGCCGAGAGCACTCTGGCCAGAGGAAACCTGACCCATAAGCTCTAAATCAAAAGATGATGACATGCAGCTCAGAGCCAACCAAGCAATGCCACAGCAGCTAGGAGCAAAGCCCACCAAAAATCCATACATAAAAACCTCAGCCCTTTGTTTAATAAATGAGAGACTGCTTGCAAACCTCCTGGAGTCTGTGTCATTGACTCTACATCTGCTCACCCATTACCCCTGGGATCAGACATAGTGAGATCCTAGCTGCAGAGCCAGCAACATTCAAGAGTCACTCTCCCAAGTGCTGCAGCTGGTAAGGGGCAGGGACAGCTCTCCTCTTTAGACCTCAGGGCCAGCAAATGAGGAGGCAGGACATCTCTACTTCCCAATGCTACCATATGGCAGGGCCAGATCTTCTATGCTCATGTTGTTGGTGTTGGCTCAGCCACCACCCCCAGACAGGGTCAGCTCCAGTATGCTGCCCAGATGAGGTGCATGTCACAATTTCCAAAGTGCTACAGCTGGTAAATGGGAGGGTTAGCTCCCTTGCCAGCTGGAGCTGGTAGCGGTAAGAGGGCAAGGCATTGTTCCCTTGCCCCCCCCCCACACCACATATAAGGGAGGTGGTACCAGTTTTTCTACTTTCATGACACTGGGGCTGGCTCAGGGCCCATTCTCCAGAGTGCTGCAGATAGTAAGGGGTTGGGTCAGCTCCCCCACCTGCCACAGGTGGCAAGAAACAAGGGGAGGAGGGCAACTTTTCCTCACTCATGCCACCACATTGCAGATGAGAGTGACCTGTGTTTTCTCCTTAGAGCCTGGGACAGACTGTCTGGTCATGCATTTGGGTCTCCTTGTCCCACTCAGTCTGTCATAGAACTGGGCAAGACCATGCTTTCTCCTTGGAGCCTGGAGCAGACTCATGTCTTATTTCTTCAAGAAGTTCACATAGAGAATATGTAGTAGACAATTGTCTGTGGAGTGACATAGAAATTTAGAGAGGCCAGAATACAACAGCCCATTGTTACTAATAAGCAATGAAAATGATGCTAAGTGACAAGGTGCCACACACTATTTTAAGCCATTTACAAATACCAATTCATTTAATCAAAATATCTTGTAGTATCGAATAACTGTTGTGTTTGTTAGTCAAGTTAGCACAAGTTAGAGTTATCTGAGAAGAGCACACCTCAATTGAGAAAATGTCTCCATAAGAAAGGCCTGTAGGCATGTTTCTGGGGCAATTTCTTGATTGACAATTGATGTGGGAGGGCATAGAGCACTGTAACCAGTGCCACTCCTGGGCAGATGGTAATATAATCAAGATAACTGAACATGAGTCTGGATAGAAAATTAGCAAGTGCTGTTCTTCCATGGTCTCTGTTTCTGTTTCTATTTGCAAGTTTATTCCTGGGGTTCTTACACTGATTTATGCTCATACTGGACTATGATCAGGATATAAGGTAACAAAACACTTTCTGTTTCAACTTGATATTAGTCATGGTGCTTTATCACAACAATTGAAAAAACCAGAACTGGGACAGTTGTTATTTTGGTCCTGTTTTAAATTTGAGTAACCTTAGGCACATTCATGTTAAGTAACTTGTCCTAGGCCAAACAGAATGTTAGTAACAAAGCTAGGCTGACTGACTCTACATAGACATCTTGAACATTGAATTATACTTCACTATCAGTACAGACATGCTCCTAGACTGGGAGTTGAGAGACACTAAGATTGAATCTAACTTCATTTTTGTTGTTGTTGTTGTTGTTGTTTTTCCCCCCCTTTTTTTTAAATTATATTTGTGTTTTAACTTCATTTTTAATGAGCTATTTGAAAACTTTATTACTTCTTCAATTTTTACTTTAGAAATAAGTGTATACTTACTATCCAGGAGAGAATATGACATACATATACCTAAAGTATTCTGGTAGCCAATAGTTTGAAGATATTACATAAATGCTATCCCATAATAGTAATTTAATGAACATTATTTGTGGCCAAATTTAGTTACTTTTGATTTTCCATAATAATTTTTAATAAAGTACATTATATATCTTGAAAGATACATTATGAAAAGAGCAAGGTCTTAAATTAAACAAATTTGAATGGTTCATGTGCATATAAACAACTTGAAAACACAAGGCACTTACTTAGAGGACTGCCCAGGCTGGTAAAGATGGGATATTTGGGGCAACTAGAGGTTTCTCTGAGTGAAAAGAAGAATTGCATGAGAGAAAATGTGTCAAGATGGAATTACAAGACTTAGCACTATGCTGCCTCAAGAAGGTGCTTCTCCAATGTCAGTGACTTCTACAATGGGTCCATGCTACACTTGGGCTGAAAGTAGAAAGAATCCTGCCAGTTTAGACTACACATGTCTCTTCTTTCCTGTCCTCTGTAGTGATGACATATTTAAGATATTTTAGTTTCACTTCCAATTTTCCATATCATCATATCAAGAGTAATCTGGACATGAATGTTCAAACTGGTGTATCTGTCTGAGCTCTATAGGGCTCAGCAGATCTTGTTGATAAAGAACTTCATTGGTGCTTGGCAACTAACCATGCAAGGGAAGTAAGCATGGACAGAGATGACTCTACCAGCATATGTAACTCTGAGTCAGCCTGCTTTTGAATAGTTAGGCATTTCCATGATGTTATATTGTGGAGCTGGATATGCTTATGGGAACTCAGGTCATGTACTTTTCCAGTGAGACTTCATGAGAAAAGGACAGACTGTGGGACTGAGTTTATTCTTCACACATCAGATCTCATAAGGAATTAGTTTATTTTTCTTGCCACTACCAAACAGGACAGAAAAGGCTTTCTTAGACATTTTCATTCAGGCCCAAGACTATTTATTCTGCATGATGCCAAAGTCCCAGCTATATGGAAAGCATGGATTGTACTAGCTACAATACATGTAAGGAATAATAATAATACAAATATGAAAGAAGTATTGAATCAGACATAGATGCTGTGAAAGCTGACTCACTCTGGAATCACAGGTAGGTACAACCATCATCTCTGCATCATAGCTAGGAATGATGCCAGGGTACTTTAAGGGACTATGAGAATATTGTACCCCTAACAAGGGGTGACACCAAAATTTGAACTAAAGCATCATCTGTCAAGAGCTTGTGCCTCCAGTCTTCCATAACAGTTCTTCTGGCTGTTCAATCTCAGGGTGCTCTGCAAATTTTCCTAACAGCTACAATGAACATTTATAGTGATCTATTTACATTGTACAGTATTTGCCTAATACCTACGTACTCCATCACCGACTATCTCCTTGAGCATTGGAATGTTTATCTAAATTTGCATAGATTGCAGTTCCATGTGCTGTGGGATGTTCTGTATACTGTAAATGTATTGCTCTGATTGGTTAATAAATAAAATGCTGATTGGCCAGTAGCCAGGCAAAGTATAGGTGGGATAAGCAGACAAGGAGAATTCTGGGAAAAGAAAGGCTGAATCAGGAAATGCCAGATTGCTGTCCAGGGAGCAGCATGTAATGACACACAGGTAAAGCCATGGAACATGTGGCAACCTATAGATTAAGAGAAATGGGCTGAGTTTAAGTGTAAGAGCTAGTTGGTGGTAGGCCTGAGCTAATGGCCAAACAGTTTTAATTAATATAGGCCTCTGTGTGTTTTCTTGGGTCTGAGTGGTCGTGGACTGGGCAGGACACAGAAAAACTTCTGACTACATCCGTGCACTGGTTTCTTAACATTAATTGAATTAAGAGATCCAAGGTAAGCTGTGATAGGATGTTCTAAACAAGGGCTTGAGTAGTTCAGAGAAAAAAAAATGTCCATTAACCAAGAAAGCGACCAATAAAACTCTCAGAATATTGTTAGGACAAGTCTGAAGAATAGAATTTAACTTAAGTAACTGAAAGTAATATGACAACACTCATCATTGCCCATTGGGATAAAAAATTGAGGATACATTTTCAGAAACAGGTACAAATTTGATGATGGAATTATCTAATGGAAGCCTTGAAAGAACCTCAATGTTAATACAGATGTGGACGTATTTGGAACTGTTAGTAAAATGACTAAAGTGGTTACACTGGCAGGTTTATGGAGATTGTATTAGAAGCTTCATGCAGGCTATTTCAGAAGCTTTGGCATTTAGCATGAACTAAGCGAAAAGATGAGACAAGACCAGCACAAGAGCAGGAAATGGAGAGATGGAGGACAAAGATATCAGACCAAGGCCAGTTTTAGTAGAATGTAAGGCTACTGAAAATCATATAGTGATAAAAAAGATATATTTAAGGCAACACTGTTTCAATCTGGTTGACTGGTAATGCTTGATTTAGAATTAGAAATTTGGGTATGATGTTTTTCAAGAAAGAAAGATTATGAATTCATTCGAGAATACCTTGAAACTTGAGCAAATCAAAAGATATACAGCTAGATCTCCAGATCTGGGGGTTCTACATCAATAATATTACATCCCGCTCTAATTTGCTAATATTTGAGGAAAATGCAACTGCATTGAACATGTAGACTTTCTTTTAAAATCCTCTTAACAATGTTATATGCTAGTTATTCCCATAGTGTTATAGATCTGATATGAACTGTCCCCCAGGGCTCATGTGTTTGAACATTTCGTCTCCAACTGGTGGCACTGTTTTAGGAAGTTTGGAACCTTTGATGATGGAAGTATCTCTCCGGGCAAAGGATTTTGTGATATATGGACTGGGCTCATCTTCCTGTCCTAATCTATGCTACCTATGTCATGGAAGTGTGAGAAAGTTTACTCACAGGCTGTCCTTCAGAGCTGAGATCAGCTCCCTCAGTCTGCATTCTCCACTCCGATGGGTTGTTCCTCTCAGACCCTGAGTCAAAATCAACCTCTCCCTCCCCTAAGAGGTGTCATGTTATGTACTCAGCCATAGCAAAAGGAAATGTAAACTTCATTTCCCTGATTTTTCTCCCCACTCTTCTCACAGGTCCCTGGAGTAATCAGACAATCTAACATTTCATTGGCACTCTGCAGCTGCCAGGTACCTGCCACACTCCCTTCCCAATAAGGTAACCAAAAGGAAGTGCAGATCAACCTATGAGACTAGGAAGAAGAGAGCAGCAAGGCTAACAAGTCAACCTGCCCCTGCAAACATGGAAGAAAATAATAAAACAAAGAGAGACAAAAAAAAAGAATATTTGGAACAATAATCACAAATCAAAGGCTCTGGGGAGCAAAGAGGAAACATGCAGACATAACAAATAAAGACACAAAAGAATTTTTACACAGAAAAATGGCAGAATGAAGACTGGGTAGAATACAGCTGTGAAGAAATACAAGAAAAGAAGCCAAGTCTGAGTGATGTCACATGCCTCATAACTTCTGTCCTGCCTCCTGAGTCGTCTCTAGGACCTCTAAAACTTTGTAAAATGTGGGTGATTTCAAGCTGGAAGACAATCCAGTTAGTAAAGCACTTGCTATGTAAACATGTAAATCTGGGTTCTGAAGCCAGAATACACATACAAACCTGTGCTGGTGTGCATATGAAGTCCCAGTTCTTAGTAGACAGAAGGAGATGAGTCCCTGGGGTTTGCTGAACAGTCAGCCTAATTATGGATCTTCAGGTGCCAGAGAGAGACCTTTTCTCAAGAAATGAGGTGGATAGCTACTGGATAACAACATTTGAGGGTAATGTCTAGCCCTAAAACACATGCACACATGTATATATGCACATACTCCCATACATAGACACACAAGGAGAAAAATATATTTTAGCTCCATTAAAAATGGTGGTGGCACATACCTTTAATCCCAGCACTTTTGAGGCAGAAACAGGCATATCTCTGAGTTCAAGGCCCGCCTGGTCTACAGATTGAGTTCCAAGACAGCCAAGGCCACACAGAAAAACCTTGTCTCAAAAAGCTTTAAAAAATGAATATGGGTGGTTTATCTGAATGTATGTCTGTGTACCATGTGTGTATCTCGTGCCTATGAAGGTTATAAGAGGGTATAGGTCCCATGGAACTGAACTTCCAGATGATTGTGAACCACTGTGTGGTGCTAGGAATCAAACCTAGGTTCTCTGAAAGAGCAGCCGGTCTAACTGCTCAGCCTTATCGTCCATATTCTTAGCTCATTTTTACATGCAACTGACCTTAATTCAATAGTGGCTTCTTTGCCAACATTGAGTCAGGTGGTTTTGATTGTTGGCAGTGTTAGCATAACACCCTATATGTGGAGGATTAGTTTGATTTGCTATAATACAATGAATACCAAATAGCCCATCTGAGGTCCCATTGTATGTTTAACATTTTTGAATATTTTAAGTTACCTCTTTATTGACTGTTTCTTACAGTAATTACTTCTTAGAAAAAAGTTCATTATTGCCTGGTCAGAATTGTGTGTGTTCTGTAAAATCTTTGGTATGATAGGCTAGTTTCCATAAGGAATTTTTTTATTGTGCCATAAAAGATTGAAACCTTGAATATGTAATATACATGAAATAAAATTGTACATTGGTTGGAGTTAAGTTTTAGTATTTGAAAACACTAGAACTTGAATATCTTCTTAATGGAAATTTGCCTTCAATATGAAGCTGGGAACTCACTGTAATAATTGTTTTAATGGGGATCATAATGCATAGCTTTCTATGTTTCTATTTCATGTGTTTGCAGATTGTGTAAATATTGAAATGTTTGTGTTCTAAGCCTTAATACAACCAGCGGATTCTCAAGTACCAATGCAAATTTTAGTGTATATGTTCATACAAGTAGAAGAAAGGAAATTCAGAGACATACATTCATAGATGTACAGACATACAGTTAGATGGGATCAAAGTAGAAGAATCTATGTATCTGAGTATGAGGAAAAATTTGCTTACAGTGGAAGTTGACAAAGAAAGAAAGAAAGGGCATAACAGGCTGATTGTCATGTCTGAGTGCACAAGGAGATAAAAATCCACTGCTGATAATCATCCCTCCTATACAGAGACAAACCAGCTACCTATGATGAATAACAACATTACACATTGTCTGGCTAGTCAATCCAGTCCAGCAAAGACAAGGGCTTCTAACATCATCTTGACATAAATAGCAAAATTAGCATAAACTCAAAAAGCAGAATATATGTTCTTGGGTTTTCATCATTCCATCAATTAAAACCAGCCATTTAGAAATAAAAATCTTCAAAAACAAAGTTATTGGTTTCCATCAAGTTAACATAAATTAACTCTTTCTATCAAGGAGCAAACTTCAAGTCTAGTTTTAAGAGACCAATATTTCTGTCATCCTGACAACACCCAGAAATTCTCTTCCATGGAGGAATTGGTTGAAGTTTGTATGATTTGCTTTGTTTCCTCTTATAATCACTTGTCATTCTTCTTAGTGGTGAGTATATAGAAGTAATTGAAACAATGTAAAGCACATGATGATTTCTACATAGGCCTTTTTAATACATTCATTTTCCACCGAGAACATAATGTCCTTTTGGTGCACTGCCAATTTAGTAGAGAGTGCATCAGTGTGTCTAGTGTAAAGAAACAGAACTTACATTTCTCCAAGCAGCTCAAGAGCACTAGTTGTCCCTAAAGTTGTGCTCTTCATGATCTAGGAAAGGCATTGTCATTATTTTAGCCCTAGTTTTCCCAGAGAAAAAGTAGGCACTGGGCCAAACCACTCACATTAGCCACAAAGAAGTTGTTTTGTCAAATCCAGTAAAATATATAAATTTAAGATAAATTTTGCCCAAAAGCATTGCTTACTCTGTGATCTGAATTTATGATATTCCAATGACATCTTCTTATTTATGAAAGTGCTATATACTGATCAGAGATCCATCTCCACCTCCTATTCAGGGATTTAAAGTTCCTGCTGTTGTAGAGAAGTAAACAGACAATAGAAAATCAGTGAAGACAGCCATGGAACTCACAGGTCTAGCCCACACTTGTGCAAGCTGACATATCACTCAAGCCAAAGTATTTTGGCAGAATCTAACACATGTCAATTGTATTGTTAAAAATTATGGCATCCAACATTTATTAACTGCTTACTTAACAAATGAGTCAGGACCCATACTAAGGATCTTTTCTATTGTCTCATTTAATCCTCCAAACAATTTTAGAAAACAGTAAATGTTTTATAATTGAAGAAAAAATAGTACCATGGATCCAATCTGGATTCTGGCTAATTGAACAAAAAATTGCAAAGCTCACAGAATTCACAGTAGGAGTTAATGAGCTTGAGCAAGAATGATGAGGATCAAACCCAGGCTAGATGCTGCCACTGAAAGGGGGTTTGGGATGCCCAAACACAAAATTCCCAGGTGCTACAGATGCCAGAAAAACCTGTTGCTAAGCTTCATATTATTTCCTCAGTATCTGCATCCTGGGCAGGAGTCATGTCTGTGCTATGGCAGCTGGCTATTGTTTGGAAGAGGATAAAAACTATTCTGACCACACCTAGTTTTGACTTCTGTGTGAAACACAGTATCTCCTGTTACCCATAGAGGAACATTTCAAACTTGAACCACAGATAAAGTAAAACCCTGTGTGTACTTCATTTGTGTGTGTGTGTGTGTGTGTGTGTGTGTGTGTGTACAGAAATATATCATGATAAATTATAATTGACAAAATAGGCATAGTAAAAGATTAACAACTTCTTTTAATAAAATAGAACAATTACGTCAACACACTGCATTAGATATTACTTGGAATTTATGCATTGTTTATTTCTCAATTTTTTTTCATTTAATTCTTTTGAAACTGTGATAATAGACCATGTTCATACATACCTATTATCACAGCATTTGGGAAACTGAGGCAGGAGGAACAGAAGTGCAAGGTCAGCCTTGACTACTTAGGAAGTTTTACAGCTTGCCCAGGATACAAAGAACTCTACTGAAAAAAGAGAAAACAAACAAACAAAAAAAATCAAAAAAGATGAAGAATACAAGATGAAATCACATTGAAGGAAGCTACTTTCATAGGAATAAGCTTTAAATTTTCATCACCCGCCCCCCCCCCAAAAAAAAAACAGTTTGAGCTGCTAACATGCCACCTACATCACTTACAGAAGTTTGCAGGCAGAGTTGTTTCTGCACTGTGCTTTTTTGGCCCTAAAAACACAAATGACTGGCCAGGAAATTGGATAAGAGGGACAAAGCACTTACCATACAAATCTAATGACCTGAGTTCAGATCTTTAAAACCCATGTGGTGCATGCAATGCCAGCATTCATACTAGGCAATGAGAGACAGAGACAGGAGAATGAAGGTGATGGGCCATTTGTCCTGAAATACTTAACACCATGAGACTGTCAGAGAAACCCAGAGTAAAACAAGATGGAAGGTGAGAACTATAATAGAGATTGTCTATTGTCCTCCATATACCCAGTGTAGCATCTGAACACCCTTGCACAGAAACACACACACAAAAGCACACATCATCCACACATTCATAACAAAATTTAGAAAGACTTTAATTCAATGCATGCTCTCCAAATGGATAATTTAGTAGTGCTGCAGTTTATTGTGTGTGTTATTTTTTAATTTTAATTGTTTTTTTTAATAAAAGAAAGTTTTAACTGGGACTACATTTTCAGAGAATTATGGTCCATGATGGACCAAAGTCATAGTGACAGGAATAGCTGCAACCTCATATCTCTTACCACAAGTAGGAGGCAGAGAACACACTGGCAACAATGGGAGGCTATTTAAACCCCAAAGTGTGTTCACAGTTACACACCTTCTCCAATGAAACCTTGCCAGCTAATTCTTCTTGAACAGTTCTAACAACTGGAAAACAAGTATTTAATATTATGAGCCTATGAAGTTCCTTTACATTCAAACCATCACAACCACAAAACACAGCTAGGTAAATGAAGGAAATGAAGGAAGAAGAAGAGAAGGAGGAGGAGAGGAAGAGGAAGAGGAAAAAGAGGAGGAGGTGGGTAGGAGAGTGGGAGAGAAAGGAGAAGGGAAGGGGGAGGGAAGGGGGAGGGAAGGGGGAGGAGGAATATTCACTCCAAGGAAGAAGAAGACAGATTCAATCCAATGCCCAACAACCTCATTGTAACACTGTGAGCATATGAGTACTTTCTCCGCTGCTATGCTCAAACAAAATCATTATATGTGGTTTAGACTAATTCTCTAGAACAATTTACTAATAGAGTACAAGAACAAAATAAAATCCAACCACCAACATAGCTTAACAATGCAACAAGTATTATTTCTTTCCTTTAAAGTTTAAATTTCAATATAATATCTTCATAAGTTCTGACTACAGATGAAATGGTAGTTTAGTCTCAGTGTTCCTGTGTTCTTTGTTTGATAGCATTGTTTTTTGGCACTATAGCAAGTAATATTTATAAGGAGGAGGAAGGCTAAATGACTTCCACTTTTCCAGTTTTTTATTATGTAGGTTCTTATTGCCAGAATGAAATGATACCTGAACAGGCTTGTTGGCACATTGACACTCACCTGTAGTTCCAGTAGACAGGATTCTGAGGACTGTGAGTTCAAGACTAGCCTGGACTACATAGTCAGACTCATTTTTAACACACACACACACACACACACACACACACACACACACACACACAGAGAGAGAGAGAGAGAGAAAGAGAAAGAGAGAGAGAGAGAGAGAGAGAGAGAGAGATAGGTAATCTTTCATCAAAAAAGAACATTCAGTTTTGGTGTTTGGCAGATAGTTTCATTTTGTTCAGCTGTTTGTTGTTGCTGCTGTTGTTTTAATTTTTTTTTTAGGTAGGAGGGAACATGTCTCCTTATCCCAGGCTGGCCCCAAACTTACTGTAGCTGGTAGTCTTCTAATCTTGATCCTCCTGATTCTACTTCCCAAGGTCTGGGATTATAGACAGGTGTCACTATTCCCTAAAATTTACTTTTTCTATTTTAAACTTACATCTTTCTTTCTGATGACTTACTTACTGAAGATTAATAATCTCTCATCCACCCTTTATTCTTCTGTTTTGAGCCAAATGGTAATTTCTCAGGAAAAACTGATAATATTGCTTCTACCTCTTCATTTACATACTGGTGAATTGTTACTTACCTTAATGAATGGTTTTCTACCATATCAGTTATTCATTCTTAAATATCTCATGTGTCTCCCTCTATGGATTCAGTATTAGCTCTTAGAACTTGGAAATGTTGACATGGGTTATCCTATTTACCAGCACTATATACAGTGTTTTGGGTTTTTTTTTTTTTTTAGTTTTGAATGATTTTTGTCTACCATTGGCTGTAAATGGGTTTTATATGAATGTTTCTTCAGTTTTTTCTCTTAATATGGATGTAAGTAAGATTCAATATGAAAACCAAAACACTTTTAAGTACACACATTGGAGTGTATACTAGTGATTTCAATTAAATGAGGATGGAGTTAGTATCTCACTATACAGTTCAGTATATATCTTTCTATTCTATAGAAACTGAAACATGATCCTAATTAGTCTTAATAATAAAAACCAGGAATCAGATATTAGAGTAAAAACTTGAAGATCAGAGAAGTAAAGGAGCATCCACAGTCATGTCTTACCTCTTCGGATCCGCTGACTGACCAGGATGCTCAAGATCTTGTCTCCACCAGCCGTATATTCCTGTCTCCACCTCCCTAGTGCTGGGATTAAAGACATGAACCTCCCAAGTGCTGGGATCAAAGGCATGAGATCCCAAGTGATGGGATCAAAGGTGTGAGCCACCCCTGACTATCCTCTATGGTTAACTAGCGGCTAGCTCTGCCCTCTGATCTCCAGGCGAGCTTTATTTGTCAGAATATTACAACACAAACAAAATATCAAACAACTAGAAACAATAGAAGATGATTTGCAGACAGCATATGAAAAATTCCATCATTACTAATGCAGCAATTATCAATACTGATAGAAAATGAAAATACCAAGTATTACGAGGACATTGTCTCTGATTCACCATAGCACTCACCAAAAATGAATTCATATAGCAATCAGGCCTGAGAAAGAAGCTGTCACACAAGAATAAGGCAGAAAGCCACTGAGTTCACTCTGTGACAAGTATTGTGAAATAAAGAATATTATGAAATCAACCTTTCCAGGTAGGGTAAAGAAAAAAATGTTTATGGATATAGAAAAGTCAGACTTTGCTAACCATTTAAATCTAGAATGTTCTCCCCAGGCCCATATGTTAAAAGCTTTGCCCAAGTGTCAGAAAAGTGTGGTAGAACTTGAGGACATGGATCCTTATGAGGCATTGTCTGCTCACTTGGCTGTGCTCCTTCAAGGAATAGTGGGATACTAGGCCCCTTTAGTTCTGGGCCACAAAGTGAAAGACTTTACTCTGAGATACACTTCCACTGTGATGTACCTCACCATAGGTCAGTGCAACATTCGATGACACCAATGACTTTGGGAATGGAACTCTGAAGTTCTGAGGCAAAAAAAGAAGCTTTTCTGTTTATTTGTGAATTTTTCTCTGGTATTTGCAAAGCTTTCTAATGCGTGCCACCCATCAGCTGTTTCACTGTAGCAATCAGACTGAAGCCCATGTTCAGTTTGTTCCATTTTACTTTTATTGCAACTTTTCATAAAGAGAACAATTAGTGAATTGAAATTGGCAAGCAGAAAGATCCTTTCACTTGCTTAGGAAGCAGTAAATACATAGGGAACAAATCTGTCTGAAAGATTCCAGGTAAACTAAGAAAGAGCTTTCAATATGCAATCAGAGTGCACACATTTAATTAGTGGAAACATAATATGTGAAGAAGAATATGCATAAAAAGATACAATGGCATTAAGATTCAGGTAAAGTCCCAAGGAAGCTTAGAGAAAGCAAGATCTTAATTCCAAACAGGGTTTCCATTTCAATTTTTAAATTAAAGTCAAACTCCATACTGTCTTGTGAATTGGTATTTGCTTTCCTATGGCAGCCATCTGGGTCTGGGTTATGCATTAACTTGTAGTGATAAAGCACCAGAAATGATGGATCTGGGGAGATGGAAAAATCACATAAATTCTAAGAGTCTTAAAAACAATTCTCAAGGGCAACATCTTGTCCTACAAACCTGATATTATAACTTCACACTACCATTTTATGGCATGTAAATCTTAGAAACTATAAGAGAAGGTTATAAATTGCTTGATCCCATAAGATAATCAGGTGTCCTTGGGCAGACCTTTCCATGTCTCAGTTTCTCAACAGTAACATGAGGGGGTTAAAGCTCAGAATGGCTGATCATTTCAAGGTCTAATATCCTGAGACTCTAAGACTTCGCACATGGGCCATTTTTCATATGACCAATTTTCATTCCATGAATAAATGCTGTCAGGTTTCCTGTTCCACATAAGGGGACTCTACAGAAGTAATTAGATCCCCATGGAAAAGCAATGCCCTATATATGTCCCACACCTCATAAATAGTCTGCAGTGAGCATTTGTGCATCCTATGCAAAGTAATAAAAAATTGAAATCTCCTGGTTTGCTCAAAACAATATTTTTCTCATCAGAGATACAAAGATTATGCTCATTTGCAAGTTGTTGACACAGAATACACAACCTAGCCTTAAAAGCACACCAGTTCTTGATGAAAATAGCACTTGTATGCCAAGACTGAAAAGGTACCTACACAGCAGTCCAGTCAAATAAATGTTAATAAGAGCAGATGTAATAGGAAATGGAAGGCCCTATTTTGTGTATGTGACAATCTATTCACTATCTCCAATAAATTCTCAAACTACCTGAAAATCCTGAGTATTTTTATAGTTGTTATTTTTTGCCTAGTTGATATAGAAACCATAGCAAAGGTCAACTCATATACTAATTTGAAGATATGGACAACACAATAAACAGCACACAGTGTGGCTTTGATTTAGCAGTAACTCTGACTAGTACACACAGATTTTCTACACCAGGTACTGTCTCATCCCCTTCCACTGTAAGCACTAGAAGGAGGAATCTATGATTGATTTACCTGTTATCTATCAGGATGTCCCTAACTCTGAAAATTCTCAGACATGAGGTGTTTAACAATTATTTCTTGGATGATTCATTGGCCACAGATATGCCTAAGTGAAAGAGAAATCATGAATCCCTAGATGAAAGCCCAGTCTATCTACACAGTTCTCCTCAGTATGATCTCAGAAGTTTCCATCATTATGTTTGTCTTTGTGACATGTGATGCATGATGTCAAAATCAGCATTCTGTTTATGTTTTGGTATTTGTTTGCCAACATTGCCTGTGAGAAATGGCAGCCTCAAAGACTTGAATGTATAGTGATATTTTATTTGTATTGAAATGTGATTTTATTTGTATGTTAATAAAGTTGCCTTGGGGATAGAACAAGCCATAGCAGAAGCTGGGCGGTGGTGGCACACACCTTTAATCCCAACACTTGGGAGGCAGAGCTAGGTGGATTTCTGTGTGTTCAAAGATACAGCCCACATGGCGACACATGCCTTTAATCTCAAGACCAAATATAGAAGACCTGAAGGTCTGTACAAACAGGCAGTGACGAGGAGGTCATGTGGCTGGGTTTACAACCAATGAGAAAGCAGAACAAAAAAGAAAAAAAAAACACAGAAGTAGCTCTCTGGTGGAGAGGAAAGACAGCAGCAGCAGTGAAGGATAAGGTTTTCAGCTGTCAGCTATTGCTCTGACCTCTTGGCTTTTAACTCTGCAATTGGCTGTGTTTCTTATTTAACAAGACGGTTACATCTACATGAATGCTTCTTCTATTTAACTCCAAATGGGAGACTGCTGTGCAATATTAGTTAAAGATGTGCTACATTCTTACATGTTGAATTTGTTTAACTCTGTGTAACTTTGCTTGTCTAAAACACTTGATTGGTCTAATAAAGAGCTAAATGGCAAATAGCTAGGCAGGAGAGGGATAAGTGGGGCTGCCAGCTAGAGGGAATAAATAGAAGGGGGAAAAGAGTAGAGGGAGGAGCAAGAAAAGAAGAGAAAGGATGTCAGGGGCTAGCCACTGCATAAGCAAAAGAGCCAGCCACTGTGTAAGAAGGAAAGAAAGAGTTATAGAGTAGAGAATAATAAAAGCCTGCTGTGGATATCGCTCTGTGTAAATAAAGTTCTGATTGGCCAGTGGCCAGGCAGGAAGTATAGGCGGGACAAGAGAGAAGAGAATTCTGGGAAGTAGAAGACTGGGGAGAGACACCGCCAGCCGCCGCCATGAAAAGCAACATGTAAAGACACCGGTAAGCCACAAGCCATGTGGCAAAGTATAGACTAACAGAAATGGGTTAATTTAAGAGAGAAGAAGTAGATAACAAGCAGCCTGCCACAGCCATACAGTTTCTAAACAATGTAAGTTTCTGTGTGCTTTCTTGGTTGGGTCTGAGCGACTGTGGGACTGGCGGGTAAGAGAGATTTGTCCTGACTGGGCCAGGCAGGAAAATCTAACTACAAATGGCACCCAACGTGTTGGCAAGAGTTTCCACCTAAAACCTGAGAAAAAAGATTCTAAAACAGAGCTAAAAACAGCTTCCTAGTTGTCTCTCTCAAGTTAGCGGCAGCCTGCTGGTTTGAGCTACTATGGTGGGTTCCTGGTGTGCGTCTGACCTGCAGTGTCGTGGGAATGAGGAGACTACAAGTGGCACTTTACTCTGCTGCGTGGTAGATTTAGTCTTTGCTAGTTTAAAAAAAAAGATAAACAAAGTTTCTGGGCTATGCACTGCTTTGGTAGAACTCCTTCTGATAGTTGATGGTACACATGGCTCCAGACCCAGACCCAGAGCTGGCGGTAAACTGTACCACCGCCATGTTGGGAAGCTGAGGTGGGTGGAGCCAGCAGCCACAGTGGCGTTTCAGTCTTACAAAGATGGATATTACACAGACAATCTGGTTTGTCTTGTCTTTGGGATTTTTAACCACAGAAAAAGATTTGATCATAAAAGCTGTTGAGTTAAACAAATATGTAAATTTTAAAGGTACCTTGACTTCAAAATTTGGATATAAGGATATGTTGCTTTGGAAAGGAGTCTCTGCTTTTGTTTCCACAGAAAGCCAGAGGCTATGGATTTGTTCCAGATTAAGATACATCAGGTTTGATCAGCCAAGACCACCTGAAAGGTCTCCAATGACACACAGATGATCCGACATCCAGAATGGTTTCAAGACAACTGGCTCATAGGTTTACCCTAATGGACTCCTCCATAATCCTAAAATTTTCTTTGTATCCCCATAAGATACAGGGCCCCCCTCCAGCAGGAAGTAGTAAGAGAAACTACGCCCACATTCCCAAAATTATCAAGCTGGCTTTGGAGATGGAATTGGCTCACTCCTTCTCTAAACCCAGACATATTGCTAAAAGAAAAGGTTAAGAGATTCTTGTGTCCCAAATCAGAAGAGCCCTCTGGTGTGGGACAGAGAAAAACCAATATTTTTCTTTAAAGTAGATTGATTATAAATGCAATCTCTTTCTAAAGAAGAAAAGAGGATATGATACAGATATAATAGGATAAAAGGGTAGTTTAAGGAACTTACCTCTAAAGAGCAACAACTTGTTTAAAATGTTTTACATTGGTTTAGATTTTAGTCTATTGATACAAACTTAAAGTTAATTTTGTTATACTGTGTGCATATTTCTACTCTTGTTTAAGGTATTATGTTTGTATAGCTCATTTAAATTATAATGGATAATTAAAAATAGATTAATAATTAGTCATCTAGGATAATCATACTTGCAGTCATGTTAGTTAAGTCTTCTAGGTATACACAGAGATATTTCAGATAGATAGGTAATCTTCAAATACTTCAAAGACCTACAGAATATGGCATTTAAAATACTTTTAAAATTTAGACTTTCTGGACAGTGAGACATGTCTGCTCCTGGCAGCACCAATTTACTTCAGAGAGGAGGATGGGCATTGAAGACACTTCATATGGAGTTTATCTTCACCTTGGCAAAAATAGTCATTTGGGCAAGAAACTGTTCTTGCCTGGACTGCTTGATCGACTGAACATGCAGGACCCATAGAAAGGTGACCACAAAACTTTGCTTGACAAAATGGTCCTTCAGGTTCCTGCTTCACAGAGGAAACTGCCAGACATTCTACAAGACACTGAGAGAAGTGACCAAGAGACTCTAGCCCTGTGGGCTGAAGACAAATGCCCCAACTTTACAAAGGAACATTAAGTGACTGTCCAGGATGCCAGCTGTCTCTGTCTACTCTTGCAAGACTCCTGAAAAATGCTTACATCCTTCTCCTGGTTCTCAGGTAATATTATATCCTTCTGAGGTCTTTGATGTGGTTGAAGACTAGATAGTTATAATTTCCTCAGTTATGATACAAGATAAGTTAGATATAAAACTTTAGACTCACAAATATAAGATAGATAGGATATCTTCTTTAATATTGTAACTATAATTCTTGCTTGATAATTGTTTTGTTATATGTAATTGTACTATGTAAAAGTTAAAACCTTCCTTAAAAAAAAAAGAAAAGGGGAAGTGCTGTGGATATCGCTCTGTGTAAATAAAGTTCCGATTGGCCAGTGGCCAGGCAGGAAGTATAGGCGGGACAAGAGAGAAGAGAATTCTGGGAAGTAGAAGACTGGGGAGAGACACCGCCAGCCGCCGCCATGAAAAGCAACATGTAAAGACACCGGTAAGCCACAAGCCATGTGGCAAAGTATAGACTAACAGAAATGGGTTAATTTAAGAGAGAAGAAGTAGATAACAAGCAGCCTGCCACAGCCATACAGTTTCTAAACAATGTAAGTTTCTGTGTGCTTTCTTGGTTGGGTCTGAGCGACTGTGGGACTGGCGGGTAAGAGAGATTTGTCCTGACTGGGCCAGGCAGGAAAATCTAACTACAAAAGCCCAGAGAAAAAAGGTAGATAGGATAACTTAAGAAAAGTTGGCTAGAAATAAGCCAGACTAAGACTGGACATTCATAAGTAAGAATAAGTTTCCATATATTTATGTTGGAGGTGGGTGTAAAATCCCCAAAGAGTAAAGAGTAAAAAAACAAACAAACAAAAAAATACAGGAGACAGCTAGGTAACAGAAGAGCTTCGAGTATGGACACAATGCCAGTTATCTCCATACTAATCCTGTCTTTTGTGTGATCAATTAACATAATGTTATTCCATATCTCTTATACTCCTTCTAATGATACAGAATACATACATTTTACTAGAAGGAAGTAAAAGTGAAAAATTAATTTTAATTTATAACAGCTGAATTATAATATTTTTTAAACTGTTAAATACATAGCAAAAGCACTCCCTTAGTGGTTTGGAATGATGGCTAAGAAATTCTGAACCATATTTTGAACTTTTCCTGCTCTCCATATTGATAGTAATTTCCAATGAAAGAAAAAACACAACAGCACATGTTCCTCCTACTTTATATTGCATATCCCAAGAATACATCTGAAAATCCCATCCCACTTTCTCAGGGGACAGAAAGCGAGCATCATATACTTACTCTGATTTCTCCACACCATAATGAAGTTGCTCTTCTTCTTCTAAATTAGTCAGTTTACCCATGCTCCCCAGGGTCTCCAGGCAAGTATTTCATGGAGAACTGCTTTTTATTTCTCTCAGGTCTCAAAATGATCGGATCACTGGTTGAGAACATTATTGGCAGTGAAGTTAGAGAGTCTGGCTTCATAATCAACTGAGTAATGACTCTCTCTTGCTGTATCTGTGTAATGAGAAAAGAGGCAGAAATGCCACTGGGAGCATTTGAGCAGTATAAGAACAATAAGATAATAAATGCTTCTCTTTTCCACAAGTATAGGACAATTAGCTAATATGGGAGAGGGAGACCTGCCTGAGAACTTAATTTAGAGAATGTTTATAAGGGTCATGTTGTAAAGCCAGACAATTCCATGTGGATTGGCGCAGAGATCTTGGTAGATGACTTTTCTTTAGGAAAATGCCTTAAGACGTGTTTCCATAGGGTTTTGGGGCTTTGAGGGGGAACGACTTTATTTCTGTGTCAACTTTCAGATGACAGTTTTTAACATCTCTGTTTTCCTTTCTGAAGTTCCTGATTCAGGTAACCTCACTAATCTTGACAATGAGTATGTATTACATATTACAAAGGTCTCTATCAGTCAGATTGGAATAGCCATTAAAAACAACAGGAACAAAATGTACACATGAGGTAGGTTAAACAGATTTATAAAAAAAAAAAAAAAAAGATAAGCTTAGTAGCTGTAATCAGATGCAACCCCAGATTTGTGCTCCCGCAGGAAATCATGTGACCACTCAGGAGACCAGCATGACAGACTGAAATCACCATCCCTGCCTCTGATGTCCTTTCTCACTAATAATCCTTTGCTTATTTATTTATTTTTGTTTTTTGATATTTATTTTTAATTATGTGTATGTGTATGCATGTGGGAATATGCCTGTGGGGACCAGGACTATGGAGGTCAGAGGTATTGAATTCCCTGGAGGGTAGCTATAAGCAGCTGTAAATGACCTGACAGAGGTGATATGAATGGAACTTGGTTCCTCTGCAAGAGAAATATTCATGTACTCTTAACCATTGAGCCATCTCTTCAGTCCCTTTGCTTCTTTATAATGATATCTTCCTGTCATTTGCCTTGGAACAATGTCTCCTTTACCCACCATGTGTCTGATGTCAAGACATATCTGAAAACTCCACATAAAGACAGAATAGTGGAAGGAGCCCAATTTTTCAAAAACCTCAAACTGTTTCTTGAATATCCTGTATCCTCCTTTTTCTCTCCATGCCATAACTCATGAGCAATTACTCTTCTATCAAAGTTTACCCATAAAGCAATCCAAAATCCCAGCAATACGACTTTCTTGACCTCTCAAGACATCCTTACTTCCTCTTGAGTGTATTCTTTTGCTTATATAAATGTCCTGCATATTCCTTTGTTTTATTATTTATTATTTCCTATTACTTTATCTCATTTCAAAATTTATTTGGTGACAGAGACCTAGAAACACTCACTAAAGATCTACACATAGTCTATCTCTGAAGCCTCCTGAGCCTTTTCCACAGTGACATTTAGACATATAGTCCTAAGCATAGCATACTGGGCACATGTCCCTTCAGATAACTAATAAGTTGTTAATAACTAAAACACTATCCAACTAAAAGTCCTCATAGAATGCCACTGAATAAACAAATGGATAAGAAAATCTTCTGAAATGATGTCTATCTTATAGAAGCTTAAGAAAATATGGTCCAAAAGAGAACTCTAAGGCCTTCCCAAGATTGAGAGTAGACAATCACCTACAAAGGACCATTTTAAGAACAACTCAAAATGTAAGGAGAAACTAATATATTCCAAGTACTTAGGACTATAGAAGATTCAAGTTCAGAATCAGATAAACAAATTAAATATAATTTTAGACATGGACTTAAGTAAGTATGGTAAAGTGCTTGCTGTAAATTCCTGGAGACCTGAACTGGATTGCTAGGACCTATGTAAAGGAAGGAGGAGAGAACAAACTCTACCAAATTAACCTCTGAACTCCACACCTGCACTCTTCACAATTATGAGCACACATACAAAGACAGCTTCAATGGAAACTGTTCTCCTTAGGTTGGATATTTCAACACTTGATCCCTCCTAGGTAGCACTCATTGAGGAAGTTTAGTACATTGTTCTTTGAGATTTTAAAGCCTTTCTTTAAATCCATATTTCTCTCTGTATTTCCTGTTTTGATAACCCAGCTTCCTGTTCCTACAACCATGGCTGAGGCATGCTGCCGTGCCTTCTCAACATGATGGATCATCATCCCTCTAGAACTGTAGGTGCAAATAAATTCTTCCTTCTGTAAATTACTGTGGCTGTGGTGTTTTGTCACAGCAAAAGAAAAGTAGCGTACAAAAGAATAATCAATAAAAATTATAATAACATTAATTAAATTATTTATTGGTCATTTATGCATCTTCTCTGAGTATCTATTCAAGTCCTTCATGCCTTTTAAATTTATTTAAAACTAAGTAGTTGTAATGAGTTCCTTATATATTTAGAATGTATTCCTTTGCAGTTCTGTGATATTATAAACATATGTGTATTAATAAATGTATATGTTAAAATATATGCATATGTATATATGAATTAAATATATTATATGCATATGTGTATATGAAGTAGGTACTTGGACTTATCTCAAGTTTTCTGATATCTAACTCCTAAAACATTACTTTTTTGTGTAAGATATAATTAAATGGTGTTTTCAGATCTTTGTCATGCTTTCATCTCATTTAAACTTCCATTCCTGCTCTGTCTGTTCTCTGCCCTTCTTGCTGGCTCCCTTCTTCCCCCAACTAGTCTCCCTTCTGCTCTCATGGAAGCTATCCTATTGCTCTCTCCTCTTTCCACTTCCCCTTTGACCTCACCTTCTCCATGCAAGGCACCCCCGTTTTGGAGTTCATATCCATCATACTACACAAGAAGGAAGCATAGCAAGAGATATCATGCAGATGGCAGTAACTCCAAGCAGAGAGAACAATCTGGTTGTTCCTTACTGTATTTGAAATGGGGAAATGGGGGATAGAAGTGTTTGTAACATAGGCATAGTATTTATTTTCCTTATGACATATATGTTTTCTATTATAAAGCTATGACAAACACAATTATGAAAAGTAAAAGAAGTGTGAATTACAATTGAATGTCAAGACACAGAACACTCTGATGAGATTGTGCAGTTACAACTGGGGATTCAAATACCCCAAGAAAACTGTAGAATGTCTTCATCTATGGGAGACTTGCTCACTAGCCTGAAGAACATTAATGTCCCTTGCATGCGTAGAAAGGGTTCTTACTTGTAGCTATTGTCCCACTTGACCAGAGACACAAGGGGAAAATTAGTTCTGTTCTCCAAGAGAGAAACAAGGCTGAGAAATGGAGTGACTTTGTAAAGGTCACCAGGATTTCAACTGCCTGGGTGGGAACAGCTTGTGGGATTTTTGTTGGACTTTACTGTACCCACTGTTCACTCTGTTTCTCTATATAAATAAACAAAGGCTTTTAGGCTTCGCTAATGGTGACTAATAACTTAAACACTGGATTAAGAAAAAAATGATGAAGATCTTTTTCCTGGGTGATTTGTTGAAATAATGCTAAACTAAATGGTTTTATGTCCCTCTTTGTGTTATCAATATATTCAGTTAAGCTAAGCAATTACCAAACTCTGTTCTGGATGTGATATTTTTTTTTACCAAATCTTTGGAAATAATCATTTTAAGTGAAAAGATTATCACTTACTCTCTTTAAAATTGAAAAAAAAAATCCATGTAAGACATGGGTAACAAAATCTCCAGGGAAAATAATCATTGCTGTTCTGTATCTCCTCAGGTTTCATGGTGATATGGTGCTTTATCGCTTGCCACTTTATAAGAGTGTTGAAATATGATATAAAATGTCAATTTTCAGCATGAAAAAATGGCATAGATGTTGGTCATCAGCTCTGAAGACTGATTGACAGCTGGGTAGGGCAGGTGGCAGCCTGCTGGGCCAGCTTTATTAATTCTCATGTCTAATAAACAATGAAAATGTCTATTAAAATTTCTGAAATGACTAAGAATTATTTTATTTTACTGTTTAAGCATCACAAACACAGTATTATATTAGATGTAGTTTTACTATTAATAAGAAGATTTGTTTTGGTATGTGTATTTCTAATTGTCATTCACATATACACATACATATGCTGAACTCCATTTCATTGAGAATAATTGCTCTATTTTCTTATTTTACTATATATATATATATATATATATATATATATATATATATATATATATGTTTTAGAAAACAAGCCTAGAAAATGCTGTCACTGTCCACAAAATCATGCCAAAATCTTGTGGCAAAGAAGCCTTACCGAGCCATTGCAGACCCAAACCAAACATTCTGAGGCTCTGGGCAGGAAACTCTAGCCTTCCATTTCATTAAAGAAATTTCTTAGAAATATAGTGTTTCGAATTAATTTTCCAGTGCTTGGTATTTATTTGAGTTTAATAGTGAAATGTTCTAAATGACTTAGATACTTGATCATGGTGAAGTGATGACAATACAGGCTGGAGAGATGGCTCAGAGGTTAAGAGCACCAAGTGCTCTTCCAGATGACAATGCACCAATACCCAGGAGACATGTGGGTCCAAGAAGTTTCCTTTAACCACTGAATCCCATAAACTTCACATCAGTAAGACAGGGCCACCATGACATGTTGAATAGTAGCTTTTCAACAAGAATCAGGAAGTATTCCTTGTGTGACTTCCATTACCTGTTCCAACTCAACTTTCCTCAATTATAAGAGAGCATCAGAGTCCCTAGATCTTTCCAGAGCCTAACAGCACCAAGCATTAATCCTCCAGTCTTCCATCCATTCTGCGTCATCACTCTAAAAATGCTCTCTGTACTCAACTGCTCTCAAAACTTAGATTCAAATTCCAATTGATTCATAGATGTTTCCTAGGATCCTAACTTCTCTGTTCAAATAATTCTTGGTTATGCATGTAAGAGGATCAAGAAATACTTTATATTAGTCATTTGATTTTGTCAGTTATTAAATCTTTACAATAGATATTCTGTTTCATTAGATGGTTGAGGTTTATGATAGATGTTTTATATATGTAATGGATATTATAATTTCTTCTAACAATCTGATAATTATTCTGAATCATTCTTATTTGTTAGAATACATACTTTCCCTATATAGTGTGCAATTCTTGAAGGTGATACCTATCAACTGTTATTTAATCCCCAAGTAGAGGGGTTAGAGTACAGTTGGTCCTCAATATGAGCAAGGAAATGAATGAACAAAGTAAACAAATTAATTTAAGCATTGTAACTTTGGAATCTTATATACCTCAGGTTAAAGAGTACAGAAATGCTTTATCCCTGGAACTCATTAACCATGTCAAGAAACATCTAGGCTAAGAAAATGAGTATGAACATACTATTGGCAGGTGCTGAATTTCCCCACTTCTTCCAAGGATAAGAACTATTAAGCCATTCTGTGAGGCGAACAAAAGATACAAGTTTATATAAAACCCCTCTTGTATTCTATTTTGGATGAAGTCATCCTCCAAATCCAATTGAAATGTGGCTAAAGGGGCCTCTGGTGCAATTTGGCTGCCAGTGGTATTGAATAATGTCTAGACCCCATGTGGTTTTCTGTTCTGTACAAGTCAATGCAAAAAAAAAAAAAAAAAAAAAAAAGAGCTAAGCATACCTTCTGTAATCCATATGATCATATTGAAACTTTGGTTAGAAATTTGATCATATTTTGTGAATCCACAAAGAATTAACATGACATAATCTAACTTTTCCTTAGTATAACCGTTAATGTAGCATAGGATAAAAAAATCTTAACCTCATTCATGAAGAATGAGGACTCAAATGTCATTCTTCAACTGTTGTAACATACGACCCTGGAGATATTTATTTCCAAATTAAGTATTATTGGCATTGTTGACTTTGTGTAGATTACTAGATACTAGTGAAAGATTGAATTTTAGACTTGACAGCATGAGAATCACTCTCATGGATGGGAAGCTTGAAGCCTGGTGAGGTGATGATTAAATCCAAGTCGGCAAGGGACTAGCATGGAGAAACTTCTCTCTTGTGGTCCTTTGCCTTTTCTGTACTTTGAAATATATTGCCTCATGTTAATTTTCACTTACCATAAATTCCCTATTATAATTTTCATCTTAAATAAGTAGTAAATCTAATCTGTGTATAATATTTGTGATTTCTATACTAATATGGTTAATTTATTAATAAATAAGCTAATTTTCTTCTTATATGCAGTATATAAAACATGAATGGGTTTCTTTCACAGGTTTCTAATATTTTACATTGGAGATATCTAAAGTACTCCCAGGACCCTTCCTCACATTGGCAGGACTTTCCATAGGTATAAAGAGACCATGTGTGAAGGGAAGTGGTTTGGATGTCATTAAAGCACCAGATAGAAGTTACTGGCACATAGATACAAAATACAATTAATTCTCAGCCTAAAGGCCTGATGGTATTGTGTGCTAATTCACTGAATCTTCACCAGTTTATGTAACATGATAACTCTGAGTAAATGAAGTCAGTGAACCTCACCAGAACAAAGACTTTTCCTTGAATTAGCAGTGGGTCTTCTAGGCTCATCTACAGTGTCTGAAAATGAGAGATTTTAGATGGCTGGATGTTTCATCTAACATCAAACGCAGATGAAACATGCAGTAACTAAAGAAGCTACTAAAGAAACATAAATACTAAGAATATTCTTGAGAATTTCTGAGTCCCCCCCAAAAGAACATCTGTTCTTCTATGCTGCCCAACCCAGCATCAGCATTCAGACATATCATCCTGTGACAACAGACTCAGCACTGAAGAAATACATCAAATTTTCATAGCACTGTAAATATTAATCAATATTCCTCAACTTATTACCAATTTGTTTGCCTGGTTGCATAGAGAATGCCTTTAATGTGGGCTTGTTTCCTTCAGGGATAAGATAGTAGAATTAAAATTGAGGGCTGAGGTATAGCTCCTTCAGTGTCACAGAAGTGGTCCTTGTCTGGCATGTTAAAATTCTTCAGTTTCAGCACAAGGAATAGAAAACAAATAAAGGTGGCTAATTCTTAAAAGTATAGTCTAGGACAAATTTACAATTTTCTTTTTGAGCTATTGTGCACACAAATAAATTGGCTTTCTTAGAATCACACTACATCAAGAATTACAGAGCAATTCGTGAACCTGTAAAAGCATCAGAACATAGAGCTGCAGCTTAAATGAAGAAGCAATACCATTTTAGGGAGAAGAGATTCTGCTCAATCCTTCTATTGAAGATAAACACACAGCAAAGAAATGGTCTCTGAACAGGTTATAGTCCCGTTCCCGCTGCTCCCCAGTGGTGCTTTGGCAAAAGGGAAGTTAGATGTTATTCCAACTTCTGAGGGGAGAGACTAGTGACCAGAAACTTCTCATCATCATTACATCCATCACTATCTCATGTCACTCTGAAAAAGAATCCTCCTGAGGATGGGGGCAGCACTTGGGGCAAGGGAAAGGTAGCATCATGGGCTGGGACACTCACCTTTCTTTACTTATCTACTGCACGCCAATACGTTAACTTCTGCATTAAGAAAGAGCCTGGACATTAAGAAGGTTTAAGCTGGCAAACTAGTGTGACTGGGTAAGAAAGGGTTGGGGTGACCTACAAAAATCATTGGCAGTTTTCCTGAATCAGTACCTGTGCCAAGACTTAAAGGATGAAAATAAACCTCCTTAGGAAACAAACAAGCTTATATTTTGAAGTTAACAAAAAAACAGGCAGACACATCCCTCACTGTCAATTTCTATGTGAGACTTGGAGCCTGGAATGGATTCACTGGGTAGAAAGGAAAACTCTTTCTTAGATCACAATGTCCTCTGTTCAGTCTCCTTTAAGTGATCTTTCATTATAAATTCATTACAATTTCTACCAATTTCCTATTTCTATTACTTACCCAAGAGATGCATGGAAAACTGCCATTCTTAAAAGGTGTGAATCCACTAATGTGAAATTTAATTCAAGAAATGTCAAACTTTCATATTAACAATATTCCAGGGTTGACCTGTTTGTTGTTTTGTTTTTTACACATTTGCTCCTCTCTAAACTGCAAAATGATTTTTCATATGATGGAGGGATAACAGCACAGTCATAGCTGAAAATTTAGTTTTGTGGTGTGAAAAGCCCCTTGTCGCACATATAGCATTTGATAATATAAACATTAATACATTCATGCAAGTTTCCTGTTATAATCACTGTAGAACCAGGTTTGATGTGTTCTGTTAATTACACATACATAAAAGTACAGGTAATAGCCACATTGAATAAAATAGAAACACACTCAAAAATACTAAATGATGACTTATATTTTAATATGTTAATAGTCAAGGTGGGCAGAGAGATGGCTCAGCAGTTGGGAGTGAGTGTTGATTTTGCAGAGAACCTTCATTTGCTTCCAAGAACCCATATTGGGTGGCTCACAACCATCTATCTGTAACTCCATTTCCTGGTAACTCAATACCTTATTCTGGCCCCTGTGGACACCAGATATACATGTGTTATACATACATACACTATCTATACATACATACATATGTATAAATGTATGTATGTATAGATAGTGTGTGTATATATACATGCATGAACTAACATATAAACATAAAATAAATATCAATAAATCTCTTAAAAATATTGTTTTGTTTTAATGACCAAAAGAGAATATCCCATGGGTTAACAGAATTAGATAATTTTCTTAAAATTTGATATCATGCTTAAAATGTTGTCCATTCTAAGAAGTTGTAAAACAAATTTATAATTGTCCATAGTGTTTATAATCAAGTCACTTGTCTGTAAACATGAAAAAATAAGAAAGTGTGTAATGTACGATTTTGTTGGTTTTCCTTTCTTATGCCCACCTCCTACTTAAATCCTGGATATTCTTCAGGCACCAGTAGCAGATTCAAACTCTGATAAAAGCCAATATCTATCCTTAGAAAACAGGTCCACAGAAATACAACATATTTCTCAACATTATTATATATGTGAGAAATGACTAACTATATAATGAATTCTTCAGAGTAGTATAAAAATAGAAATAATGGCTATTGTAAATACTGGCTGATTCACTATTTTTTAATTTTAATTTTAATTTTTTTGTGTATGTGTATTATGCCTGCATGTATGCCTGTGAACCACTTGCATGTCTTGTGGCCATTGAGGCCAGAAGAGGGCATTGGTTCCCCAGGAACTGAAGTCACAGGCAGCTGTGACCTGTTGTGTGGATGCTGGAAATTTAAATTGTGTCCTGGGCTGGAGAGATGGCTCAGCCGTTAAAGGCTAGGCTCACAACCAAAAATACAAACTGTGTCCCCTGGGAGAGCAGCCAGTACTGTTACCTGCCATCTCTTCAGTCCCCTGTTTTATTATTTCTTAACTAACATTCATGACAAGTCATCTTACCAAATAAATGTGTTACTGTTGAGTAGAAGCATACATCTATGTAGAATTTTGAATGTTTGTGTGTGGAAGGAAATGTGCTTACTGATGTGGATGATCACACAAAATGAAAATGTGTTGTGTGTATGTGTTATTTTTAATCTAGATTCATTACATGTCTGGTATTTGGAGTAACTTCTGAAGGGAAGAAATTGATACTTGTCTATATTACTAGTAATCTTCTAGAAATACTGTTCCACTTCTATTTATTGATCCCAATCAGGAGTTCTAGTTTTTGTGTGCATAATACATGCTGCTTTGGGGACCTGAAAAAATTAATGTATGGCACTGGTGACAAGGTTCAGCTGGTAAAAGCACTTGCCACCAAGGCTGACAACCTGAGTTTAATTACTGAGACTTACATGGGAGGGGGAGCTGACACCTACAAGCTGTCCTGTGACCTCTACACACATCTACACACATGCTAAGGTACACACACACACACACACACACACACACACACACACACACACACTAAACAAATAATTATGAAATAAAATGAAAATCAAATTAAAAGAATATTAGTGTATAATTAAAACACAAGCTGCAGCATCTGCTTAACTTACTTCATGTGGACTGCTAGTCATGCTGAACACAATGTGATAATGTAATTAACACTGTTTAGTTTGTGAATTTTTCATTTGATCATTTTCCTAACTCTGTCTTCATCTTTTACCTTTATTTGTAAATCTTCAGTACATACTATGAATATACATTTTTTTTTTTTGGTATGAGGTGTGTTTTACATAGATATTTCCATTTGCCTTGTGGCAGTCTTCTCTCCACATGAGTTGCTGCATTTGTAATTTCAAAGAACATCTTTAATTTCAGAAAGCCATGTTATTTGAGTTTTAGCAGCTATTACAGTGGATATCTTCTGAACAACATGTCACTCATCCTTGTGTGATCCAGACTAGACATTCTTTACAGCCAATGCATCTTATTTCAGAAGAAAGTTTAATGTTGCTTAGAATTTAATACTTATAAACTAAGGCAATTTGAATGAAAATTGTAAGGTATAAGAAGGAGAGTAAAAATAGCAATGGTTTTCATATCAGTGATATTCTTACTGATTGAACTTTTTTGGGGGGGGGAATCTATGTTACCTAGCAAATAAACAAAGCAAAGTGATGTATTTTTGTACTGTGTTCAAATGGAAGGCATGTAGCTTCCGTAGGTGGAGACTTTTCTTAGAACTTACTTCTGAATGACCATATGCAGTTTGGAGGTGGGGACTGTTGAATGCATGTTTTCTCAATTTGCTGCTTACTCGTGTATTCAATTCATATGCTTGAGCACTTAATATTCTCATAGTGAAGATACAGCTTTAGCTGCGAGACTAGTGTTCTTTGGGTTCTATATACAGCTCTTTCTTTTAGTCTTATCCCCTGCCTCGATCGGTTTCTCCATCTGCCTTATCTAAATTGGAAAACTGAGAGAAAATGGACTGTTTGTACGAATTTATGTTTCTTTTGAAAAAACTTGTCGTCTTTTAATTAAAATATAATTTCTATTACTTCCTCCTTCCCTGTCCTCCCACCAATCTCTTCCCTGTCTCCTCCCTCAATTCTTCCCACGTACCACTCCCCTTATCTTAAATTGATAGCCTGTTTTGGATTATTGTTGTTACATGTGTATGAATAAATGTTTTAACACAACCTGCTGTATCCATTTAATAGGGCTTATATAGCAGGAATCTTAAAGGTACTTATTAATAAAATCAAACCTGAGGCCAGTTATTGGGATGGATGCTGGAAGATCAGAGAGACAGAACAAGGCACAGCTTCCTCACCTCGCCAGTTCCTCAGCTGATCCTGTATCCTCAGACTGGAAGCCTCTGAGTCCTCATCCAGAATGGGTCTCAGCTGAACTGCTGCTAGAAGCCTGAAAGCTTAACCAGCCAAATGCTTCTAGTTTCTGGTCTTCACACCTTAAAAATCAAAATCAAAATATTTCCGATTTTGCCATCACTCCCTGGGATTAAAGGCTCACTTCTTGGGATTAAAGGTGTGTGTTGCCATGCTTGGCTGTTTCCACTGTGGCCTTGAACTCACAGAGATCCAGAGGGATTTCTGTCTCTGGAATGCTAGGATTAAAGGCGTGAGCGCCACCATTTTCTAGCCTCTGTATCTAGTGGCTGTTTATTCTCTGACTCCAGATAAATTTATTAGGGTGCACAATATTTTGGGGAACACAATACCACCACAGTTCCCTTTTTTTGTCTAAAATTAAAAAAGCTTATCACTAATACAAGAAAAACTATCCAATAAGTATATACAATATATACAGTCAAGAATTACATTAACAATGTCTAGTCCATTAACATTTGGCAAATTCAGATAAAAATTCCATCATATATATTAACAATGTCCAGTCCAGTAACATTTGATAAACTCAGACAAAAAATTTTTATTACTTATCCTATTTAAAATAAGTAGTTCCTTTTTAAAAGTAGATTCAAAAATTCACCTTTTTATCTTATCATATTCATATTCTCTCTTTTTTTCTTTTCATAAAAGTTTCAATAATCTACCTTTTGACATTTTTATATCTTCCCCTTTTTCTTTTTAGTGTAGATTCAATGATCTACCCATTTATCCTATTATTTCTTTATCTTTTTTCTCAGAGTAGATTCGATGATCTACTTCATTTCTATATTCTCTTTTTTCTTTTTCTTTCTTCTTTTTGTAAACAAAACCTCTAAATTTAATCTCCATATTCAACTTTTCTCCTGATCATTAACAATTAACAACTTGTAACCAACCATTGTAAACAATGACAATATCCAATACTCATTATACTACCAAAAACCTCCCATTCCACCTCTTGGGAATATTGGCATCATTTTCTTAAAATTACTTCCTGATTTCTGGGGGTGAAGACATCTTTAGGAGATCCTGAAAAGTAAATTTTTGGGTTAACTGTCAAGTCCTGTATCATTTGTCCAGTCTCTGCATAGTAGGAAACTTCAGAGCTTGTCACAAGTCCTTGTTCGAGTAGTCTGTCAGGCTGGATCATCTCAGCTAGTCATCTCGAAATTGTCCTGACTAGTTTGTAGTCCAAAGTCGATCTTTCCGTGGTGTTAATCAGCTTAATGGCTTTATTATAGTCCATGTGGAATCATCATTGTGGGATCCTGTCACCTTTTTGAAGATTTCAAAGTTGCTGTTAAGCATGGTCATGGTTCCCTGAAGACTTTTTTTTTTTTGCCTCTTCTCATCTAGCCTCTGTATCTAGTGGCTGTCTGTTCTCTGACCCCAGATAAATTTATTAGGGTGCACAATATTTTTGGGAATATAATACCACCACAGGCTTGTGTATATGTGATTTCAGAGTTGAGCAATTTCTATTACAAAATAATTAAATAAGAAATATTTCACTGAAATATGTTATGGGGTCCTCGATAGTGAGCACTAGAAAATGAAGCTTCAAATGTGTCAGAAGTCAAAGAATTTCAGAATAGTCATTACTTGGCATTAATGTGTATTTCATCTAGAACCGAATATTGGGTCTAGATTACATTTGAGAATCACCAGATGAGACATTTTAAAAGCTTGATACAGAGGCCTATCTCAAATCAACCAAACCAGAGTCTCTGAGGCCAATATCTAACCCCCAGCAAGGTTCAATAGCCCCTGATTTTAATGTGCGTCATAACTGACGAAAGAGCTGCAGTGAACACACAGCCACAGGGAAGTCCTGTCTATCTATCTCACATTCCATCATTCAGAGTCCTCCCAAGAATAAAGGTTATGCCTGTCCCGGTGATCTTACCTGTAGAGCAAAGGATGCTGAGTCATGGCTCAGGGGAAGATCCTAACTTGGCTATCAAGAGAGGGGACTTTGGGTGTTGATATGGAGGCTGTTTCAGGTGAAGCTGATGTGGATCTTCCACATGTGATGGGAAAACAGGGGGACCTAGTAACCAGTCATGGTATTATATTCATCATTGCAGGCCCCATACACGGCATTTGGAGTATTTCATAACTGATTTCTGGGGAATGGAGGAGTGGGAATGAATATGAGACAGGAATATTATTCTGCAGTTCATATCAAATTAAAGCATAAAGTAACCTCAACAATTTAATATAGCATGCTTCAGAGATTATATGAAAATGAGGAAAACTTTGATTATAGAAATTCTTTTATAAGTTCCATATAACAATTTTCAAAAGCTTAAATGAATATACACTGAGTGAAATAATCTTTGCCTATAAATGCTATGCCAATTTGTTCAGAATCTTTAAATCCACTGACTTTATAACTAAACCAGGAGCTTCAAAAGGGTAGATAGAAATGTGAAGTATCTAAAGTGCTATCTATGACAGCCAAATGGCATTTCTTTTTAGACTTTAAAATGAAAACAGGCTGGAAAGGTTGGTCAGTAGTGAATCTCACTTACTCTTCTTGAAGAGGACCAGAATTCCATTCCCAGCATCCACTTCCCATGGCTGGAAACCACTTGTAACTCCAGCTCCAGAAGATCCAGCATCCTATTCTGGCTTTCTTGAGCATCTGTACATACATGGCACACATACACACACAAACACACACACACACACTCACACACACACACACACACACACACACACAATTGAAAACAATAAAATAGATATTTCAAAATAAAAACCTTGCCAAAAGTAGGCCATTTTACCTTCAAAATGGCATGCTATATCCCTTCCTACTCTGCTAGGCACACTTGGCCAAGGACTCATTACTATTATTTTATTTGTTTTTAATTTACTAGCCAAATCACAAGTGTAGAAACAACAGTGCTCCCATGGGAGAGCCTCTGACTGTAAGTGTGTAAGGAAAAAAAAATCACAGTGACATCGGAAATGATCCACTTTATGAATAATGAGAACCGTTTAAACAGTGGGCTTCCCACACCCTGGAGATCTAATGGCACATCCTATTGGAGAAGAATTAAGATTTGGAGGTACCCGGAACTCCCAAGCACAAAATATCATTTGTTATATATAAAGCTGCTGCTTAAGTTGAAAATATCCTCCAGCAACATGAAGCCAAGGATGGATTTAGCACTGAAAGTTTAATTCTGATTCCACATACGAAAGGAAAGCCGGTGTCCTTGGAGTACAGAAGGAAGAATTAATCAATAAAATACAGAATCTTCTTAACAGAAAATGCCATCCCACTGACAGGACCTGTAGCTACACAACTCCCAGTTGAAACATGTACAAATTACTGCCTGTGATCTATGGTTCTGAACACACACCCCAAGAAATAATCCTGCTGTGTGATTCTGAAAGCCAAGAAGGCTCACAATGTTGGTGCTCCAAACAAAATTATAACAATGTGAACAATAACTATAAAAATCTCAAAGACTAATTTCAAATAGTCTAAAGCAGGGGCTGAGATCACCAGGAAGAGTGGTCTCTCTGCAGAAGTCATGAGCTGAGCCTGAATCCCTAATACCCATGTAAAAGTGAGATATGGATGCCCCTGCTTGAAGCCATAGCATTAGAGGGCAGAGGTCTGCAATCTCAATAGCTTCTTTGTCAGACAGTCTAGCCCAAACAACTAGGTTCAGGTTAGGAGAGTCCATGTCTCAGGCAATAATAGGGACAACAGAGGAAGATGCCTGATGTTTTTCTCTGATGTCCACATGCATGCACACAAGAGTCAGTATTAGTCCCAGGGATACCAGGAATGTTTTGAGCTATAGCTTGTTGGCTTGTCTACATTCTAAATCTGCAATTCCTTAGTTAGGCCATGGAAAATGGCTTAAAATTCCTAATATATTCAAATGACTAATTAGTTTAATAGTTTCATAAGAGGGGCATCATGATAAAAGCCAATTGTTTTATAGACCAAAATGAACTTGATTAACATTGAAAAGGGAATAATGATATAACTCAGATTATATGTACATCATAATAAGCTAAAAATAACTATACAGGTTAAATTTTACCATGTATATCTACTATTTTCCACTTCTGAAATAGAGCATTGATATTGTATTCTTCCTCAGTGGTTCAAGGCAGTTGCCAAAGCACTTCACACAGATAATGAGAGGTTTAGGTCACCAAGGAAATCACCAGGCATCTTTAATACAGTTTCTTTGTCTTGGCTTGCTTGAGCCCTTTTTTGCCTTGACTACCGGATGTTCATCCCATTCATTCAGAGTCTCGTTTTTTGCTTTCTGACCTCTGGATAAGTAATTTTCTTCAACATAGCCACCTGGATTGCTGTATTTAGGAGTTCTGATCCTTTTTCTCACTTTCCTCTCTAACCATGGACCAGGAAAGCAACATTAGATATCTATGCCCCATGCCCCAAACAATGGCAGCTGGCAATTTTCTGGTTAACTCATTCAAACATGTCTGTTCTCTGAGTAGTATGTGCTTGTGAGCACCTAGGGCAGATGTCAAAATGAAAGGAAGCTTCCTATCATCTCCTTGGAGACCCACAAAGACCACATTTCTGAATATGAGTTCTGCTTCCCTTGTTCTTTTCTACCTAGACACACAAGGGCCAGTGCTCCACTCCAACACCCACTGTCAGGGTGGCCATGCTCAGGCTCTCCGTGACTCAGTTCTGGCTCTTCAAAATCAAGTCTCCCTGTGTTTTATTCCAGCATCTTCTCTTCTTCCCCAGAGAACAGGGAACTCAAAACACCCCTAAGTTCCAAATTGAGAACCAAAATTGCAAACAAAATTGCATTTTCTTGTAAAGATTTATCAATGGGTCACAAATAAAGGAATTGCTTAAAATGCTTGGAAAGCCTCTGGATTGTAAAACTCCTGTATTTATTCAGCTATTCAACCCTACTGCAAACAGCCATGGGATGAGATCTCAGAACTGGAGCAGAAGAATCACAAGACCTTGGTTGCCTTTAAGAAAAACAAACAAACAAACAAACAAACAAAAAACAAGAACACAACAGAAGAACTTGATTATGACATATTTTAAGTGATCTATATTTTTTAAATGATAAAATAAGGTAAAATCTAAGACTACTTTTGTAAACACCAAGGGACAAAGCCACTGTCAAGTCCTATAGTCCCTCTATGAAGATATACCAAGTGATCTCTATAGTAGCTACTCAAAGGAGTGATGATGGGACTGCCCTCACTCCAAAGCATTCTGCTCTGTAGAGAAGCAGGATTGCTGGCCCTGGGATGGGGATGATCCTCAACAGGAATTAAAATAAGAGTCCAGTCTGAGAATCTTGGGGCAAAACCCCGAAGCCCTCTAATGCCTGACCAAACAAGGACTTACAGAAAGAAAAGGTAAGGAGGCTTTGAAAGATGAGAGAAATACATAATCCAAAGTTTGTGAGTTTCCCACACAGCAAGATCAGGGGAAAGCAGTTGGGAAGGGGGAGTGGGGGTGGGGAAGCTCAGCCTATTCCAAGGCCCTTCATTCAAAGGACCAGAAACAAATCATCCTACATTAAGAAAACGTACACCCCAAATAGAAGAAATTGACACTGAGTCATTGAATCCATATGGTCATTAAGACACATCAGGCTTGTCTTAAATTACTACATTTTCATAATCTCTTTAATTATTTAGGATTATAATAATAATAATAATAATAATGTATGGCTATGTAAGTATATTGGGGAAATTATCTCTTTATAAGACTACATCTAGCATTGACTGAAGGAATGAAATCTTATATGCGATATACATGAAGATATTTTTTAAAGTGTGATATGTTGTCCATCCGAGGGATACAGTATAGGACAGTTCTGTTCACCTTAACAAGGGGATCAGAAAGACAGCTGTTTCTAGAATGATGAAATCAATTAGGGAAAATTACAGATGGAAAATGGTGGGATTAGAAGGGAAGTAATTACTTTTGAAAAATTCAATGTCTGTATCTTAGGATCACAGGTCACTATGACCCTGTCCTTTAACTCAATGCCTAGGGACAAGACCTTTAGAGACAGCAGGGCCTTCCTGATTGTGCAGCTGAGAGCTGACTCACCCGCTAAGCAAGGAAGGGCTTAGTTGCCATGGCTACCTTACCTAAAGACTTTGGGTGAAATTGGGCAGGTAGACTGGTCCCATATGCTCCAAATTACTACATGGCCTTTGGGTGCCCACTGGAAAAAAAAAACAAAGATGCCCCCAAAATACACTGTTTTGGATGGGAACCAACAAACATTAATAGACTTGACAAAAATATAAAACTATGATGAGATTGCACCAGGGGTAGAGGCAGTTGTGACAGGTCTGAAAAAAATCTAAGCTCTTTTCTCAGACTCCACTGTGGGAGAACTGAACTGACTCCCTACACTTGTCCTTCAACCTATGCATGCCTAGACACACACACAAACACACACACACACACACACACACACACACACACACTCACTCACATACACACTCACTAACACACACACACACATTCACACACACATACACACACCCATAAGTAATATATAAATAAAAAAATTAAAAGCAAAAGAATTTCCAGTTTTGATTAGGGTCAGGTATTGATATAACTCCCATTTTATTTTCTCTAAGAGAACAACAACTTGCCATTCATCTTCGACACTACACTAGAAGCTTCACAAAGCTGTCTGCGTTCATTAATTCATGTGAATGGGGCCACATACATGCCAAACACAGATTTTACCTTTGTATGACAGGAGAAATCCTATAAAGGAGGCCAAAGGCCTACTCCTTTTGTCTCCAATGTGAAAACATCATGCTCTTAGCTGTCTTCAAAGTTAAGGTTCTCTCACAGATTTTAGAGGAAATTCCCATTGTATCCATATGATCTTCAATTCCAAGGAACGTTATTGTTGCCTGGAGTACGAGGCATTCTGCGGCTTTCAGATCCCATTTGAAATGACAGCTACACAGGGCAGTAACACTACTGGTGCACACCTGAGAAAAACTCCCCAGCTTGGGTCCACTGAAGCTGTGATTTTCCATACAGAACATATTGAAACAGAGCCCTCTGTCAACACTTGGCATTGCACGGACGGGTCCTCCATCTATGCCTCTCCAGAGGGATTCTCATCGTGCTGAACTCTGTAAGGAAATTCAAAGAATTCAGCACCTCATCTTTGAGGTGTGAATATGTCCGATCATTATCTATTAGCCACTGTGTACAGGCAGGGCAACTGCTGCTGTAGCAGCGCGGGGACCGTCATAGCAATTCCGAGTGTAATGAGCTCTTCTACCACCTCCACCCCACATGGGAACGGAGAGACCCAGGTGCCAACAATTGCTGAAAAAGTTATTAGAATTCTGCCTTCAACCCATCACTTGCCTTCTGGTAGGAAACAAACTGTCTTCGTGGTCTCATACAAAATAAAACGTAAGTACACGAAAGGACCCACGTTTAAATGTTTTTCACCTACAAATTTGTGGATCCAATACTGTTGGCAGACCTGTATCTGTTAAAATACAATAAATAAAATGTGGCTGTGATTATCAAATACAATGAAGGCATTTTAATCATTCCTTACTTTTCAGATCAGAAAGCAAAATCATGACCACTAATAATCAAATATATGATTTGCCGAGGGTGTGTTAATTAATGACCAGTGACTTTGTGACCATTAACAGATATCAACACTTCTTACTTTCCTTCTTAGCTATCTCATCATGCTAGATTTCTTGAGATTAGCATTTGCCTAGGTGCTTAGACAAACTGAACAAATCTATCAGCATCAGCATTCTGAACCCAAATTCAACTCAATTAATTTGAAGTTATTATTATTATAATATATGTAAGTATGTGTATCTACATTTATGAAGACACAAACACATGTAAGTATGTACATATACATGAGTATATATGGAGATATATATTTAAAATGTAATAATCAACATTAACACATCAATGTTAAAGATGGAAACACATCAATAAGCCAGGCATTGTTGCCATATCTGTTACAGCAGCATTTGGTATTCAGGGCTGGGACAGCAAAGATTATGAATTCCTGGTTAGTCTGGGCTAAATATTATAACCCTCTTTTTTATGGAAGGGAAAACGAAACAGAACAATCTAATATGTAATTAGCATGTATTACTAATAAAAATAATATTTTCTATTTTTTCTTAGGAACTTGATAAAAATTCCCAAGAACACAAAGTCACCATCTAGAATACCAGAGATCAACTGCAGCTGAAATGACAGATTCATTTGTACTTTATGTCATTTGAACCTTTTTCCTGAAAGAAACACATTTTAGATTGTCTCATGGTTTTAAAAAATATTTTAATAGCATGTTACCTTATTACCATTTTATTCCTGATTCACCTAAAAGAAAGGAGAAAAGTAAGAAGTAAAAACAATATGAAAAAAATAAAAACCAAACAATATTCATCAATATTGAAGCAGTTAAGGAAGCATATAACATTAATTTACTGACCTCAGGCAACCAATACTATTTGAAAACTTGGATGAGATGTCCAATTTTCCAAAAGCAAGTAAAAGTGGCTCTAAAAGCAGTAAGTCATAGTAGAGATTTTTAAATGCACCACATCCTCTTACATAAACCATCCATGCCGTATCTTAGTTTAATGTCTTTGCTGCCTGGAAAACTATATAATAGAAGATCACAAATAAGGTGGTTTGTGACTGATGGGAGTTTATTTCTTCTGGGATCTTAGAACTCCAAGATCTCTTTCACCTTTCATAACGGACATGAGGAGAAGAGAGCTCTTTCAGGCACTTGTAGTGTTACTAATCTCATTGGTGACTTTAAAGACACATTCACTAATCAAATGTCTCAAATCCTAATGCCATCACATTGCCCACTAGAATTCCAAGATAAATTTTAGTTTGAAAAAAAATTTTGAGACAGGGTCTCTCTATGTAGCCCTGGGGTATTCTGGAACTATGTAAATCATGCTAATCTCCAAGTCACTCAGATCTGTCTTCCTCTGGCTCACAGTGCTGGGATCAAAGTCATGAACCACCAAGTCCAGCTTGAAGTAAGTATTCCATCTATATCATATACCACTTTTTAAATGTAGATGATTCTAATGCTACTTAATCTGTACATGACCTAGAAAAGGAAGAAAGGTATCTGTCACATGACCTAGAAAAGGAAGAAAGACATGTGCACCATGGCTATGAAAGCCAACGAAGGTGACATAAAAAGGAATTTTAGACCACTCTCATCTGCGAAAATAAGTTTGTTTCTGAAGTTTGGCAGACATGTGGGGCATTTGGTCCACTTTGAAGGTAAGCACTGAAAGAGTGCTTAGAAGCTACATTAAAACCCACCTCAAATGGCAGCCCTTCAGGGCCTCTGCTTACTAACAGTCTGAGTCTCCAGAGTGCTCACTATTTCATAGAAGTCACTCTCTAGCTCTCCACTCCTCGGCAGACCAGTCATTGGTAATATAATTCACAGTTAGTTAAGAAGTGTACCCAGAATGTAGAATCAGAATTGCTGGTGTGGGAGCCCAGGCACCTGACTTCTGATAAGATCCCCAACTGTTTCCACTGACAAATAAACCTTAAAAATACCTTTAGTGCCTAAATATTGCTCATTTCCATCAAAGGGAATGCTACTGCTCCTTGTCAATATTAATGCTATCAATTTGGAATTAAAAATTAACTGAAAATTGCAGTTTTCATGCTGACAGGATGTTTTGGTTTATTTATTGTTATGATCTATCAGAGTGTTATGTGCACTTTTAACATTATATTCCTAGAGAATTTTTAATACTATTTTTAATATATTTACCTCTGTTGCTAGCCATCTTCATTTTTTACCATTTTCCTGTTAAGTCTTACTTATAATGATGAAATACAGACTGATTATTCATTTAATGAAAGTGAGAATCTATAAAGTGCCTTTTACCGTTGTTTTCTATTTACTGCATTAATTTTGCTTTTTCATGTAATTGAAATAATTTTAATGCCAATTCTATGCTTTTAAATAGTGGGAGAATGATCTTTCAGTTATTTTTAATGTCATGCCTTAAGTCAGTTATAGCAGCATTAGCTGAAAGCTAATTAGCTAGAAACATGCAGGCAAGAAGCTCAAGGTCACTTAGTTAGAGAAAAGTGTTCTAACTTGCTGGTGGATAGATTGCACTCAAGAAATAATAGTTGTGTACAACATTTCACTGGCCTGTTTTTACAGGTACAAATTCATATTTGCTATTGATACAACCCCTCAGTTTTTCTCGTAATTTTTTTTCATTTTTATTACAAATATATTCACAGATTCAATAATTCAATGTTCCTATTCTCTGGTCCAGTTATTCAGAGGGACAAACGTGTTAACTTTATGTGACTTATGCTAATTAGTTTAGTGATTACTGAAAGTGAGATTACTATTAGTAAGTGTATTAATGTGGTTTAGAACATATTCATTGATAAGGTGATTGAAGATGGCTATGTGATTTTGTTGCAACAATAAGTTGAATACCACAAAAATGTTCTTTCTTCTTCTTTTGACCTTAAACAGGAAATAGAAATTCTGAATGTGATTCTGCCATGAATTATGGATGCTTCTTATGGAATTTCTTTTATCATTTCCTATTCACCATCTTCTGAACAGCTCCCTACACCAGTTCCACTCAGGATCTATACATCACTGTCATTCCTGAAGCCATCAATCCCTGTGCAGGCATCCTGAAAAGAGGAATGAAAACCAAGGCCTGGACCTATATTCCCTCTGTCTTGTGAAAGTACCAATCTTTCCAAATTCAAAGTTTTGTACAGGAAAGCAAAATTTTAACAAATAACATATATAAAAAAGTTGAGAGAAAATATCACAGGAACATCCTGACTGCCTTTTGACTATATTATGCCCACTCTCAGTGGAGCTTAGATAGAACTATTCAGACTGCAATTTGAACCATCTTTCTGAATCCCAGACTTTAATTACCTCATGAAGCCTTTCCAAATTCAAGGTGACTTTCCCAAACATATACTGATGTGGTGACTATATTTAACATTTCGATGTTTTATATTGCTCTCAGTGTTAATTATTAAAATTATATTTTCAAAAGCACTATATATATAGTACTATATAGAATATGAAGTTCTAAACAATACCAAAAAAGCAAATGATATTGTTCTATATATGCATGATAATTATAATAAGAATATGCATCAGAATATCACCAGGAGTCACATTTAGATCGCTAGACTTAGGGTGTTTGTATTTTATCTAACAATATTTCCCAGTTTTATATAAAGAATGCATTTTTATTAATAGAAGCATGCAGAATTTTTATTGATGGTAGCATATGTCTTCAACAATATCTCAAGGTTGAGAACACAGTATGTATTGTATGTATCTGTCATTCTGTAATAACTCGTGTACAGAAGCCTAAAGGATTTAGGTGCTCAATAAGACCCTTGTGCTATTTGGAACAGAGCAGAAAGGAAAAGATTCATTTTACCATTTTCCTATCAGTGTAAGATAAATGGTGATCTGTTGACAGCTCACTTGAATATCAACCATTTGGAGATATTAAGCCAGGGGTTGGTTTTCACCCAGGAGACATACTGCCCACATCACTAGGATGGGGATGAAGTTTTAAAGCTAATATCAAAATGCTTTAAATCATCAAATTATTGTCCAACAATGGGGGAAGGCACAAATGACAGTTAAGGAGTGGGGGCTAATTAGATACTCTTAAATACCCTATAATATTAAATGTATACATGTAACAAACTCATCAGTATAAATTCTAATAGTTCAGTTATAGAAAGCTGATTAGATTAATTATTTGTTTGTTTCCTGTTTATAAAGGATATATCAGGATAGGTGAGATGGTGAAGAGGGTAAAGATGCTTGTCAACTTTAGCAAATCTCTGGGACCCACACAGCAGGAGCAGAGAGTTGACTCCCACTACTTGACCTCTGACCTCTACATACACATTGTGGAACATGTGTCCAGGCACACATATATGCATGCACACAAATAAACAAAAGTGCTAAACAATTAAAAATAGAAAATAAAGATGAAAGCCAATAAATGTAAAAACAATGGGCTGGAGCTGCTGAGAATGAAGGCCTATAGTATAAGGTGCAGGCAGAAAAGGCAGGCAGGGAATTCAGAAGAAGCTTAATGAATCTGGAGCATGAGCTACTGTGGGCACAGATCATCCTCACAATGTGAAGACAACAAAGCACTGGAAAACATAATGTGAACAGTCCGGGTCGTTCTAAAAGGCCACGAGGATTCCTTTCTGTAATTAGTTGTATAGAGGAAATCATAAATTCAGATATCTCTGCTTTGAGACGCTTCATTAGCAGCTGTTTATTGTACTATGCATTATTATAGGATAATGTATGCAAGATGTTAGCTTGATATTTGAGCTTGCACTTCTGAAGTGAACTCAACTGTCTAAAACCAGGAGCAAGCCCATATGGGTAAGGCTGTCAGCAGAGGCAAGAGAGTGTGCTCTCTCCACCTTGCATTGCTAATGTGTATGGTGTCTCTGTGTTGAGTGAAAACAGATTAAGTTGTTTTTTCAAAAATGTCACCAGTAAAGGCACATGTCTAGATGTTGGACAGACTTTCTTGAAATTTACAGGAAACCTAGATTTCTTTTTAAAGGAAAACTATACTCAGAAATATCTGTGACTTAATAATCACAGGAAATGAAGAAATTACGCATCTCTCCATGCAGAAGATGAAATGGAATTGACTGCCTGACCTTCAACCTACCGAGCAATAGGACTTAAGGACTGTGAAATGCCACTTTAATGTTAGGTGCCATGATACACAACAAAGCAAACAAACAAACAAGAATAAATAAACTCTGATCCTATCTGGACCGTGAGAAAAATGCCTGCTCATGACCTCATGAAGGTAATTCATACCCAGCACACAAGACACCCGATAAAGAAGTCATGGAAGTCAAGGAAGCCACTCTAAGATACAAAGCAGGAAGGCTCACTCTCTTACCATTCAATATTTACCAGGCATATGCAGCCCTTATCTTTCCTGGAGTCCCAAAAGTATGTACTGTTTCTACTTTTAAATATAAAGAAATTCATAGGCTGGGGAGAAGCTCACTTTGTAAAAATGATTGCCACCTGAGTTCAGATCCCCAGCACATGCATATAAAGCTGGGTGCAACTGTTTGTGCCATCCCAGTAGTACTAGTGCTCAGTAGATAGAAACTTGATGACCCCTGGGACTTATTTGGCCAGTCTAGCCAAAGCAGTAAGATGCAGGTCTGTGAGAAACACTTGTTTTAAAAAAAAATCTATTGATGAAGACACCTGGTACTGACTCCTGGCCTGAGAATACATGTACACACGTGTACACACTTGCAGGAACATGTGCACACACATATGAAGATGTATATTCACACACCCACTCATCCATGTCCACCAGCAGATTAATTCTTACAAAATTCAGAAGTCCTTTTCACGGTCATGGAATTCAGAGGGGAGCTGAAGTCGAGCAGATGGCTTACTATGAATAAATCAGATGCAAATAAATCCTCTCATCAACACTCCAAAATGCATATTATTATCCTCATGTGAATGATGAGATAATTGAGACTCAGAAAGCAAAGTGCAGAACATTAGTAAATACTTAATAAGAGGCAGGTTCCAAATCTGCCTAGGCGGGCCTAGATCAACACACTTATTTTTCTACCATGGTATCTGGTCCTTAATGCATATATTTTTCACACTGTTTAAACTTTTGATGGGATGAGGCTAGCACACTAATAATATGCAAGAAGCTGCCATCCAAACCATTCCAGGTTCCTTAGAGATGCTATCGGAATTGCTCCTAAAGAACAGAGGGAGGGCTGCCTCTGATCCATTCAAAATTAACCAGAATAAGCTGCAGTTGTGTATTGTAGCAGTTTTCTCTGAGATTAAATTTCCATCTAAAGGGGAAGCTCCTTAAGACATAGGGTGTTTATAGGAAGATGAAACACCAGGGTGTTATTAGGGGAGGTGAATCTTTCCATTCTGCAGAGACTTTGGTAAATTCAGGAAGTAAACAATTCAAAATAGGTTCAGGAAACCTCTGAAACTGACCAGATTCACTAGGATCCTCTTTATCAAAAAATATTTAACCTGTAAAACCTGCTGAGAAACACTCTCAGATGAGCGCAGCTGCTATGAGGCTCAGACCATTAGAAGACATGTAGTCAAACTGAGCTTCCTAGAAACAAGAGCAGCCAAGCCTCCTGGAAGAGGTTCAGACAAGCTGAACCCTCTAGAAAGGATGCTCTTCAAACTATTGAGCTGCTGGCAGGTTGTGTAGTATGCTACACCTTTCCAGATTTTGTGAGCTGTCACCCTTACTGGGGTGGACTTACGTGATGCTGCTGTCTTTGAGTCATTTTGACTCCCGTAAATAACCCCACACCTATATTCTTATAACTAACCCCTCTCCCACATTCCTATAAGTAGCTCCTCATACATAATACCTGTGTGTTGGAACATGTTCCATGAATGAAGCTGTGTGAAGAGATTTCTGAGACCTTATAGGAAATGTCAAAGTAACCAAGAGTCTTGTAATCTCTGTTCCTCCATAACATGCACTTTTGTTGGAATGTGCTTTTGTGTCCCTCTCAGGTGTAATAATAGGAGTGGGTTTACATTAGATTACCAGTCATCTTACCCACTAATAATGAGAATGATGTTACCAAGCATGAGTGAGTTATCCTCTTGATTGTATAAAGCCTAAAACTCATGGACTTTGCCCTTGTGACTGTACACAACTTGAACTCAAATTAACTTTGCTCACATGACTTTGCTTAACCCTAAGAATTGTCTGATACCCTGAATAAAGTTGGCCATTTCTTGAGATTTTAGTCTGCCTCATTTTGGGGATCCACTCTCCTAGTTCACACCTCCAAACAGAGTGGTAATGGCGTGAGTAACCCTAATAAAACTCATTGGTTCACCCAGTTGGGCTTTGGTAGTGGTATCAGTACGTTGGCTGTTATTGGTTCTCTATTTGATGTGAGTAGACATTTGTTCAAGTCTCCATGGGAATAGTACTATAAAACAGCTGTCTGTCAAAAAGCCTGGCAGAGGTTCCAGCTATGTATTTCACTCTCCATGACAGATCCCTCTGCATAGTACAAAGTGGCTTTGATCTTGAGGTGTTTGTGCATCAGTTTGAGGCCTCATCATCATCTCTACTAGAGAAGAAACTCATAGATCCTTAAGAGGTATGTTTTCCTGGTATTGGCTTGAAAGTATACCTTCCTAGGTACATTTTGTTGTTGCTGCTGCTGTACTGAAACATCCAAGGCATGGTAACATTTAAGAAGAATTTATTTGGCTCATGGTTCTAGAGGCTGTGATGCCCAAGACATTCTGCTGAAAACGTCTGGTCTTCTGGCAAGCACCTTTAGAAATTAGTAATGTCAGATACTGAAATTTGGATTTCTTCTTTTATGAAGAAACACATTTGTTGAAAAAAGAAAATGAAAAGGAAAGAACTAAAGAGAGCAAAAGTCAGAAAAAGGTTAGAACAAGTAAGTCTGAAAGTCAGTTCCTTGGGAGGTTTTCCTGTGACATCATTTCAGTATAATTTATTCAAAAACCAAAGGTGACCAAAAAACATGGGCTTATAGCAAGCACTTCAAGATGAGGATCATGCACCCTTTCAGCTGTTGCCTTCACAGATCGTTTTCTCAAATTCTATTTCATGTTTGTTTCCTTCAGAGCACTGAATATGGATCTCTAGTAAGACTGAAGAAGTCTAAAAACAGTCAGTCCCAAAGTTCTCAAATCTTGGGACAAATGGCTGAGGTGCCTACTTAATTAATCAAAGTGGATCTGGCTTCCAGATTCTCCCAGCATCCCACAGACCCTATACCTCACATTCTCCAGAGACTCTCTAGCCCAGGCTGCACTGCCCTTCCTCCAGAGGCTCTTCCCTATATAATTCAGGCATTTTGGTTACCTGCCTTCTTGTCCCTTTGTCTTCTTGGCTGCTGGACATCATTCTATTCTCCCTTCCCCTCCCCCTCTTCCCACATGGTACACCTCAGTTTGGTTATGTCTATTCTTGACTCTCCCAAATGTCTTCTTCTCTGATCTATTTTTTCTATGTATCTATAATAAACTTTCTCCTCCTCGACCATACCTAGGAGCAGTCATGTCCATTCCTTTCCCTTTTATTAATTTCCTATTCTTTATTATTATTATTATTCCGCATGTTAGTAGATGGTAAAAACAGCTTGTGAGACTTCTTGTGGTGATCCAAACATAGGCCCACACAAGCCAGACAGGGAACCAAGAACAGCCCAAAGAAGATTCCATCTGAGTTCAGCTTAGTGAAGTAGGGCTACTTATAGGACCATGGGTGATTTGGGCACCTGCATTGGGGAATGGTTCACCCAAGTAGGAGTGACAATTCAGTGAAGCTGTGTCTCTGGAGTTCCACCTTCAATTAACATTCACCTCTCCTATCTAATCTAGTAAGTACTATGTGCAGCTGGGACAACATTACATGCAGTGGGATGCAGGGCAGAAGGAAGGGGCTGAAATCTCAGGTGAGGTTTTAATGCCTCCATATACCTTTTATGAAGAAATATTAGTGGAATTTGTGAGGGTCTCTTGAATAATCACAGCTGTTTTGATTTCCCAATAGCCATGTTATGCTATAATCCTGTGGGACAGAATTCCATAAGGGACAGATGTGCCTGAAACAAAAGACCAAAGCCATTTGTCATAGATTCTCACTAGGGTGTCCTTAGAGGAGCCTACAATTTCCAGGGATTGTAGAGTATCCAGTACATGTTGCATTCCCCTCTTCCCACAAATTTCTACCTGGTGGTGTGGTCCACATCTCTGTTTCTCTCCAGCTTGTGTGAATAGTCCAGGGCTAAAGAGTCCAGAAAGAAGCTGGGGGATAACAGGATATTGTCCTCATTCATTATCCTTAACAATACACAAAGTCTCACAGAAAGCTGCTCTGAGCCCTCTGTTTCTTACCTGCACTTGTAACAAAGGGGCATTCTACATCCACTCCCAGGGTCCAGAATCCTAACACTCTTGGATGTGAAACACAAGAGCAAAAGAGACACAGACAGAAAGGTCCTGATTCATTTCCCTGAGCTTTTCAGAAATTACAGTCCATCGTGGCAAAGAGTTTCAGCTGATGTTACCTTGTTAATGAGAACTCTGGGGAAATCGTGACAAGTGAACCCTTTTCTGTATTTCCATAGAGGAAACAGTTTCCATCTTTAGAGTTGTGGAAACAAGCACTCCTCCTTCTCAACCCTCAGTTCCTAAATTTGGCTTCAAGGTTCATATTCAACTGGGAGACACTACAGCAATCCTAGAAGGTAGACTTCACCATAAATATGTTGTTCATTTGTTTTTAATAGTGTGCTTTCTTCTATAATGAATTGAGAGAGAGGGAGAGGGAGAAAGAGACAGAGAGACCAAGAGAGACAGAGAAAGAGAGAGTGAGAGAGAGAGAGAGAGAGAGAGAGAGAGAGAGCGAGAGAGAGAGAGCGAGAGAGAGAGCGAGCGAGCGAGCGAGAGAGAGAGAGAGAGAGAGAGAGAGAGAGAGAGAATGAGAGAGAGGAGGGAAGCAGGAAATATTTCCTTTTGCTTCCTGATCAATGGTTCTGGGATAAAAAATAAATGTTCTTTCTTACAATTAATTATGTATCAGACTGAAAAATAAGTGTCATCCACGAGGTTTTGGAAGTTCTTCCTAAAGTTTGAAGCTGTTGAATCATGAGTTTGTTAAATTAATTGAATTATTTAGAGGGTTTTTTAATTCTTAAGATGCTCTATTTTCCAATGAAAACTGAAAGTGAAGGTACAGCATTTAGATATTTTTCATACTGTTCTTATTGGACTGAAAGGGGTTTAGGAGAAGTGTCTCTGTTAGTAGCTTTGCCCTTTGTACTAAAATTATCAGACAATAGCAACTTAAGGGAGGAAGGTATGACTTCTGTCTACAGTGTGTTCGAAACTACCTTGGTGGGAAAGTCCCGGTAGCAGGAATGTAAGACAACTGGTTACATTGTATCCACAGTCCAGGAGCTGAGAGCAGCTTGTCTCTTGTTTCCTGCAGAATGCCAGTTAGAGGATGCTGCTGTTCTCATTCAGGGTCAATGTTCCCTCCCAGTAAACTTCTCTGGAAACACCTTCAGTGACATCGAGATTTGTGTGCCCTAGCTGATTCTAGCCCAGTCTACTTGACAATGGAGATTTAATCATCATACAAGGACAGTTGGTACCCATTTTTATATCATTTCCCCCTTTATTAGAGCAGTTAAAACTCATCTACCTTCTTGGCCTTCATGATTAATGAAAACACCATCACTGTCATCTCCTTGACCTGTCCTACACCTTTATATCATGTTCCTCATTTCATTTTAGGATTTTTTAATGAAACATATTTTTTTTGTTAATTAGATATAATCATTTTACATTGGTATGGAGATATTTTATCTGTATCCCCAAATAAAGTTTATCTGAGGATCAGAGGAAAAAGCCAGCCACTACAGTAAACATAGAGGTCAGGCAATGGTAGCACATGCCTTTAATCCTGTTACTCAGGAGACAGGTATCTGTCTGGATCTCTGTGAGTTCAAGGCCACACTAGCACAAGCCTTAAATCCCCTCACTAACCATAAAGGTTTGGAGGTCTGTACAGACAGACAGGAAGTGATGTAAGTGATGTAGCTGGGCAGAGAGAGGAAATGAAATGGCAGAACAGAAAGGCATATAGGCATGGGTATACAGGAAGTAGGTCTCTTTGGTGGAGGATCTCCAAGAAGGTAAGAATGTGGGGGGTTGGGGGTTTAGCTCAGTGGTAGAGTGCTTGCCTAGCAAGAGCAAGGCCCTGGGTTGAGGTCCTCAGCTGGAGGGGAGGGAAGGGACACAGAACGTGGCTGGCTTCTTTGTGCTTCCTCAACTTTTCACCCCAACTTCTGGCTTTGGTTTTTTTTTTACTAATAAAACCTTTTAAGATTCGTATTACAAATTGGAAAATAAAGTCTATATATGTTTATGGTGGTGGTACCACAATGTTTTAATGTATTAACACATTGTTGTCACAAAATCCTGATTCCTGTCCTTTCTAATTTGTGCTGAGGTCCCGAGTGGTGCCAACAGTTCAGAGGGTACCCTTTCTGAGGTCCTAAATAACTCTGTGTACTTTAAGTAGCCATCAAAGCTTACACTCCCAGTTAAGTAAGTCTTTAAGCCTGAGCTTTTTTTGACACACTAACAACTTGGACATCTCAAGAGGAGCATGGTTTCTCTGAGGGCCAAGGATGGGGGAGGTAGGTTTTAAGTGCTGTCAGAAGAGCACTTGTTCCCCACCCAACTCTCTGCTCACATTCAGCCTGTGCTTTACTGGGGATTCCACAGGAATGATCTCATCCCATGGAATTTTATGTAAAATTTCCAAAATCTAAAAATAAAAATGTCAGTTTTGTGGATGATGGTTTATGCTCATTCCTGAATTTTCTTCCTATTCATATATGCAATAACTCCAGTCCTGGAAAAACCCTTTGATTATGATGGTAAAATACCAAGGACATGAGAACATAGAAATATATACTTAGTAATGGAGCTTGCTTTCCTTTTTTTTCCCTGGGAGAGATTAAATACAGTCTGTGCCTTCCCACTTTCCCAGTCTATCTCCACATCAAAAGAATAGAATTCTGCCCAAAACTCATCTCCCTTCAAGACCCACTCAGCTATGCTGTTTTATGTGAGTCAGTCAAAGTATTTTTCTGATTTTTCTCTCCATCTGTTCATTGAATAAACATGTATCATAAAGAGAAGGAGGATTTAGAGGATCAAATTTGGGTTTTTGTATTTGGCAATATTTTCAAAAGCCCATACTACACTAGGCCATTTGGTTAAATGAAGTTCCGTTTTGCTTCCAATAGCCCTCAGTCACCTCACACATGCTTCTCTGACTCTTCCGACTCTTCTACTTCTGAGTTTGTACAGCATTGATAGTAAGATGTGAAAAAAAAAAATCTTAAACTATGTGTGGACACTGTCAGAACTCAGACCTTCTGTGTTTAGTTGTATCTCCAGCAGCCCGATGTCATGGTCTTTTCAGATGCTAAATTGGCTCTGCCAGGCATCTGGAGTTGAGGATGCCAAATAGCCAAAAATGTAATCAGTTGGGGTATTTGGTTTGTTTGTTTGATTTTTTTAACTGGTGTACATTATGATTTGGGACCGGACATATAGTGCCTCAATATCCTTCTTCTGTAAATGAATTAACATCTTGAAGATAAGATTTTATCATCTTGATCAGCTTTAGTTTCATATTATTACCAGGTGTAGTAGTTTCTGCCAGTAATCCCAGTACTTAGGCAATAGGAAGTTTTTAGCATCTGGGCTAATAGGACTCTTGTTGAGAGAGAGAGAGAGAGAGAGAGAGAAGTGTAGAATGCTTACAGGAGCTTTCCATCAAAGGCATCAGGACGTCATTGTGGGCATGTCCTCAAAATTATCACAAAGAAATGCTTTGATGTATTCAGAACCTCCTTGCCCAGTTCCTGCCCTCCTTTCCTTTAGCCTCTCTTCCTCTCTTTATAGAGCTTGGCCATGCTTCCTATATTCTTACTTATATGAAGAGCAGTTGCTGATAAACACACATAAACACACACACACACACACACACACAAATAGAGCCGAAGGAAACAGCCAACAAAACCAGAAACAGCTGCCATGGTTTTTGCACAGCATGGTCTTGGTTTCCTTGAGTTTTGTTCTCTCTCCCCTCTGTTTCTTTCTTCTTCTCTTCAGCTCCTTTGTCTACAAGCAACACCTTCAGTGTTAGGGCCTAGATTGGGAAATAAATGCTGTTCTCTCCTGTACATTCTCTATCATTCTGAAAGGACATAGGAATTCCAAATAAGCAGAGTCTCAGGATGCAGAAATAAAGGAAAGAATTGAGTCTTTTGATACAGATAAAGTATAAAATAGTGCAAAGATAAAATATAAAAAAAAATCTGTAACAAAAACATTCAGAAATAACATCCCAGAAAACTCTCAAACTTCTTTCTCAGTTGCATTGACAGCAGTTATAGTAGTGGAAACCACAGCAGCGGCCCTTCAAAGTTCAGCTGTTTGTTTTATGCTTCTCTCTCTAAATGGGAGCTGTCTCAGTAGATATGACAATTCTCTTACTCAGTACCATGTACCCCAATGCACTGGTCCAAAAGGGCAGTTTGTAAAAGTGTATGAGAAGAGTTAGTGTGTCAAAGGAGAAAAAGAAAAACAAGGACTCATTTCCCTGGGGAAGGAGTAATATCTGGTTTTGCCCACAACACCTTTTATGCTGCAGGCTTCCAGCTTGGGAAAGCTCACTCTCTCTGTTGAGAAGATCAAGCAGATGCCATCACAGGTTGCTCAGTCTTCTGTCAGAGATCAGGCCTCAATTTCAGTTTCCTGAGACTGACCAAGAAGTTTCTCAGGAAGCCACAAAGAAAGGACAATCAATCTTCAATGCCTATGACAGCAGGGATGTGGGAGATAGTACATATGAGGCCTGAGCCAGCCCCTACAGTCACTACATATTAGGCCAGTCAGTACCCATAGTCAAAAGTTCAAAGTAAAAACTACATAAGGACAGATCTTGGGACATGTCCAGGCCTGCCCCAAAATGGAAAAGCTGTAGCCTTAACCAGCTCCTGACTAGCCCTAGCCAATTAGAACGTACTAATATTATTGCCACTTGCTTAAGCCAATCATATCTGAGACGACCTAACTGCCCAGGAACTCTCCTTAGCTATGCTTAAAAGGAGCCTTTAAGCTTCTTTCAGGATCATCACCAATTTGCCTTTGTGTAGAATGGTCGGCTCTAGCATGCCAGAATAATAAACGCTTTTGCTGATTGCATATGTGGATGGTGGTCTTTTGTGGAACTTCTCCAGGACCCTAACATCTGTGATGCACAAAAACCAAGGATGACAAGTCCCATGTGCAGTGGGTGCCATGTCACCCATCTAGTTTCAGCTGAAATACTTTCACTACAGGCAGCAGCTCACTGGATTCAGGAGATCCCTTTTGCTCCCCTCTCACCACATCTGGGCCTGTAGGTTGATCTGCTAGCTGTCTTCCAGCTGGTTACTTTCTTTATCCATGTTCTTGGGCAAGACCCAACCTGAAACTGAGCTAGGTCTTGGATAAACACTACCAAGAGCTGGCAAAAAATATCAAAATCTCCCATGGTGGCATAGCTCTTGTCTTTCAGATAGTGTGAAGCATATCTGTAGTTCAGTGTTAATAATAGTATATGTGCAGCGAGTAACATTTCTAAAGGACTGAGACAAGGTTAATTGTCTATGTGAGGACCACATTTGCACTATAGTATGTTATAGTAATTATACTGTGTTATCATTACCAATATCTTGTTTTGCATAATTTAGAAATTAAACTTTATCATAGGTATGTTGGTATAGAAATAAACACGACATGTATAGAGTTCACTACTATTCATTGTTTCAAATATCCACTGGGACCCTGGAATATGTCCCCTGTGAATAAGGGGAGCCGCTCTACCTAGAAGTATAATGGCACCTAATAACAAGGTTTTTGTTTTTTGTTTTTATGTTGGTAGCATAGCTTCTAAAGCTTCATATCTGATTCTGTATCAGAAGTAGAAAGAACACAAAATTTCCCTTAGAATGAGGCAATGGAAAAGGACTGAATTTAGACAAATCATCTGTTCTCATATCACTGAATAACTCAGTCACATGGCCACCTGAATATTAAAGTAACCGGGAAATGTACTCACAGAAGAAGGTCACATAGTATCTGAGACACAGGAAAAACACTGACTTCTTTTAGATTCCAGCTAGACTGTGTCAAGATTTCTTTTCATATTAAAAATTCTCTCGGGTAATTGGATCAATTATCTTTAGCCTCATTTTATAAATGAGGAAACTAGGACTCCAAATGGTTAAGTGACTTGCCCAAGGTCACAAAGTTAGTAATTTGATAGTCAGAGTATAATCTCAGCACTTGCCCCCCCCCCCAAAGCCTTGCCCTACTTACAATCTAATTAACCTTTCATTTTCCAAGTTCCCCTACAATCAGTAACTGAAATTAATTTTCATTTGCCTCCTATATGGCTACTGTATTACACTTCTTTCCACCAAGTACAAAATGAGTATTACAAGGAGCCTACCCTTTGGATCTCCTAGTTTTGAGTTTCTTTATATTTTCTCTTGTTCTCTGCACTTACTCACTTTCTTGTCAAAGCACATTGTACTCACACCAAGTTCATCATTAATTCCCATTTCCACCGACACAGTCAACACAATCCAGTCCTCCTATTTGAAAATTATGGCCCTTCACTTTTGCCAATGTCTCTTCTTTTAACTCCAACAAGGCCATGCATTTCTGAGTTTTCTTGTGCTTCTTTGGCTACTTCTTTGGAATTGCCTTAGCTATTTCAGCCCTCTGTAATCAGCCTTTGAGTGGAGAATACAGGAACTGTTCCTGCAAATTCAGAGTTTTCTATAAAGATATAAATGAAATGTCATTCTAAACAATCTTTAGTTAATTCCCAGGTAGATGGAGATATGTCCCATGTCTGTGGCTGTTTCATGACACTGTCCACCTTGTGTCAGTGGTGTGTCTTTTTCTTAGTTCACTCTATCCTTCCATTTTTGGGTAACAGCCTTATATGTCTTATGTCATTCTCTTCTCTACCTTCATCTGTTTAATTTTATAATCAGCTTTCAGATTTCAGTAAAAATCTTTTCTTGATCTGTCCCCTGATCCTAAGGACCCAAGGCTTCTTGTTAGGTGTGCATATAATGTCTTGGAGTTTTCCTCTCAGTGTTCACAACCATAGATCAAAATTCACCTATGAAATCCATTTCATTTATATTTATTCCATCAAAATATGTCATATGATTATAAAGCTTGCAGTGTTATCTTTACTATCATGTGTTCATTGAGTCAAGCAGGTGGTTAGATGTTTATTGATAAAATAATTTTATTATTGAACACCAAAATATCAGTGAAATTGTAGATGTTATTCTACACATAGACTTTCAGTGAGCTAACATCACATTGCTAAGATTTTTCATTTTCAACCTAAGTTCTGATTACTGAGCCTAACCTTAAGACTATAAATTCATGTTCTCATTTATCATCTTACTGGGTTGAACTTCAGGCTAAAGAGCTAGCTCAGTGGTTCAGAGCACTTGTTACTCTTGTAGAAGCCTGGGGTTTGCACCCACATGATGGCTCACAAGTATTGGCGAAATTATTAAGGCCACTCCATGTAGTTAAAAGGAAGGTTTATTTTGTGGCATAACTTACAAATGAAGGGATAGGTAGGTTGTAGGGTCTGGCAAAGGTATGGCACAGTCTGGCAGTGTTCTCTGGAGAACTCTGCTGGGTCTACTTCCAGCGTCCAGGCTCCAGGCACCAAGCGATCCTTCTCATTTGGATCCTGGGTCTTTAGCCTCCTTTCTTGATCCCTCCTTGTATGTGTGACCATTACCAAGCCTCAATGGGGGTTGGAACTTCCAGGCCAAGGCTGGAATGTCTACCCACTACATCTCCCCCTTTTGTCTAAATAAGAAAGTTCTAACCTAATACAAGACTATATACAAAGAAATGGTTATCAAATATTGTCCAGGAGTAATGAGGGATAATGACCTAGATAAGATGGAACTACAATCAATGCAAACAATATCAAGCAAGAAACATAAACTAAAATCCAGGGAAGTGTAGAGCGTGGGTAGGTGGCATGTTACAAAGATCATTCCAAAAAGTGTCCTATCCTAAAGAACCTGAGTCTAATAATAATAATAATAAAAAGGAGGTTTCTGGGATACATGCTGCTTTGATAAAACCATAGAACCACTGTTTCTAAGAATTGAGGATGGTTCCCAGAACTGGCAGTAAACATACCACCACCATGTTGGGAAGCTGAGGTGGGTGGAGCCAGCAGCCAAAGCTGCTGTTTTAGCCCTAGTAATGTTACAGTAAACAAATTCAGATAAAACAAGACTTTAAAAGCTTTACAATGTGTGTAAAAATGTACATAGGCTTAAAAGAGAGAGAAAAAAAGAAATATATACAGTTATATAAAAAAATAGGTGGTTTTTAAAAATAAAATCCTTAAAGAGACAGTAAAGGTAATATAAAAAATAAGCCACATAAAGATGGATATTACACAGAAAATCTGGATTATGTTGTCTTTGGGATTTTTAACTAAAGAGAGATATTTGATTGTAAAGGCAATGGAGTTAAGCCAATCTGTATATTTTAAAGATACCTTGACTTCAAAATTTAGATCTAAGGATATGTTGCTGGAAAGAAGGCTTTGCTTTTGTTTCCACAGAAAGCCAGAGGCTATGGATTTGTTCCAGATTAAGATACATCAGGTTTGACCAGCCAAGACCCCCTGAAAGGTCTCCAATGACACCATGGCCCAGATCATCCAACATCCAAAATGGTTTCAAGGCAACTGGCTCAAACAACACACCCTCACGAACTACTCCATAATCCTAAAATTTTCTTTATGTTCCTATAAGATACAGCACTACAATCCAGCAGGAAGCAGTAGGAAAAACTATGCCCAAATTCCCAAATATATCAAGCTGGCTTTGGAGATGGAATTGGCTCACTCCATCTCTAAACCCAAAAATATTAAAAAAAAAAAAAAAAAGTTTGAGAGCTTCTTTTGACCCATATCAGAAGAGCCCTCTGGTGTGGGACAGAGAAAAACCAATATTTTTATTTAAATCAGGGTGATTATAAATGCAATCTCTCTCTAAAGATAAAAGGGGATATGATATAGATATAATAGGATGAAAGGGTATATTAATAAACCTACTTTTAAAGAACAACAACTTGTTTGAAATGTTTTACATTGGTATAGATTTTAGTCTATTGATACAAACTTAAAGTTAATTTTGTTATACTATGTGTATATTTCTACTCTATTTAAGGTATTATGTTTGTACAGCTCATTTAAAATTGTAATGGATAATTAAAAATAGATTAATAATTAGTCATCTATGATAATCATACTCTAGCTATGTTAGTTAAGTCTTCTAGGTATACATAAATATATTTCAGATAGATAGGTAATCTTCAAATACTTCAAAGACCTTCAGAATATGACATTTAAAATATTTTTAAAATTTAGACTTTCTGGACAGTGAGACATATCTGCTCCTGACAGCACCAATTTACTTCAGAGAGGAGGATGGGCATCGAAGACACTCCTTATGGAATTTATCTTCACCTTGATAAAATAGTGATTTGGGCAAGAAACTGTTCTTGCCTGGACTGCTTGATCGACTGGACATGCAGGATACATAGGAAGGTGACCACTAAACTTTGCTTGACAAAATGGTCCTTCAGGTTCCTGCTTTACAGAGAAAACTGCCAGACATTCTACAGGACACTAAGAAAAGTGACCAAGAGACTCTAGCCCTGTGGGCTAAAGACATATGCCTCAACTACAAAGGAACATCAGGTGACAGTCCAGGCTGCCAGCTGTCTCTGTCTACCCTGCAAGACTTCTGAAAGTTGCTTGCATCCTTCTCCCAGTTCTCAGGAAATATTACATCCTTCTGAGGTCTTTGATGTGGTTGAAGACTAGATAGTTATGATTTCCTCAGTTATGATAAAAGATAAGGTAGATATAAAACCTTAGACTCACAAATATAAGTTAGATAGGATATCTTCTTTAATATTGTAACTGTAATTCTTGATTGATAATTGTTTTGTTACCTGTAATTTTACTATATAAAAGTTAAAACTTTGCTTTTTTAAAAAAAGAAAAGGGGAAGTGCTGTGGGATATTAAAGTATGTTAAATGTGTTGCTGTGATTAGTTAAAATAAAACACTGATTGGCCAGTAGCCAGGCAGAAAGTATAGGTAGGACAAACAGAAAAGAGAAGTCTAAAAAGTGAAAGGCAGAGATGGAGAGAGCAGCCAGCCACCGCCATGACAAGCGAGATGTAAGGTACAGGTAAGCCATGAGCCACGTAGCAAGTTATAGATTAATAAAAATGGGTTAATTTAATATAAAAGAAGTAGATAACAAGAAGCCTGCCATGGCCATTTAGTTTATAAGTAATATAAGCATCTGAATGGTTATTTTATACTTGGGTTGTGGGACCGTGGGGGCTTGATGGCACCTGGAGAGAAGCTTTCCAGCTACACATAAGCTCTTGTAATTTCAGTTCCCAGGGAGCCCTCTTCTTAACTCCCTGGGTTCCTACAACACATGTGATACACATATATTAAACACACACAAATAAATGAATCATTGTTTTATTTTATTTTGTGTGTTGTGCCTTCATGTATGTCTGCACACCACATGCATGCCTGATACCTACAGGCACCAAAAGAGTGCATTAGAGCCCCTTGAGCTGAGTTACAGAGTTGTGAGCCTTCATGTGGGCACTAGAAATGGATCTGAAGAGCTAAGGAAGAGGAGCTAGCATTCTTAAGCACTGAGCCATCTCTTCTGCTCCTATATTAATATTGAAAAAATGTTGAACTCTGTATTCTTTTTGTTACTGTTTCTATTTCATTGATTTCTGCCTTGAGTTTGATTATTTCCTCCCATCAGCTCTTTTATGAGTATTACTTTTACTTTTCTCTATCCCCTGAGTGTGTTTTGTTAATTTACTGGTATGAGATCACTCTAATTTCATGACGAAGGCACTTAGTTCTATGAATACATCCTCTAGGGTTCTAGAATTTCTATTCAAAGGTCTTCTCTCCCATGTTAAGTCATCTGTTCATGTAATGGAGTCAGTGCCAAGGGTTACATATGTTACAGTTAGAGACAGGCTTTGAAACCCACCCCTTGAAACTGCTCCTGACTGGGACTGAAGTTCTTAAGAACAAAAGGCCACTTCCCTGGTAACATTATCCTGACCACAGCTGCCACTGAAGAAAGTCTAGGAGTTATAAATATTCACAATGTATATCAAAACCTCAAAACAGAACCTCAACTTTAAGGTTTGAAGGAAGTGTCAAATTTGGCAAATTTGCTACCATTTTCTCTAGCTAAACTACAGTCATTTCATTCTTTGATACTCAGTCTGGCTCTTCATTCCATTGCACTGACCGTAAGTAGCTTACATTGTGGCCTACTATTTAGATGGCACCAATTCTCACTCATCTGGGTAGCCAGAGCAACTCCTTCTGAAGATTATCTCTGCCATACCAGCAATGTCTCCAGGTATATATAGACACTATCTCATTGAAATATTGGTGCTAGATTTTATAAGGACTAGCAGTTCAGATCTGAGGAAATTAAGGCTCCCAAGTTATTTTTCTTCAAATCTCTCAGCCAGTGTTGTTTCTTTTTTCATAAGATTTAAATGAATGATTATCAAACTGAAACAAAAAATTGATGTTGCTGGCAACTTTCCACATTCTTAGTGACTGTGCTCACAAAATGCTATCACTGTCTTGGGTCAGATGGCTAGACTAGATCTGCATTCCAGACCATAAAATTCCCCAATACAGCATTAATTTTCTCTGTTAAAAGAAATACATTTTCCTTAGAATAAGCAATAGCTTTGGTAAATAAGGACATTTCAAAGTGTTTTTTAGAATGATTCTGTTTTAAGGAAAGACACCCTATGTGAATCATGGGATTTTGAGCGTATTTTAAGACTCATTCTTTTAAATTGGTAATTATTTTAAGGTGATTTTTCTGAAATAATTTCTTTCACTAGTGTTTGTTAACCAGATTGCAAACAGACTTAAAATATCGTTTTGTAAGAGCTGGTGAGACATTTTCGTAAACCTGACCTTGGTAAATATTCTGTGAATTAGAGCAGAGCATGAACAATATAAATGACTCAAATAGCAAAACTACACATTAAAGCTTCCTCAGTGTGAGCGGACTATGGACAAAAGCTCTACTGCCCATCACCCTTCTCAGAGAGATTTGCACTGTCTTGGGGGAAAAATGGTATTATTGAATCTTATTTCCTTGCATAGGCAAATTTAACCTCCCCAAAGGGAAAATGATCCTTCTATAAATCAAAGAGAAGATCTGTGAGACCAGGAGTGACACCAGGCAGCAGCCCCCCAGAACTTCCTCCTCAGCACCTGCGTGTTTTCTTTGCTCTTCTGAAGAACACCCACAGTCAAGACTGACACACTGAACAACCTTGGCAAGAAGACACAGAAGTCTTGCTGCTGATATGACATTCATGTTTTACTTGTCAAGACAAGGCCTCCCAGACTTCTGTCCTACTGATAATGTCTGCAAGCACCCAGGCTCAGCCGTGTCTGAAGCTGGTTTGCTTCAACCTACAATTTTCTCGGTGTTAATAAAATTCCCATTACTTTTAAAGATAAAACTTTTTAAGGTAATAGTTATATTTTGCTATGTGTAGTTCCTATATAAAGCAGGGCCAATAACTCTTCCTCCAGGAAGTATTGACTAGAAAAAATTCTCTAGCAGAGATAACACATACTGGAATTAGATATCAAAGTCTTCAATCCTGCTTTTTCACATTTCTTTAGCATTCTGAGTCTCAGTTTCTCATCTCTAACTTGGGAGTCAGTGCAGCTATTGTTCATTGTAACCAGGAGGATTGCATGTATCAGGGTGTGTGTGTTTATGACATATAAGGTATCACGTTTACATGTGAAATCTCCTCCAGAGTCAGGGGTTTCAATGCTTGGTCACCAGTTCAAGGCACCCTTTCTGGATGTTGTGAAACTTTTGCAATGTGGGGCCTAGCTAGACAAAGTGAATTTCTGGGCAGATGTGCTTTGAAGCTTATATCCTAGGTACAATCTCTCTTTGTTCCAGGAGCCATCTGAATGTGAGCAGGAAGCTCCATGGCCATGTCTTTCTCCCACCACCAACTCCTTTCACACTATGGTGGACTGTATCCCTTCAGAGAGACAGAATAACCTTCCTCCTTCCCCATGCCACAGTAATGAAAGCATCAACTAACAGGTCTAGGTAAGAGACATCAGGAACAGAAAAGCAATCCATACATAATACACACAGACAACTGTTTCCCTTTCTTTGTTCCAAAAAGCCAGGTGTAGCTCATATTCTCACAACCTTGGTCTTATTGCGATTCACTTCCAGCACTATGTGTACTATTTCTCAAGAGAAACAGAACAATTGGGTGTAGATGGATTTACATACAGATGATGTAGAGATATAGAAACAACATACATATAGGAATCTAGAAAGTAATTATAGGTATAAACACAGACACGGATATATTCTAGATACACAGAAAGAAAATTTTGTTTGGAGAACAGAAAATTCAGGTAAAAGATAATGTTTAAATCAACTCGAAAGACAGACTAGAAAGCCAAGCAGAGTTTTCATAATGTTCCTTTGAAGTGGACTGCTTTTAATTTAGTCAAACTGTTTTTGTTTTTGAGGGCTTTAACTGATTAAATGAGGTCCATACACATCACAGCAGTCCCCTTTACTTAAATTCTGCTAATTTAAATGTTAATCAAATCTATAAAGAAATATAACCTCCAAACAAAATCTAGACTAATATTTATTCTAATAAGTGAGCGCCACAGTCTATCCAAGGTGACACGTGCCATAAGGTAGAGAGAATGCCTACTAAATGTAAGTAGGTGGGGGCAACTTGGTATTTACATCTATTCCATATAAAGTTCTTGCCACAAAGTTATTAAATCAATACCTTCATGGTCTACATGTCTGCCCCTATGCTTACTTATTAAGAACTTTGTACCTATGTAGCCTGTTCCACATCTATTACTATGGGGGAAAAACACCAGTGACAAACCATTCCCCACTAAATCATGCCAGCAAGAAGCTGCAAGAGTGGCTAAGGTCATTAGAGAAACTTTCCTGAGATTATGCCTCCTTGGTGGACTCCACTGAAGTGAATGAGCTTCTCTCACATCTTTCTTGCTTATTAATTATGTTAAATATTTCTGTTTGGGAAATTATGGCACATTGTTGAACTACTATTAAAACTCTCACAAAATCCAATGTGACCAACACAAAACCATGGAGAAAAATCTTTAAAGTTTACAAACCATAAAGAAGTTCCCAGACCATACTCATTTCTATCAACTAAAGATTTGGAGGGCCTCAACAACACTTTGGATTTGATCATTAGCTATAGTAATACACAGGACTCACTGGAAGCAGCTTCCTCATTACCCTTTATTTCATCTGGAACATGGCAGTCCAAGTCAACCACGGAATCAGCACTAAGAATGAGTCTAACGAAGCATCAAGCAGAGTTTCAACATGTGTTCTTATGAAATCATGAACATTGTCAATTTCCTGTCATCAGTGTGTGACACTATACACATAACATTTCCAAACAGGGGAACTACCAGAGTCTCTGCTCAGGGATTTTTCCAGGGTCCCTCTCTTTTGAGTCCTTGCACAAGGTCAGATCTTTTTTCAGCCATTGCAGAGGTTCAGCTGACACCTCCCTCCTGGAGTCCCTTACTCCACCTAGATCACTGTGTTATTGTCTGGCTGACCTAAAGTCTCCAGATGACAAAGCTACCTTTATCAGATTCAACTCCAGAGAACAGACCTCTCAAGAGACAAAGGCAAAGACAGCTTTCAATGGGAAAGGTGAAATTCTTTACAATATAGCTAGGGCCGTGGTTTTTATTGAGGATCTTCTCTGTTAAAACTTTACAAAATGGCAACCTGAAGCATGATTGGGCGAGAATGCAAATGAGCTTAAACACCAACGACTTTGTTCTAAACTTTCTCTGAAATGATTTTCCATCATTGTCTTCATCAAACCTCCCTTGGGTTTATTGGCATTTGATAATTTAAGAACTTGAAGTTTTCCTAAATTTAAAGTGGTAGGGGAAAATTCACCCCCATTTTTCAGAATGGAAAGCCCTCAAAGCACAGCTCATATTAAGAGAAAAATAAACCTTAAAGTAAGACTGGACTCAGCATTTTCCCCAAAAGGAAGAATGTACATCCACCTTCCCTCTTCTGAGCATTCGTAATAAACCTTCCCTCACAGTACATGGCTTGTGAAACACTGTCATTGACCATTGCCATCTTGAAATCAGAGAACTGTGATTAACAGTTCTAACAAGACCAAGCTATTTGCATTCCATCAATTGGAGTGTTGGGGAGGGTTATCAGACCTGTGACCTGAGACTCAAGCCATTACTTCCTTATTCCCTAAACCAGAAACATGGAATACTACCACAGCTACACAAGATCTGGGAGGTTCAGAGTGCAGAAGGAAAGACTGGTTGAAGATACCTGCAGAAGGGGGTGGGGTGGGGAATGGGATGCTTTGGATATTGGTTGAATTTAAAGAATTTTTCTTTCTTAGCAGTCACTTGGCTCTCTTTAGCCATGACATAGCTTAAAGAGAAGACTGGATTTTCAAATTAAATAGGCAGATGCAAGCAAGCAGGATAGTTTTGTACAAGAAATGTAATGAACAAATTATGTGTGTCTGCTTAGCACTGGATAATGATGTCCTGATCTCTGTCAAAATGTTGACTTTTCCCTGGAACTGTTTTCCTCCTAGGTCATTATGAAGCCATTCTACAGACCCTGAACTTAAAGCGATAGCTAACCTCCCCTGAAAATTGATTATTTGAGGCCACTCCTTAACCCCTACAAATAAAATCTTAACTTTTGCTAAATATCATTATCGGCCTGAAAACTATGGATATTAAAAATGGGTGAGGCCAACCCATTAAAATGTACAAGAAATTTCTCCAAAGGTGGATAGCCCTGGAAAATGGATTTCCACCCTCTATCACATTGGGATACTGTATACAATATTCTGTTCACATTAAACATGTAAAATTAAAAAAAATTACTCATTTCTAAGCATTTCTGAGCTATAGTTTGGGGGCAAAAATAACCATTGTAGAAATAAATTTTAAAATGTAAAGTGAAAAAAAAATCACACAATAGGTTTTACAGCTTAGGTTATTTTTTATTTAAATCTATAAGCTTGAATAAGGAAGCACAGATGCTGATTACGGATATGTCAAGATATTAAATGAATAAATTTGTGAAATTTCTAATATTTCTTCTGGACATTATACCCATGTGATAAATGTCATATATTCTGCTGCAAGAAGCCACGCAATTGTTACAAGGAGGAAACCTCTCAATAGAGATGACAGAAAATTTCCATGAAATAATCACTACAGAAAGGACTTGTTTTCTCTGTTGTTCAGTTTTTATTATACCATACCTGAATTCTATCAAACTTCTATGTGAAACATCCACTTTCCATGGCCGTGTTTTATCTTATTTCATCTCGCTATATTAAAAAAAAAAAAAAAAAAAGAATGACACACATTTTAAAAGACAAGCCACTACTTTTAATGGTAGTTTCAAATTTTCAGCCAGTCATTTGAATTACATTAATCAAGTTAGCAGAAAACACTGATGGCATTATGCCCCTAGCTCAAGCATTGCAGATGACTGGAGCACCTGGGGCAGGGTGTGTCGGTCCTCCGACAGGAGGGTTTTCAGTCTTTTGTTGTTGTTGTTTATATAAATGACTATATATTTTATGATGATGATGATGATGATTATGTGTTTTAATTTTACACATCAGCCATGGGTTCCCCTGTCCTCCCCCCTCCCGCCCCCCCCCCCACCTTTCCCCCAGCCCCTCCCCTCCATTCCCATCTCCTCCAGGACCAAGACACCCCTGGGGATTCATTTAAACCTGGTGGATTCAGTACAGGTAGGTCCAGTCCGCTCCTTCCAGGCTGAGCTAAGTGCCCCTGTGTAAGCCCAAGGTTCCAAACAGCCAGCTCATGCACTAGGTGTCCAACTGGCGAGAAAGAGGAGGGACTGTAAGAGTGTGAATTGTTGAATCCAAGATTGGAAAAGCACAGGGACAAATAGCCAATCGAATGGAAGCACATGAATTATGAACCAACGGCTGTGGAGCCCCCAGCTGGGTTTTCAGCCCTATTGATGAGCTGAACCTGGCTTCTTCTTTCTTGCTATTCTCCGTGGTTCAGCTGCCTGCTTTTGAGACTGAGTTGATTTTCCCTGCCCTCTTCCAGCATCTCTCTTAACGTTGTATTCCTCTAGGAACAAATGAGTTCTGCTTCTAAGACCTGAAAGAGTCGAGGCTTGAAAGAATGGCTGAGCCACAACCATGCAGGCGTTGCCCTCTGCTCTGTTTCTTCCTCTTCCTCTTGCCCTTCTGTTTTCTTTCCTTTTCCCTCTCTTTCTCCTTTTGCTCGCATCCTTTCCCTCCTTCTTTCGTATATGCAGACGGAGAACACATGAGACAGGAACTCAAAGGTGTGCTTGTGGTGTTCCAAATACTGGACTAAGATTAAGAAGCAGGGACCCTGAGAACCCACTGTTTGATTGCTCACAACTAAAGTTTAGCTATCACTATCATGTTGATTATTTACAATCCAAAACACATGGGAGAAAGGATTCTTTTTTGATTTTAATACTGTACTCTAGTTTTTCTTTTACTCAATTGAATGTAAACAGCTTCCAGTTTCCTAGTACCTACTTACCCTGGGGATTTGGTAGCTTATTAAAATCTGTGCCCTGAAGCCAGGAGGTGGCGGCGCACGCCTTTAGTCCCAGCACTCAGGAGGCAGAGCCAGGTGGATCTCTGTGAGTTCGAGGCCAGCCTGGTCTACAAATTGAGATCCAGGAAAGGCTCAAAGCTACACAGAGAAACCCTGTCTCAAAAAACAAACAAACAAACAAACAAATCTGTGCCCTGATACTTAACATTCTGCACGTCTGTAAAATGTAGCTCCATGTTCACCTCAAGTCAGGGTCCATGAAGGGGCAGCTGGATAGTCAAGTCAACTTACCCAACCCTTTATCTGGGCACATGGCTCTTTCTTGCCCCTTCTTAGCCTTCTTTCTTCTCTTTTTAATTTTTCTCTCTTTTCATACTTCTCTTTTTAAATCTTCTTCATAAATTTCATTTCCTTTATTGTGACATTAGCAATCAGAAAACATCTCTTACCTAACATGGTAAGTTTATTAAAAAGTTTAATCACGGTGAATTGGTTGGAGAATGCTTTGAGAAATAAATCCAATTACTAAAAGAAACACTGCAGTGGTGAGAACATGGAAAAACAAAAAAACAAAAAACTCTTGGCATGCAGCTGTCTTTAAGTTCCGCCATGTTCCGCAGCTGGACTCTCTGTCTGCTTTCCTTTCTTACTCCTTCCCTCTCTCCCTCCCTCTTTCCCACTCTCCCTCCCTCCCTCCCTCCCACCTTCCTTCCCTCTCTCTTTCTCTCCTTCCCTTCTTTCTTTCCTTATTACTTGTTGCTTCTTTTTTTTTTTCCTTTCTTTCACCATGTCTTCTCCACAGCCCAAGCAATCTTAAACTCATTACATGCTCAGGCTAGCCTAGAACTCACAGCAACTCTCCTGCTTCACGTGCTGGTAATGCAGGCTTGGGACAGTACACTTGGTGTATTCTCTTTATTACATTTACTTATTTGTATGTGTGTTTGTGTTTGTGAGGGATAGGTGTGCATACACACACACACACACACACACACACACACACACACACGTTTATTACAATTTCCAAGAGTCAGTTCTCTAACGTGCCCGTCAGGGACTGATCTCAGGTCCTCAAGCTTGGTGGCAAGCACCTTTACTTACTGAGCTGTCTTCATTTTGGCAGTCCTGTTTATTTTATTAATGGAGACCTTTGCCTTGCATTTTGTGTCTTTGCTCATGGGAAGGAAGTTTAATATTTAGGACAAATGAGCACTGTAAATCACTCAGAATATAGATTAACTTTAGAACCTAAGAGTGATAATAAAGATTACTCATAGCATTGTTGAAAGGCTCAATGTAATTACCATTCTGTAATTTGTTAATATTAGATGAATCTAAAAACCTATTCTTAATTTGTTTCAATCATATAAAATTTAAAATGGCATTAGCAATCATATTGAAAAGGCAAATGAAATATTTACTTTTATCTAACACAACAATATTTTTCTTAAGCACAGCCCTCTGCATGTGAAATGAGTTAGATTTTTTTTGCTCTTAATTTATCCATCACCACACCATGAAATAAGTTCAATTTTTCTGTTTTAACTTTTGCTCTTACACAGTAGAGCTAAAGTATACCCACAGCGTAGTCTGGATCACTGGCCATTTTGCATTTTAAAAATTGAGCTGAATCCCCAGGAGAGACCTTGCCTTGGAGGAGGTGGGAATGGGGAGTGGACTGGGGGGGGGATAGGTGTGGGAAGAGGGAAGACAGGAGAATCCATGGCTAATATGTAAAATTAAATTAATATATATATATATATATATATATATATATATATATATATATGAATTATAGTCTAAGTTTACTACGACCAAGTCCTGCTTTGTACATAGAAAGTTTTTGTCAGAGACCTCACATCCAAATTGAGGAGATTTGAAGAGCTTCCCCTTCTCCTGAGTAAAAGAGATGATATAGGAGTAAAAGGAGGAGGAATCTTGCATACAGTATGAGAGGAAAGTGAGATATGGGGAAGCTTGGAGTGAGCGTCAGGGCAGTGCTGTACTTAACCTACTTAACCTGTCCCTGTTTTCCACTTGTGAGAAATAGAAAATGATGTAATGTAGGGATCTGAAATATAATAACATTTTGTTTGCTCAAGCTTTGTCTTCCTCCACCCTCATACTGTAGAATCTGTACTAATATGAATCCCTAAGGCTCACTGTTTGGTCACCAGTAGCAACATCTTCTAGAAGCTTCTTAAATTCTAAATCTCAGCTTCTTTCTCACCAAAAAACAAAACTTGCCAGCAATTCTAATGCCTTTTAATGTTTTAATAACAGTAGTCTGGATTTTCCTGCAGATTACCCTAGGGAACAGCATGTCTACCAACTGTTTCAGTTCACTTTGCAAGAACACCAGCGAGTGCACCAGAGTCATGTCTAATTTATTTGCAAATATTAACATTGCTCTTTTTCCAACACAGTAATTAAGTAGGTTTAGCTTTTACTTCCTCTCTTAAGCAACAAACATTCTGCTTGTAAATTGTAATGCTATCAGATCAATATAATGAATTCCACAGATTCTTTTTGGTGTGGCCCTCCCCAAGATGAATACTGTAATCAATGTAATAATTGATTTCCAAAGGTAATGGCTTTACAATTTCACTTAGTGTTAATATTGATTTCTCCCATCTGTCCAGTATATATCATATACACACTACTGGAGAGTTGATGAAGGCTTTTCCTGGTCTGTGATATATGATTTCCAGGGTGTAGTTTATGTGAATTTAACAGTAGCAATGATGACAGAGAATTGGGAATGGTCTGAGGACAGAATGGAAAGTCTCTAACCAAAGGAGGCACAGAGACCAACAATACAGAAAAGAGGGGCAGAAAGGGAAGGAAAGGGAGGAAGAGAATTAATCCCTGTTTGTGTAGTTCCAGTATGAACCAATCAGTCTCAAAGGTTTAGTTAAATTGCATGATCTTCCAAGTACATTGTCAAGACTTCACTGGCCAGCATATTTTAATTGTGAGTAATGTAATATTTGCTGCTAGCTTGCAGCACTCATGTCATTACATGAAGAACACATGGGCTTCTCACTCAGTGACCATCATTTCTTCCAAAGTCTTTTGGTGACTGGCCCTTGGACGTGGACATGGAATAATTCTCATGCTACTGTGATTTCTCTTGACTCATACTTACCATCCTAAACCTAAATGATATATTACAAAGAAAATGAAGTCAAAACAAGAAGTTTTTTCTACAAAGATGACCCTATAGCAAAATAAGTGAAAAGTATTCACACTAGATATGAAATTAGAACATAGTGTAAAAAGGTAGAAAACACAAATACATTGATGAAATAATCCAATCAGTCTAATGATTTATGATACTGCCACTGATCACCAGTTAAAATTCTATTAAAATGTATGTTTCTTTTGAAGGGTGTTGTGACTATTGCAAGACTATATGTGATTTGTTATCAGAGATGGAGCCCCTATTAGAAAGTCCCCTGTTTAGCAAAAGCCGATGATCAATACTCACCAATGGATTAAAGGGAAATGATTTCATCATTGTAAGGCAATGAGGTCAAGAAAGTAATACAATTTCTGTGCTCTCTTTTCTCCTTTGAGTAGCAAGACACAGGATGCTAAAGATGTCACACAGGACAGAATCAGAACACTAAAGGAAGCTGATGCTTTGTGTTATAGAGAACAGCAGTCCAGAAATCAGGAATGTCGGAACTAGAGACATAGTGAAAGATTGAGACTCATCAGAGCATGCTGGACATCATTTGTTACCATATGTAGTATGAATCCGTATATCCATTCCTCATGGACAACATGACAACATACACTCCAGCCCAGTGCTATGTGATAAAACTCTCTCAGTGAATGGAAATTTGTTTCCTCTATAGACTATGGCTGCCATGGAACTCATGTGGTTATTGAAAGGGTTTGTTTTCTTATTTAATTATAACTAAGTTAAGCAATGTTTTGAGACATAGTTGCACTATGTAACCATAGCTGGCCTAGAACTCACTATGTAGACCAAATTGTCCTTGATCTCACAGACATCTGCCTTCCTCTGATTCCTGAGTGCTGAGATTAAAGGCATGTACAATTACAACAGGCTAAGTTAAGGAATTTTAAATAACTAGCATGTGGTATGAAATCTTGGTAAGTATGACCAAAGTGCTATAAATTTCCAGCAATTAAATGTGGTTATCTAACATTTAAAGGTATAGTAAAGACTTACTCATATCTATAGTTTCTCTTTTCCTTTGGAAGTGTATTTCAAGGTAACATTCACTACTGTTTACTGTGGGTCAGGCAGTAAGTGAGTTACAAGCAGTCAGAAAACTTGTGTTTTCTGCTACCCAGAATATACTGTTTCTTGTCTGATAATTACAATGTATGCCCTATTCCCCCAGCCTAGTCTCCTTTATAGTCTATAAAACCACCACATTATACTTATCTAGACAGGCACAGACTCTTACATTGTTCCATATGGGAGAACATGAATATTAATCACATATTAACTCATCCAGCAAAGTCTCTCTCTTCTTTCTATGCTATTTCTAAAACCAGTTCACGGAGAATTCCTATAAAAGCCTGAGATATAAGCCTGAGGGTTCTCTGATCCCTATAAACCCTTTTCCAGTGAACACACTGCTATGGCTCATTATTCCTCCTCACTGATGGCCTGATCACCACCATGTCTGCTCCCTTTCTTGTCCCCTGGTCCTGTGCAGTCATTGGTAGCTATCCAAAGAAACAATTGTGTTGCATAGTACAGACTACTCCAAATAGAAAGAAATTTGGTGTGAAACAAATCAAATATCTTCTAAGCATCCATGCATAAAATACCAATATTTGATCCAAAATAGTATACAATCAGTGAATTTATTTTAATGAGTCATAACTACTTGATACTGTTTCTTGATAATATGAGCAGATCTTGAAAAATGCATCACTGTTTATAAAAACACAGAAGATTGAATTCAACCAGATACTGTCCAAAAATACTTTAAAAGATAAGAAAGAGCCTTGTCAATTTCTAATTGGCAAAGAAAATAACATCACATCAATAAAATTTAATTAAGTTATTAAATATTTAAAATGGCTTTTACATTGTAGCTGATTGAATGAACTCTCTTTTAGTGCTTGCATCTCTGTTATAACATCTGTACATGAATCAAAATCAAATATAAAACCCAACAATTTAATGTATTCAACTAAATCAAAGCTCTTATTTCCTGTATTCTACTGAAATTTAAATCACCTCAGAGCTCAGCATCACCATATATATGTCCCTCCCATCAGAAATCACATAATAAAACACTATTATAAATACACCACAGGCAAAGTGGTCCCACTTTGTAAAATATAACTCATTCAGTTCACACATTTGATTTCATCTCAATAATAATTTATAATAATGTTGCCCCATTTACAATGAATGTCAAATTTCTGGTAGAAGGTATAATGGATATTTACTAACTTCATTTTCATACCACCCAGGAACCACTATATATGCATTTGTCTTTATTCTCTTCCACAAAAGCATGTTACATAAAAAATAGATACTTGCCATTTAAGAAAAACAGAATTAGGTACACAATTACTCCCTTTGGTAAAAATGAAACCTATCACATTGCTGTTTCACAGACCTTAATACATCTACTCAGTACCATATCTCTTCTGTTACAACAGTACATTTATATTCAAAAACTAATGTAATGATGTTGAGTTACCAAAGATGTAAGTACCAATAAATAACCAAAGGCATTAACAAAAAACTCAAGTATACTCCTGGGTCATTTTACTTGGCAGCATTAAAGCAGAAGCGTGAACTCCAGCTCATCTGCTTGCATGTACACTAAAAGTCACATGAGGCACTTGCATGGGGAGCAAGCAGAACTCATCATTTTATTAAATATGGAGCTCTTTTCTCCCTTTGAAATGCTTCTGTCTCTACCATTGAAACAGACACTGTCTATCTACCTGTAAGATGTCTCCTTGATCCAGCGATTGTTCCTTTTTCACTATATGGTTTGTGACCTAAATGACAAATATGTCTCATCCACACCCACCCACTTGTTTACAGTCACCCAAACTAAAATTCTACCAAAATGTCTTTTTTTATAAGTTGATTTACTTCAGACTTTTTAAAATTTATGTGTTTTATAATCTTTTTTATTTAACTTTTTATTTTATATACATATCAACCCTCATCTGTATCCTTCCCTCCCACCTCCCCATACCTCCCATGCTCCATCTACTCTTTCAAAAGGATAAGGCCTCCCATAAGGGGAGTCAACAAAGCCTAGTGCATTCAGTTGAGACACAAATAAGCCCTTCCCCCCTGCATCAAGACTAAGTAAGGCATCTCACCATAGGGAATGGGTTCCAAAAAGCCAACTCATGCACCAGGGATAGATCCTGATCACAGTACCAGGGACCCCTCTAACAGACCAAGCTACACAACTGTCTCCCATGTGCAGAGGGCCTCGTCTGGTCCCATGCAGGCTCCACAGCTGTTGGTCTATAGTTTGTGAGTTCCCATGAGTTTGGTTCAGTTGTCTCTGTAGATTTCCCTATCATGATCTTGACCCCTCTTGCTCATATAATCCCCCCTACCCTCACTTCCACTGGACTCCTGGGAGCTCAGATTGGTGGGACCCTAAGAGGGATGCATGGATCGCCCTGGGAAGGGGAAATAGATGAGTAAACTGGGTAAACTGGGAGCAAGGGTCGGTAGAGAGGAGGGGATGGGGATTGAGAACATAAGGAAACTGGATGGTCAAGCAATGAAAGAGATATCTTGATAGAGAGAGCCATTGTGGGGTTAAAGAGAAACCTGGTGCTCGGGAAATTCCCAGTAATCCACAAGGATGACCCCAGCTAAGACTCCCAGCAATAGTGGAGAGGGTGTCTGAACTGGCCTTCTCCTGTAATCAGATTGGTGAATACCCTAACTGTCATCACAGAGCCTTTATCCAGTAACTGATAGAAGCAGATACAGAAGTCCACAGACAAAATATCTTTTTAACCCATCTATATCCTGAGCCTATTGGCTTGGTTGAGCAAGAAATTTCCATCTCTTCCCAATTCCTATCCTAGCTCCTCCTCAGTCACTTCTTACCTCTTCCTCACTCATGAATTCATTAGTCCCCATTTGCATCTCGTCTCCTCTAAATTCATTCCTGTCTCCTACCCCCATACTTGCATATCTTCAGACTGTAGTGTTTCCCTCTGATTAAGAACTTCTTTGGAGATGGAGTAGAGTGTTTACTGCTGTTGTAGAGTACATAGATTAGGTTCCCAGCATCCACATCAGGGGCCTTACAATCTCCTGTAACTCCATCTCCAAGGGATCAATTTCCCTCTAATCTCCAACAGCAGTTACACATATGAGAGTCACACAAACTCAGACAGGTACAAACACACAAAGACTACAAATACAAATGACAAATTAATTCTTATTTTAAAAAATAACTTCTTTGAAGAGGAATTTATGTTGGAGAGCCCAGTATAGGGATAGTTGGAGGTGGAAATGAGAGTTGAATGTTATTGTAATTCCTTGTCTACTTGTATGAAATTGTCAAGGATTTTTTTTTAAAGCTATTTATTTAAGCTGGGTGGCGGTGGTGCATTCCTTTAATCCCAGCACTCTGGAGGCAGAGCCAGGAGGATATCTGTGAGCTGAAGGCCAGCCTGGTAGTCTACAGAGTGAGATTCAGGACAGGCACCAAAACTACACAGAGAAACCCTGTCTTGAAAAAACAAAACAAAACAACAAAAGAATCTATTTAAAAAAGAACATTTAACATGTTTTTCCTCTGTCTTCTTCATATTCAGAGCTCTCATAAGGTCCTGTGAAGACAAAGCAGCAGAAATCTCTAAGTCTAGGACATTCCAAGGGGACATGAATCCACCTTTATAAAGCAATCCTAATTCTTCCTCATTTGAGAAGGCCATGATAATATATATGTCTATTTTACAACTAAAAAAATTATGTGGCTAATGTGTCAAGCCAGCTTGTCTGGTCACATAAATTAGGAAAGAAAATATTTTGCTCACACATTGCACGACTTCAACCCTGTATCATAATCTAGCATTTCTTAAGAGCACATTCCTAAGCCACACGTATGTCATCATATCTTTTAACAGTCACCCTAACTGCCCATCTGGAACTTGCTGGAAGCTTCAGGCAGAGAAAACCAACCAAATGATCTTGTTCCCTAAGGTCATTGCTGGACTGGCTCATTGTCACATATCCATGCTCTGACATGCCTTCCTACTCATTCTAAAATGACTCAGTTGTTTAGACATTTGTCAGAGTTCACTTCCAGTAAGTAAGTACATACAGAACTCAAGGGTTCTGTATTAAAATCCATCAGGATTGCACAATAAGGGTGCATTGTCAGGTGAGTAACTGGGATAAATAGGGGGGTTTTGAAATAACAGAAAACTCAAGTGTGTCCTGTCAGAAATTTTTATGCTTCACTTTTACAAACTCAAAACATTAATTTAAATGCACACATCCTTATTTTATTACATATAAGCAGCTGTGTAGAGCTCTGGAAAGAAGCGTGACATTCCTCTTCACTTCAAACAAAACTAGCATTCCTCTTTACTGCAAATGAAGTGATTTTATTTTATTAGTTCATTTGCTTCTCTGTTTCCTTAAAGGAGCTTCTGTCATAGAAAGAAATATGAGAAACTTGATATTCAGAATCCATGTTCATTGTCAGGAATACCCATTTTAACAAGTAATCAATAAAACCTTATAGCCCATGAGCACAATGTCAACAAACACAATGCTATCACTGTGTATAGATGGGAGAGAAGGAAAACAACTAGCTGTGTTCACTTCTCAAGTTTTTATCAAGAAGGAATTGTTTTAGATTGAAGGGGAATGTGCTTTTCAATATAACCCCCTCTTTGCTACTGATTCTATAAAGGAGGCTTTAAATTCATTGGCATTCTGTTTGCTTCATTGAGACTTCAGTACAAGTTGACTGCCTTTCCAGTGGAGAAAAAATTTCCACCCCAATAATGCTAAAAATGCCTAAATTAAACATAATAAAATACAGTTTTCATTCCTTCTTAACCAATGCTCCATAATCAGAAAATATAGGAAATTTGAATTCATAGAATTAAGTTTATAATTAAGTTAATTTATTAAAAATAATCAATCAGTCTAGCTGAAAATTATGGACACTTATTTTATAGGTCTCATAGACCATGGGTATATTTTATATTCCACTGTTTTATGCCAATCTGAAAAGAATGTTAGACTAGGAGTCAAATCTTTGCACTTTTAGTGTGTACTTCATTGTAGGGAGTTGAGAAAATGTGCTTAACCTCTCTGTATCTCTTCTTCACATGTAAAGTTAAGTTTAGTGTACCCTCTTATCACATGGTCTGGGCTACATTCTTGAACTTCCACTTTGAGAGAGAAGGATTTTGTCACATTATCTTTGTTTTCTCCAGAGGTGGTAGATTGTTTTTCTGAATTTCACCTACTTCACAAACAGTGCAGAATAGCAGAGGGTTTAATTGTAGTCCTTCAAAATGAGAAGAAGAGTTGGGGGAATCCAATAAATAATGCAATGCTGAGTCAAAATCCCACTTTATTTTGAAATTACTAGACTTGACCCCAAATAGAAATTTCTGCTCATTGCTGAGGAAGCTCCAGTCTGTGGTCCACTCCCTTAATCAAAGTGATCAGTACCAGGAATTTCTTTGTAAATTAAAAAAAAAAAAAAAAAGTACTTCAAAGACAGGAATTCTAACCACCAAGAACTAAAAAAAAAAAAAAAAGGAAAAGGTCTCTTTTTAATGTGGTCATGGTTTCTCCTTTGAATAGGTCCACAGTGAAGTTTCAAGTATTTCTTTCTTTTTAAATTAGCATATGTTAATTGCTAATGTATTTCTTTATGGCATTTCCATAACTGCACATACTGTACTTTGATACTTTGATCATATTCACCCCTCTAGTACACAGTTCTCCTCCTTCCCTTCATTTCCCTTTGCCAGATTCTTAACAGTTCTTCCTTTACTTTCATATCCCTTCACCTCCCTCTGAATCACACATATGAGAGAAGATGTGATGCTTTCTCTTGGGAACCTGCTTATTTTGCTTATTATAGTGATGCCCAATTTCATCCATTTTCCTGAAAATAACACAATTTTGTTCCTCTTTATGGCTTCATAAGACTCACCTGGATATATATATATATATATATATATATATATGCGTGTGCGTGCGTGTGTGTGTGTGTGTGTGTGTGTGTGTGTGTGTGTGTGTATAGCTCACCTCTTCTTCCTTTGTGCATCCACCAATGGACCCTTTGGCTGATTCTACAACTTGACTTGTGAACATTGTTTAAGGAGGCATGGAAATACAATATCTAAAGTAAGCTGATCTTGTAAAGTTATATTATAGAAAGTACTCTTTTAAAGTAAAGGTTTACTTTATTTTTAATTGTGTGTGTATGTGTGTGTGTGTTTATTTTTAGAGGGTGTGCATTGAAATGAGTATAGGTATACATAGAGATCAGAAGAGGTTTTTTGATCCCCAGGAGCTAGAGTTCTATGCAGTTGTGAGCTGCCTGATGTGGGCACTAGGAACTGTACTGGGGTCCTCTGAAACAGCAATAAGTAACCGGTTAGTCACGTCTTCAATCCCTGCATGTTATTTTTGTAACTATATATTCATGTGTGAAAGTGAATGTATGGTGTAAGTGTGGACAAAGACAGAAAGCAGAAAGAAATCAGATCCCCTGGAACTAAAGTTTCTGACAGTTGTGAGCCACCCACTTTGGGTGCTGTGAACTGAACTTGGGTCCTGTGGAAGAGTATCTTCTTCAGCCTTGGAAGTTCTAATTTTAATGGCCAAATTCCATACTTGCTTCCATGCAACAGGAGCTGCAACAGTTAGCTTCCCCACCAGGGGTACAGAAAGTTTTGTCTATCCTGTATCCTTGACAACGTGTCTTCTATTGCTTTGTTGAGGGCCATTATGACAGGGGTGAAATGGATTCTAATTGTAGCTTTGATTTGCATTTATTTATTTGATGACTAAAGCTAATAAACTTTTAAAATTTAGCCATTAGCCATTTATGACTAAAATGCAATAATTGTTTTGAGCTTTCACTATTATTCTATGCAACAAGACATTATTGTGATGTATGATAAAAAAAAAATAGTGCATGGTTTAGGACAATAAGTGTCAACTAGCTCCATGGTTGGCCAGAGATGGTTCTCTGAAATACTTCCCAAAGCTGTACTCTTACCAAAATAGGTTATAGTTGTGTGGTCTGATGCCATCTCATCCACTGTATCTACAAAGTGTGCTTAGCAAGTCAATGAGATGACTGAAATTGCACTGCCGACATCCAGCATCACAACAGAAGAGCTAGGACAGTGCTAAAGGGCATGACACACAACAGGTGCTTCAAAAGCTGAACAAATTGTATGGCAAATTTTGCCTCATCCACCATGTTCACCAGTCCTCTCCTAACCATTTCAAGCTTCTTAACAATGTTTTGTTGTTGATGAGGAGGATAATGTTGGAAAATTGTGTTCACAATCAAGAAGAGGAAGAAAACACTCTACTGTGTGGTTAGAAGGATACTAGTTCATGCTAAACAGTCAAACAGTCATCTAAATACTCCCATGAAATTCACTCTCCAGTTTGGGGGATGCCCTCTGTTTGTCTGAGATGCATGGGTCCAGATGTAGATGGGGTGCCAAGCCAAGAGCAGACTGTGAAAAATATCCACCACATCTTGCTTTACATATGTGGAGGTGGATCAGCACACCAATTGTCTTCCCAGTGATTTAGGCCCACAATGTTTACCATTGTATTTATATAGTGTAATAAAAGCTGTGTGCATAAACCATTGACATCTGAGTGCAATAAGAAAACAATTTTCAATTTCAACAATAAAATTGAATTCTTCAGTGAAACTTTTGAGCGGGGGAAAAAAAAACCAAAAAAAAAAAAAAAAACCCAAAAAAACCCTTGTCTTGATGCTTTTTGTGTTAGGAATAATCTACCAATTGAATACAGGTTTTGTTTGTTTGTTTGTTTTGTTTTCAGTTGGAAGCAAATGGGATTGCAGTTTCAGAATTTTAAATTGTTATAAATAGGCTTATGCACAGATTTATTAATCAAAATGGGAACCACTACAGTCATTACATTTTTGCCAATGAGAAATTAGCTTGTTTATTCCTGAAGCATAAAAATTCATCCATGACTGTGAACAAGATAGTCTGTGAAGTCTATTGTGTACTGCATTTTCCTTTGAAGACCATAGAAGCCATAGTCTTTATGTATTAGGATAAAACATATGATTTCTCTTTGTTTATGTGTTATGGGGTAAGTAATTTAATGTTGCATCAAAAAAAGAAGTGCACAATATATACTTAGACATTTATATTTGGAATGAATGGAACATACACAGTGTAAGAGATGCCAAAATGTCTCTGACATAAGATGATCCTAGCCACAGCCTGCTCTTCTCTTACTGTCAACTGAGTCACCACATGGTCAAGGGTTCACCTTGTCTTCTACCAATTAAGTTGCAATAGTATGTTTTAGAAAAGTTCAAGACACTCTCCAATTATAATCTTATGTAGCTAAGCATTTGGATTTGATAAGAGAACTGAAGTTCCCAAATAAATTTCAAACCAAAGAGGCATTAATAGCTATAAAGGAAATGTGTTTTCTAACTGAAGACAAAGTGATGATAAGTGTAAAGAAAGATTGCAATCTACACGATTTTGGCCTTCCTGAGTTATACCTAACATGACTGTTTCCGAATAACCTTGGTTTTGGTTTTTTTAATGTAATTTCTCATTATACTCTAAGTAAATAAAACCATCAGATTTGGATACGTAGCTCTAAAACTATTGACATTGCCAGCACAATGATATGTTGGATAATATTGATACCAGCTAAAGGTAAACTTATGTTTTGATTTGAAGAGAAATCTTCACTATAGACTCAAGGATTTGAACCCTTGGTGCCCAGTTGAAGGTGTCATTTTAAGACATTGTAGAGTAATTGGGAGGCAGGGCTGAGCACTAAAGTATATAACCTTACCTAGGCTTCTGTCCCTTTAGTGCTTCCTGATTCCTCCAGATGTGGATAAGCAACCTCACAATTTTTTGGCCACAGCCAACTGCCATCCCTATCCCTGTGCCCTCCCCACCATGACATAGCACACTTTTAAACTGTAAACCTAAATAAAGCCTTATTATGTTTCATTTTGTCAGATATTTGGTCAGAGCTGTGAGGACAATAACTATTCTTGCATGGCACATTCTACCGTGGACAAAACTTTTGTTCTGGCTTTCAGAAACCCTCCTTCTGACTCAGCTGGCAGTAATTTGATGCTGTGGCCATCTAGAACTATTCTTCTGTCAGCAAGCCCCCCCCCCCATGCAATCCATGATCTCTATGCCTTTGTATTCAGTCCCATGGTATCTATGGGACCAGCTCTCAAATGCTGGGACTGGGATGTTTTATGACTTTTTTTTTTTTTTTACTCTAGCCAAGTTTTGCAGATTTGTTTCTAAGGGTAGGGTTAAGCAACAGAGAATCGTGAAGGATACCACCAGCATGCAACCCCCCAATTATAACAGTGCAGGTATGTGCACTGAGAGAACAGCACGTGCTTTCTTGCTTCTCTTCTCAAGATGCCTTTATCAACCCACTCTCTGACTTCATTCCTTTGCCTCTGTATCTTCAAATATCCTCAAGTGTGAGACCTCGTTCTACCAGAAAGCTACCTAATGTGGGTCACAGCTGGTATCATGTTGAATAAAGTAATTTTTCTATGTAACAGTTATCAAGTATTTCCATGTAATAAAATACAACTCCATCTTATTCTTGGTGATAAGTATGGACAGCTTCAACTTTCACTATATTTCACCATATAAGCATCATTTTTTTTTTTTTAGGAACCAAGTGGTGAAAATACTTTGAGTTTCTTCAAAGAATGTCACATGCAGTATTTTTATTTGAAAATAAATAGTAGTTTTTCAGTTCTTTGTGAAAACATTGTATAGACCTTTTTCTCCCCATAAAGAGTAGGTTTTGGCTTTCAAATTACAAAACAGGTAAAGTACTGAATTAAACAATTGCTTAAGTTGTTTTGTTTTATATTAGTTCAGAGATAATAGTGAGACATACTATACCATATTACTAAGTTGCAAAGCAAACTTCTTGCAAACTATAACAGAAAGTTTTTTTTTTTTTCCTTTCTACTGTCAAGTGTCTTTTCCATCTCTGCTGTTGTTCCCAGAGATCAGGCTCTGCAACTCACTTCCAAAGTCATGTTAAATTCTAGCCATCAAGGAGACATTGAAATAGTACCCAAACAAAATAAAATCATAGCCAGTCAGTTACACAAGCAGAGGACCAGGAAAAAGGCCTGGTGGGCTGAACATTCCCGACTCTGACATAACAATCAAGCCTTCAATGATACTCAGCATGACACAACAGACACCACATGTGGGACACTACAGCTGACTCAATTATTTTCCACTTTATGGAAAGTTACAAAATGTATTCAGAACTGGAGGAGAGGCAAATGGAACAAGTACTCAGCTGTAATGGAAAAAAAGCATTCTCCTCAGCTACTGTTTTTAAATTCTTATGACTAGAAAACTGGGCTCTTGGCATTGCCAAAAGGCTCTCTAAAAAATTGGGGGTTGAAGCAGTACTAGCTAGAAGGTGAGGTCTGCCAGGCAGCTCCCAAGGGTCCATTCCTTCTAGCCCCAGTGAAAACTAATACTAATGCTTCTTCACTTCTCATCACTAACTTGTCATGAATAGTTGTCTATGACTTCAGTCATTCCCATCTCTTTAGAAATAACTTGGGCAAAAAATTAAGATCTGCAAAGAGTAAGGGAGGTTATTTCCACAGTTCTTATTACCTTTGGCTTCAATGCTCTGTATTTGGAAGTTGCTAATAACCAAAGACATACGTATAAATAAGAGTGGAAATAAACTACACAAAGCTAGGGACATTTTCACTTCCATGATGTAGCTGTTTGAACTGGAAATTAAGAAATATAAATGAACTTAACAGTTGATAAACAAACAATATTCTTCTTCTACACCCCAAACATTGACCAATAAATTAATTTAATATTGATTAAAATGAACAAAGGTACACAAAAGCAGTTCATTTATACCTTATTAATATAGTATATGAAATTTTAACATAAATTTCAATATAGCAGCTAATAGTCTGATAATTTTCAGAAGAGGATTTTAGGAGATATCCTGGTTTTGAGAAGAGGTAGATTTGGTACCTATATTTTTTAAATGAAATTTTATAAGACTGGGATGCATCTCACTTGGTAGAGTCATTGCCTAGCATGCCTAAAGCTGGGAGTTCAATCCTTAGCACTGGACATGACAGATGTAGTGGTACACACCCATAGTACCAGTACTTGGGAAATGGAGGCATGGGAGTCAGAAGCTAAAGTTCATCCTCAGCTAAATAGTGAGTCTGAGGCCAGCTATATGAGGCTGTATTTATTAGGCTGTCTAGAGAAAAATAGAATGTAATTTATTATTGCAAAGATCTTAGAGTAAACCCCACACTGAGGTTCCCTTTTTCTTATATCAACAAAACATGGATTGTCTCATGTGTGAAGTTGACTCCCAATTGAAGATTGAATCCAAGATACTTTTCCCAAGTGGAAAAATGCAAAAAACTTTATGAGATTCTTGCTGAATACATTTTTCTAATGGAAAATGGTGAGATGTAGGAAAAGCTGGAGTTTCTTTTCAAGCTTGTCTCTATTCTGACCCAAAGGCTGTCATTCATGACAAGGGTGTCTTTACTCACACCTGGGGTGTCTTTAAGCATGTAATTTAACATTCCAGGGGTGTTTATGTCAAAATTTCTACTTCATCTACAATTTGTTGCATGTTTTCTTGGAGCTTAGTTCTATTCTAGATGATGAGTGATATGTAGTTGCAGTAGATGAGGCCACAGACTTCCTGTATTCTAGAGGAAACAGCAGGTATTTAAACAAGTAACTGTAATCAGAAAAAAAAATTATCCCGAGACTGTAAAGAGGAGCTGCATGAAGCATACAGCCAGAGAACCCAGCCTGAATAGTGGTGTTTTTATCCCCAGAATTGTCATGTATGCTGATGTGTATGGGAACATGATGTGGAGAAATCTAAAAGAGATTTAGCAAAACACACACATACAGGCACATGCATAAACACACATACACACACACACAGACACGCTAACGCATTGAATGGTTTGAAGCCTTAACAAATAAATTTACACATGAAGGGAGAAGAAAAGCTAAAGGTGTTGTCAGTTGGTGTTTGTAAAACCAGATATCTGCATTACTCTAACCGTGTAAATAAAAACATGAGCATGACAAAGAAATACCTTCACTTAGTTATGGAGGCTGAGAACAACACAAGCTAGGCTTTGTTTTCTTTTATCTTACTTTCATTTTTTTAAATGTCCATTTTTAAAGTGAAATTAAACTTCATGCTTCTCACAAGTCATGAAAGCTAAAGATTATTTTTTCTGTGTTAAATCCAAAATCGTTGAGATTTTTAGTTGTCACTTGGGGGAATGCATAACACCAATATGGATGAGGGTAGTGGGAATTAGTCCCCATGTATATGGAAATGATGGAAATTTTAACCAATATCAAGGTATGAGTGTGGCAAGGGCATGGCATTCCTTACTCTCTGCAAAATCTCACTTTATTGTTCTAAAATTAGTCTGTACAATTCGTGGATGGCCTTTAAGTATTTCCTGAAAATAGATTTTGATAAAATATTATTTAAATATATATATATATATGTGGTGTAGTGGATAGCCATCCCAGCATTGGCCTGGAAGTTCCAACCCCCTTTGAGGCTCTCTCCTCTGCCCCGCCTTGTGGGCATGATCATTACTGAAGCCTCAATGGGGGTTGGAACTTCCAGGCCAATGCTGGGATGGCTATCCACTACAATATGGAGCTGGGGAGACATCTTAGTAATAGTTCTGTTATATGTTGTTATGTATTATCTTATAGATCTCACAGTCAGCTTTTCTTCAGCCATTGAAACAAATTGTTGTGTCTTGAATGGAGACATTAGATGAAATATCAGTCCTGAACTTAGCAGTTATATTATCAAAACAGAACATACATTTTTGGTGTGTTTTTTGCTATTTCATTTTTAAGATCTTGTATATGAGTAGGTTAAAGCCATGTAACTTGTGCACAATACAAGAAATTGCTGGGGTTTGTTGTTGTTTTTATACTCAAGCCTGACATGGATAAATTATTGAGTTGAACTACTGAAAGAAAATTTCAGGCATAATTTAAGCTAAAGCATTATTTCATTTAACTAGTGAATTAGTTCACCTTTTTCCCATTGAATTAGTTCCTAATGAATTAGTTCCCATTTCATTAGAAACAATAGTACGGATTTAACAAAACTTTATGTACTCCTAATGAACCAGAATAATAAATATGAAGAAAAAAGGAACGCAAGACAAATTTTAATTTTTTTCTTCCTTTTCACAGATATATATCATAAATCCAAATTATCCTCAAACTTGCTTCATTCCCATTCTTTCATTGATTCTCATTTAAATTTAGAAATAGGAGCCTAGTTCAAGGTTCCCTGCTTTGTCCCTCTTGACCCATCTCCTCCGTCTCCATTACATGGCCTGTCTCTGCAGAGTACGCCCTGTGGACCATGTCAGCAAGACCTCTCCTTGGATCATTTGCTAACTTCTGTGATTAGGAAGCCCTAGAAAGAAATAGATCAGCAAGAAAAATGATGCCAGTGAGCTCATCCACTGATATTTATTCACTAGGCATGTTCCTAACATAAAGCACTGCAACTTCAAAGTGATCTCAGCAAGACTCTCCATATTCAGATTGCAGACATTATGTTTTCTCCTTATTCTTACAATCCAAGAGAGTGCAGTTCACCCATTCCTACCCAGTCCTTATAAGCTTATTAACAAACTTCCCTTGCATTCTCAAATCTCATTGAATCATCCACTTTCTCTTTAAACCTGGACTAGTTAGTGCTAACTGACAGCTTGACAAACCCTTGAGTTAACTGAGAAGGGAGATTCAGTTAAAATAAAACATTTTTCCAGGTCACTGGACTGTGAGCATGTTGAGGTATTATCTTGTTTATTTGTTAATGTAGGAGGTACCAGCCCACTGTGTGACACCCTTCCATGAAAGGTGGTGCTGGGCTTTATAAGAAAGCATAAACCTGGGGACAGGCCACCAAATAGTATTTTCTATCATTTTGGCTTCAAGTTCTAGTTTGAGTTCCTGCCATGATTTCCCATAGTGATGGACTGGAAGTATAATGATTTGAAAGTATAATCCAAACAATACTTTGATTCTTTAAGCTGCATTTGATCCTAGTATTTTATTACAGAAACAACCAACCAACAAACCAATCAAACAAACAAACAAACACAAAACAGTAGAAAACAGAACCTTAAACCACATGTTTTGATTAATTTCAAAAGTGGAAATTGGATCAGAAAAAAGTTAGGTGTCATAGTCAAGGGCCCACAGCTTCCTATGCAGTCAGAGAACAAAGAATGGGAAAAAAGTAGAACTCCTGGTTAATGACAACAGAAAGCCTTCTGGAATTAAGAGAAAAAGATGGAGAGGTAGGTTGGAGATATTCAAGTGAATCAATGAGATGTTTATGGGAATCAACTTTGAACTTTTGTAGATGCAGGAAGGAGCTCAAACTTTGGGATCAGGACTATGCCTTTTGTCCTTGCTGACTTCCTTCTCAGGCAAGCTGTGCACACATGGCTGAAACCGTAACTATTCAAAGTTCTGAGTTCCCTCTTCCTCTTGTAACCATATCAAAAAATCCCATTGATACTTATGGCATCCATCATCTACCCACCTGTGAACAAATGCAGATAGTTCTGTTTTTATCTTTATAAGAGGCTCTCACTGTGCAGCCCAAGCAGACCTGGAATTCACCTTGCTATTTGGCTGATGTTGACCTACAGCGTTTAAGCATTCTGCCTTAGCCTTCAGCCTGCTGCATTTCTCAATTAGCATCACCACACCCAGCCAGCCTATAGTTGTTCAGATTAAAACTGCTGGCCATCCTTGGGGTTGGATAGCAGGGACTGCTCTACCACAAACACATGGATTTGAGTAGAGGATGAGTAAATGATTCTTGAAAGAGATCAAATGAATGTCACTCAGAGGGAGGGAATGACAGAATATTACATGGAAGAACCAAGAGATATCTCTGGCATGTAGAAATAAGAATGGATTCAGTTACTATTTTAATTTATATTTTATACATTGTTAAACCAACAAAAGACCCACTAAACTAATCTGAATTTTGTTTCAAAGAAAGAAAAGAAAAAAAAAATCAAACTAGAAATAAAGAATTCACAGATCTCAGAATTCTTTCCATCCTTTCTCTCACACCTCAGGTGTTCTAGGCTAAAAGTACTGAATTGTACACTCTGAGCTGTTTTTTGTGAATCAGACAAATTTTGTGAATTCCAAGATTGCAAACATCATCTCTGGAGCATGAACCGTGTTTATAGGAGGTTAATAAAATACAACAGGGAATAAAAGTACCAAAAAAATATAGTGGAAACATTTAAGCATCTCTGTGGAAATTTAGCCAGAGATATATTTCTGGGCCAAAGGCTAAAGTTCCTCAATTGGCCATGTCTTCTGCTCTTCAATCTGTAATTTACCCAGGACCTAGGGGTCATTGTAATTCTAAAAATAAAGCTTCCACCCCCCTTTGATAACAACTTGAACAAGAATGTAAACATAATACAATAAAATAAAAGCCTGGGTATATATACACACTGACTGAGACATGGATGATTAGTACAAAAATCACAAACTGGTGATCATGAAGTTGGGTATATAAAAGTCTCATAATAGTTTTGAAGCAAATAGTAGGCTTGATATGTTGAAATTCATGGGGGAAAAACAGAGAAGAGAATTTATTTTTACTCTTAGGCAAAGAATGGCCAAACAATCTGTGGCTCTCGATATTATTAATATCAAGATTCAAATTAATTCTTAAGGTTACAAAGAAAAGTCAAACCTGGAAACTGAGAAGAATTTCTTTCTGCTTTTTCTTGAGAGAATATATTTAATTTCTGGTATATAAGTGTGCTTTTACATGTGTATGTGTGTTTTACATATATGTGTTATATATGCATGCTTGTGTATATGTGGTATGTGTACATGAATGTGTTTGTGTGTGGTATATGCATGTGTATGTACATGTGGTATATGAATGTATATATATATAGTGTATTTATGCTTATGTACATATCTGTGGCATATGCATGTGTGTTCCTGTGTATGTGTGTTGGGGGTTTATTGGGGTGATATTTTATTTGTGCTGAAATGTGCTATTTTATTTGTATGTTAATAAATAAAGTTTGCCTGGAGAACAGGGGAAATAGCAAGCCATTTTAAGTAAACACAAAAGTCAGGCAATGGTAGCACACATGCCCTTAATCCTATCATTTAGCAGACAGGGTCTCTTTGTGTTCAAGGCCACACTAGGGAACAGAGTCAAGTTGGTGACACATGCCTTCAATCCCAGTACCAATCATAGAGACCTGGAGGTTTGTGCAGACAGACAGAAAGTGACTGAGCTGCGTAGGAAGAGGAAGTGAGGTAGCTGGGCTAAGATAGCCAATGAGAGGGCAGAATAGCAAGACACTAAAAGCCTGGGTGGACAGGAAGTGGTGGCATTTTGGAAGCTGCAGAGCTAGTGAGGTAACATTAGCTGGTGACTTTCCCTATTTCCCTGATCTCTAATGCTTTCACCCCTATATTTGGCTCTGTGTTTTTTTTTTTTTATTTAATAAGACCATTTAGAAATTTGTCTATAGTTTGTCTTATTTTTGCATGTCAGAGGTTGCCATCTGGTTTCTTTGTTTTTACCTCCCAGCACGGGGACATACAGGCACCCATTCTCATAATTAGAAGGGATGCTGGGGATGGCAGCTCAGGTCCTCATACCTACAACAAGCATTTTACCCACTGAACTGTTTCTGTCACCCAATTACAAGCATCGTTTTAAATGTGCCTCTTTAAAAACAATTCCAACTATTGATGAGACCTAATACTCAGTTTAAAGAATAATAATCATCTGTGTAGGGTTTATTTGCTACTACTCATTAAGGCAAACCAAAACAACTCCCCCCACCTTCAACAACTTAGAATTAGACTTATGTCAAAATTGAAATATACTTTTATAGCACTTAATATGGTATTTGAGAGAAAAGTCTCGCCTTCAGGAAGTAAAGTATGAAGACAATGCTGATAGGATCTGGAAATTAAACAGCAACATTAAGAATGAGTGAAAGAAGATAAACCCGAAGTCCTGAATATTGGTCAGTGTATTTAGCCATCAATGTTTAAAAGCTAACTTTGCTTTCCCATGAATTGCAAAATGATAGAAAAGAAGATAGTCTAAGTCAGCCCCCTTCTGTCCACATTTGCAGAGTAAGCATTGTAAGAGGGACTCTTTTCAGGGGATGGGATTGCATTTTGATGGAAGTTACACCCTATTCCATTTGGACAAATTATTTTATAATTTGAACTTGATAAAAAAAAAGCATTGCTGCCTATTTTGGGTTTATGAAGGAACAACACACTCTATTTTTGGTGAAGGAGATACAATTGCATGTAATGCTGGCCCAGGATGCACCAAACAAATCTCTTAGTGTATCATATCTGCTAAATCTTCAGTCTCCCTGGTTTCTAAACAAATTCCTGTAGAGAATTATTTATAACCCACAGTTCAAACAGCTTTATCTCTGTCTGTCACAAGAACTTTGACATATTAAGACGGTCTGGAAAGGGGTTGCAAACATGAACATTGATCAATATTGAGCAGGAAAATACAAGTTATTGTTATGGAAGTAACAATATTGCCTTGCCTAATCTTTAGCAAAAAATTCAGCAGGTAAAGACAAGTTTAGCAATATATTTCAAGAGTCAGACCCTAACTTTCTCTTTCTGAGCTTTAAGTCATCAGCATGAAGGCTACAATATTATAGTTCACTATTCTGAAACTATAGCTATAGTTTCAGAAAGGAAGCATAGAGAAGAAAAAACAAGGTGCAAATATGATGACACATGCATGAGGCAGGTGGGAAAAAAGTATTGATGTTTAATACCAAATTGCTACACACATAAAAACACACATAACTACATAATCCAGTCATGTTTGCTCACTGTATTTAAGGAACATTACCGCACCTCCAAAAGACTCTATTATTTAAAGTAACAATTAAAGTGTAGGTCACTGAATGAGAGATAGGCAGACCGCATCTCCTCAACAAATATTGTAAGGAGACAGACCCATCAATGCAAATAGTCTGGAATAAAGTGTAGTCAGAACCGTTAATCTACATTAGCTCTGCATCTTCCCTTTGATATGTTTTCTGAACATGTTACTCCTCTGCTGATGTCCAAATCGTTTCCATTCCAAAGTGTGACATGGAAGAATGTTAGCCAATTTAATAACCTAGGGATAGGAAATTATCACAGGTGCTACCAATTAATAATCTGCTTGCCCTCCATCTCCTGTCCTCAGGGACCTGTCAAAAATCAGTAAAGAGACATTGGAGAGCTCTGCTCAGTTGCAAATAGAATTAAGCCTACAAAGCTTGCATTCTCATTTTCTCCTTCTTCTTTTGAAATTGAGAACACACACAAGATTTGCTTTGAAGTTAGGGATGCCTGAATATGATCTTATTGATTTCCATAACATGTTTTTGCTCTGCAATGCGGATGTGCATTTTTCAAACATATTAAGCAAGTCTTTGATCTGATTTGTTCCACCAGAACACTCGATGAAGGCTGAAAACCATTTCTATATATGGGTTTGCTGTGCTGAGTGGAAGCCTGCTCTTGCTTGAGAGAGGCTGGAAATATCCCATCTGAAAGCTCTTTTCAGCCTTCCTCAGCCTAAACATTTTACTCAGAGGGTTAAAGGTCACCAACTGTCAAAACAAAATCCAAATTACATAGCAGGGGAAGCTAAGCAGAATGGAAACTCAGAGTTCACTTACTGAGCTAAATGCTCTGTGGTTCAGGCAGTAAAACCACCCTTAAAATGTAACAGGTATATTACTGTAATTTCCATTGATTTTTACAAATTGTGTGGCAACTTTTAAAAGCTAACAACTTAAATATCAATGTAGAGACTGAAGTGAACTGTTCTAGAAAGAGGAGTGGGCAGCCAACCCAAACTTTGCACCATCGTAGCAACCAGGCTGTGAACTCCAAGAACCAGATGGCTTCATGATCCTAAAGCTTTAAAAAGTCTCTCCCTAAAGTTTCCATTTTCAAATTAGGTTGTTTGTTTTTCAGGATTGAAGAGAAGAGGCCATTTTTGCATCTGCGCGGCTGCCTCCACCACCCTCCTGGCCTTGTAAGCTGCCTCGCCCTTGGTTCTCATACTGGAATCAGTACCCTTGCCACTCAGGCCGCCTCACAGTGTCCTCTTTCAGCAGCCCAGGTGTCACGTGACCTGCTTTCCAGCCTTGCCTCATCACAACTCTCTCCAGCTCTAAATGTTTAACTTTATAGGAACCAAATTTATTGGTTCATTCTTCAAACCTCTGTAAAACATTCTCTTATTTTTAAGGCAACAAAACTCTTCTAACTTTTAAATCAGATTTAGCCTTTTTTCAGGATAAAAATATAGAATGAAAAGTTTTGTTTTATGATGTAACTCTATCATTGACTCTATTTTCCTAATGTGTGGAGCACCCCACCCCCTTTCTATGTGATCGAAGAATGTAAGTGCATGGAAGAAAAGTACAGAACCCTGAAGGGCCACAGGGAAGACCTGAGAGGAGTGTTAGCTACAATGTGAGTAAGCCACTGTATTGAGTGATGAAGGCCTGTGTGTTAGCATCCAGCATGCTGTGTGCATAAAAGCTGGAATCAGTGAGACTTTGAGTCCATAAAACTGGGAAAGAGTACAAAAGTGAGGGGCATTGACTTTTAAGAAAATGAGAGCACCTGAAGAGGGAGGCTAGCTAGGCACCCACAACTTCTGGCAACTGTGTTTTCCCATGTTGTCACACCCATCTCCCTCTCTGTTTAGCCTTCATTCCAAACTCCAATGATTCCACCTTCCACCCAGATTCATTGTATTCTACTTGGATCATATCATGCCCCTGAATTTCACCAGTTTATTGGAAAGATCAAATTAAAATAAAAGTGTTGGTGATTTAGCTCAGTGGTAGAGCGCTTGAAGGCCCTGGGTTCGATCCTCAGCTCAAAAAAAAAAAAAAAAAAAAAAAAGCCTATATGCAAAAGTGCTTTGGAAAATGCAAAGAAACAACAACTTTAAATCTGAAAATGAATCCAAATATACACAAGAGGGAACATGGGATAAAGAAGTAAGGCCTATGAGAAATGTTAAATGTTTAAAATGATTGACCTACAGAAAAAGCAGGCCAGGACCATTTAAAGACTGTCTTCATGGCAGTAATTAGTATCAGCACAAGAAGAATCCCAAAAATACAAAGCCAGGGTGAGCCTAAACTTCAAGGTATAGACTAAAAAAATCCAGTAGTTTACTTTGTTGAGCAATGGAGTAAATTAACTATTAGAAGGGACTGTGGTCTGACCATTTTAGGAATTTTGCAAATATAGATTCTTCATTGTCCAGTATGGTTCACACTTTGAAACTGAGTGAAAGGAGTAAGATTTGGTCAGTCCTGAGGTATTTGGCAGCTCTGAAATGGTTAAAGTATCTTAACAGGAACCTATGGAAGGTGTTTGTAGCTCTAACTTAAAGATACTCATTTAAAAATGATTTGTGGCTGTGGTGGTAAACAACATAAGCCCATGACTATGGAGGCTGAGCCAGTGAATTGAAACCAATATCCTGTCTCAAAACAGTCAATGGGGGCACATCTCCGAGCATCTCCAATGGTTGTGGAGGAACCAAGAGGTGGAATAGTCTGGGACTATAAATGCTATTGGTGTTTGCAGAGTGCCACCACTTGAAGTAACTTCAAAGGAAGTTGTGGATGAGGGTAGGTGATCCAATGTGACTCCATTTTACGTCCATAGTTGCTTGAGACATTCTTAATTTCCCAGCAGCTTCAATTGGAACTGAGAAGGGACTAGATTTGACTCACAGTAAGGACCAAAGATGTGTGAAAGATCACAGGACAAGCTACAGACATAGGCAGGAGGCCCCAGCACACAAGATGACACTCAACCCTCAGAGAAGGTCTCAGTAGAGCCTCTGGATCCAAACACGGTTCTAGTAGAAGAAAAGTAAACCTCAGTCCTACTAGGATTTATTCCTGAAGTACAGATTGAAATTAAAAAAAGAAAAACTTGACTAGACAATAAGCTAACAACAACAACAACAAAACTCTACTAGAACATAAGCTAACAAATAAAAATTCCAGTGCTAGGGAGTTGGTGGCTTCTTTTTGATTTATTGGCCAGTAAATTCCTATAGAATAGAAATCAGTACACTCTATTGCAATTGCTATTAGTTACTCTAAAAAACTTGATGGTAATACCTTAGTTCTGACGATATCATATACTTTGAGCCATAAAATATGGAAAAATCAGGTTGATATGGACCTAGAATTTAATATGTCTGGGATAGTTTTCACAGTGCTAACTTATCAGAGGAGAAAAGTTGTCATCAATCATACTCAGCTGCGAACTCTGCAAGTTACTCTAATGACTGGACTGAAAAGACCTACCTATTGGTACAATAATGGTATGAATATCTATTTATAGTGATTAACAGAGGCTTACAACTGGCTAAGGGGTAGTATAATAAAAGAGTTCAAAATGTTCAGCCATAAAGGAAACACACACACACACACACACACACACACACACACACACACACAGCTAGATAGATACAAATAGCTGTAAATATAGATATAGAATCTAGGCCCCCACTACCAAGGATCAGGGATCATTGGGGAAGAGTACATAGAAAGAATGTGAGGAACAGAGGAGGTGGATGACTACAAAGAAATATTATTTTTCCATTGTGTATATGTACCATATTTTCTTTATCCAATTTTCAGTTGAAGGGCATCTAAGTTGTTTCCAGGTTCTGGATATTACAAAAAATACTGATATGAACATAGCTGAGCAAATACTCCTTGGGTAAATGCCCAAGAGTGCTACTGCTGGGTCTTGGGGGAGATGGATTCCCAATTTTCTAAGGAAGTGCCATATTGATTTCCAAAGTGGCTGTACAAGCTTGCATTCTCACCAGCAGTGGAGGAGAGTTCCTTTGCTCCACATCCTCCCCAGCATAAGCTGTCTTTTGTGATTTTGATCTTAGCCATTCTGACAGGTATAAGATGGTATCTCAGAGTCATTTTGATTTGCATTTCCTGGATAATTAGGAATGTTGAGCAATTCCTTAAATGTCTTTCAGCCCTTTGAGCTTCCTCTGTTGAAAATTCTCTGTTTAGTTCAATAGCCCATTTCTTAATTGGACTGTTGGGCATTTTGATGTCTAATTTCTTGAGTTCTTTATATATTCTGGATATCAGCCCTCTCTCAGATGTGGGGTTGGTGAAGACCTGTTCCCATGCTGTAGGCTGTCGCTTTGTCTTGTTGACCATGTCCTTTGATCTACAAAAGCTTCTCAGTTTCAACAGGTCCCATTGATTGATTGTTTCTCTTAGTGTCTGTGCTACTGGTGTTATATTTAGAAAGTGATGAGGTTTGCAGGCAAATGGATGGATCTACAAAAAAATCATCCTGAGTGAGGTAACCCAGACTCAGAAAGGAAAAAAAAAGAAAACAAACAAACAAAAAAAGAAATATTATTTTGTGGACACAGCAGAGCAGCTACAGATATAAGCCCACAACATTGGAGACACATACAAAACCTGTGGAAGCCGAGGACAGACAAAATTACAGCATGAAGAGAGGAACTAGGAACACACACTATGTGAAAATGTATTTCTGTGATTGGTGTAATTGAATCACCAATATCAGGCAGGAAGCATAGGTAGGACTTCTGGGCAGAGAGGGAACTTTGGGAAGAAAAAGGAAGAGTTGGCAGCCAGATGCAGAGGAAGTAGCATGAGCAGTATGGAGAGATGAGATGATGAGCCACTTGACAGAATAGAGACTACAATAACTGGGCTAATTTAAGTTACAAGAGCTATGGGATAAGCCAAATCCAAGGCTGAGCTTTCATAATTAAATATAAGTCTCTGTATCATTTGTGTGTGTGTGTGTGTGTGTGTGTGTGTGTGTGTGTGTGTGTGTATGTGATAGAGCTGCTGGCCTCAAAGAAAACTCTGATTACAGCATACAATCTCTCCATTGGTTGTGGAGCTATTGATACTTATTAGCTGATGGAAAGGGAAAGAAGGTTTCTCTGAGAATGTGCAGGCTCTAGTAAGTTGATTACTTTTGGCTGAAGTCCACACATCCATGAGTACCTGGACAGTATAAATTGGTCTTGAAGATTCAAAGAAAGTGGGACACAAAATTGAGTGGGAAGGGTAGGGATGTAGATATGGACAGAGTTTGAGAGGAAGAATATGATCAAAGCATATGTGAAACTCAAAGACGTAATAATAAAGAATTTTAAAAAATGGGAAATATCAACAGAAAGGGAAAGAGCACTGGGATACCCTGAAAAGATCCGATCTTTGGATTATAAGCATAGAAGAAGACCATAGCAAAGGGATAAAAAAATTCTTACAAGAAAATCTTTCTACAAATTTTCTTGACCCTACTGAAAAAGATGTCCATTCAGGTACAAGAGGCCTCCAAAATCCAATTAGACAGGATCAGAAAAATAAGGACCTATAACATAGTATAGGTAAAACATTAGACATGTAGAATAAAGGAAGTTTATGAAACCTTGCAACAGAGAAAGTCAAGTTACTTATTAAGGCAGGACCATCAGAATATCACTTTATTATTCAAAAGAAATTTTTTATTTCAGAATGACATGGATGTGTTGCAAATACTCACAGGAAGGCATTTGTCCATTTTGTTTAAATATTTTTTTTTTGTTTTATGTGCATTGGGGTTTTAACTACATGTATGTTTGAGTGGGGGTGCCAGATCCCCTGGAACTGGAGCCATAGACAGTTATGAGCTGTCATGTGGGTGATGAGAATTGAACTCGGGTCCTCTGGAAGAGCAACCAGTGCTCTTACACTCTGAGACATCTCTCCAGCCCCAGTTTGTTCATTTTTAAATTGTGGTTCCAGAAAGTTTATAAAGCTATGAAGTGCTCAGGTAATGAAAAGATTTGTCCAGACAAAAACATTAATCCTTAGGCTTCAGAGATGACTTACCCCATAAAGTACTTGCTGAAACAGCATGAGGACCTGAGGGCCTTACCTTGTATAAAGGCCCAACATGGTGATGCACAGCTGTAGCCCACAGCTAGGGAGTACATGCAGTCACATCCCCAAGTAACACTTGCCAGCCAGACTTTCTGAGTCAATAAGTACCAGGGCCAGCGGCAGAACCTCTCTCAGAATATAAGGTAGAGTGATTGAGGAAGCCCTTTGGTGTTAACTTCTGGCCGCTATATATGCATGCATATGTGTACATGAACACAAGTGTGCTCAGTTACACAAAAACATAAAAATGAATGCTTTCAGTGATATGTTGTTAAAAATACTGTAATTATCTTAGAGAAAAAAGTTAATGACACCTTTGTTAAGATACACTCTGTACATGCATGTATGTGTTGTAAAATATATCCAGTTTTTTATTTATTTTTCAGAGAATCCAGGAAAAGTTAAGTTTTTCTCATGATTTCAAAGCTTTGTTGTATGGTCCTTAAATTGCTCTCATTCAAATTTACTCTGTTAGGAATGTAATTGGCAACAAAGGTGAGTAGCAATAAGTCTAACTTTTAGACCTTTAGCTCTTTGTAAAATACAAAGAGGGAGTCTTAATTTATACCTCCATTTTAGTAGTTTATGTGGCAGTGGGGGATGCATGCATATGGCTAGGTTAAAATAGCATGCATATGCAACAACTTTTCCTATGCTCATGCAGCTCAAAGAATCTCCCAACTAGCTAGTACTGGATGGACAAATAGATCCCTGAGCTTGAACAAGCTAACAGCCCTTCTGTCCTAACTCAGCTTTTAGGATCTTCTCGAAAGGAGAGGATGGGTCGCTTCTATTCTTAACTGTCTGTTTTAAGTGATAAATGAATCTGGCAATTGTGAGAACCATTTGCCAAGCACACTAATGACCATATTCATAGAGCCTGGCCTGTCAATAGCCACTAAAAAGAAGGCACTGTAAAATATTAGGGAGATCCAAAACAGGGGTGCTAGGGATGAACTTTTCATCATTTCTATCCACTGTTAGCTACATAAACCACGAACCCTCTGCTAAATGGCAGTTAGACAACTTCTCGCCTTTGTTTGTTCTCAGATACACTGTAATAGGCAAGTTCTCCACTCCCACATAGATACCAACACTCAATGATCTAAACAGTAAGAGGAAGAGAAACAATTCTGATGGGTTTGTAAACCAAATATATTTGGCCTTTCCCTCTAGAGCAGTGCAGGATTTGGCTATCTGTCTTATCTATCTAATTTTCTTCATCTCAATCTATTGTTTAGAGTGTCACAGTCCAGACTATATATCCTTCACTCAATGGTAATCATCCTTTGGACCTCCAAAGTTGCCCCAAATTGAGCAATAATCAATGTTACACTCATGAGACATGGGCAAAGCAATGAAGTCTTGAGGTTTCTCTAAATTCTACTTAAAAACTGAACCAGGGTGCTGGAGAGATGGCTCAGAGCTTAAGAGCACTGGCTGTTCTTCCAGAGGTCCTGAGTTCAATTCCCAGCACCCACATGGTGGCTCACAACATCTGTAATAAGATCTGGCTCCCTCTTCTGGCCTGCAGGGATACACACAAACAGCACTTAATAAATAAATAAATCTTTTTTAAAAATTAAAAAAAAAAAAAACTGAACCAGGGATAGTGAGCTAGATGACTTCAATGCTGTTATGGATATATATTTCCCTATGTATATAGAAAGAAATTGACAGTAAACTGATTTTATTTTTGGAGTAAAGTATTTATTAGTCCCGTTATATTTTTAATCTCTGGTCCATTATGATTATAGTATATCACAATTAATATCAAAGTAAAGGATCAAAGTGCAGAAATTGTAGTGACTAGAGAAAGACCAAAGTGGATGAGAGGTAGGGAATAAGATTAGAAATTAGCAGTGGATTTAAGGAAGACAGGAATAGCACAATAATGAAGCTGCATTCCCATAATTCCAGGCAAATCTGAGCTCAAAACACAAGTGAGAAATCAGGTTAAGTTGTGACTGGCAGTGAAAGAAAAGCTTCACATTAAAAAGTATAATAAAGCAAAAAACCCAATTGTAGATGAGGGAGAGAGAGAAACAAATTAGCGTGTAGATTGATACTGAAATTCAGAAGCAAATGAATGAATGACTATCAGGAACATGAAATACAAACACTCCTGAAAATGTAAACATCAAGAGCTCCAGTAGTCTTATGACAAGAAAAAAGCAAGCAAACAAACAAACAAAAAAAAACCAGAAGTGAAATAGGAAGATGGCTGTTGGTAGCTGATCCATGGGATGTTCTGGAGTCAATCAATAGTCCAGGCTTGGAAGCAGAACCATGGGATATTCAAGAATCAACAGTCCAGGCTTGGGAGAAGAAACTGGGTGTCCTGTGATCCCAGAGCAAAGGCAGATATTTGGTTCACATCTGCAAAACTCTAAAATCTACACTTCTTGAAATGTGTGGAAAATGCACTATCCATCTGGGATGGCAGAAGGCTGTAAGGACAAGGTGTGCTGAAACTGAATCAAAAACAAATGGCACTTGCTAGTTCAAAGTTCCTGCAAGGAAGAAAATCAAACATTTACTCATATGCCAGCAAATAATTGACCATCCATCACCAAGAGCCTAGGGATGCTCTCCCTATATAAACATTATCTAATTTAAATAATGCTTTAAGTGTTATGTATGAATAGAAATGTGAATTTATAAAATACATTATATACATACATGGAAAATATATACATACATAGGTATATAATATACATAGGTATATTACAAAAGCTGTTATATGCTTTGCTACAATGAAGTCAGATTAAGAAATAAATTATTAAATTTACTTATTACTTCTGAGAGCCATCTCTCTATTTCCATTGTCTAATTGTAGGGAAAATATTGTCTTGAAGACTAAGACTAGTAAAATCTGGCTTATCCAATTGTCACTCTTCTCTTCTAGTAGTTAAATTGAAAAATAAGCATGTTTTACTCTCACTCAGGAAGAGAAACTCTCATCCATCAGCCTTTGTTAAGACTGACTAAATTCTTAGCCATATAGTCTTGGGTTCTGAATAGTCTTAGAATTCATTGGCCACAGTATTCTTCCACTCTTAGGTAAGGCACTTAGTATTTTTTTTTTTTAATTTTAGCATTAAAAAGTTTCAATATTTAGAACTTGATAACAGCATGACAAGTTAAGGTGACCTGACTATCACAACATCTGTGGATGTATTTTCTTCCTTCCTTTCTCATAGTTAACTTTGGAATCAAATATTGAACTTAGGAGCATTAAAAACAAAAGGTATTTCAGATAGAAACAAACTTTTAATTATCTACTTGTATTCCTTTTTGAAAAAGTAAAATGAGTATACAGCTTTGCAAACACTAGTAGAATCTATGTTTATTTAACTACAGCTGTCTTTAGCTGCTTAAAAGAGTTAGTGATTTATATAATAACCATGGGGATATTTATGTTTTTCACTGCAGGACATCAAATATATGTGCTTTGTTAGATGTTTAAAGGAAAATTTATTATCTTTATATTCTCATGAACTAGAATCTTCTACTATGAATATTGTAGAAAGGAAACACTAGACAGGGAAGTGGAAGAAGAAGGACAAGAAGAAGAAAGAGTCAGAGAATGAAAGGATCAGGTAGGAAGAAAACATAAGGAAGGAGAAGAAAAGAATGTGAGGAAAGGGTTGGAGCGGAGGGATAAAAAAGAGCAAAGCCAGATAAAAAAGAGCAAAGCCAACAGGAAGGGGCAGAATAAAAAAGCAACACTGAGCAGTTTAGAGAACAACACACTGAACAGAGACTTAGAGATGATGGTCTGTAAGTGAGAGCAAAGTGCTCTTGCCTTGATTCCATGGTTCTGGCATGGGTGAAATGGTAACAATGCCATTCAGAGGGGCTACATGTCTGCTAGAAAACTCAGAGTCATGAACTATTGGAACACAAAAGACAAAGTCAAGAAAAAAAAATTGACTGAGAGGAGTTACCATGAATTATGTGCATATGCTTGACTGAATTGTGTGTATTAGAGAGATGTGAAGCAACAAGACTAAGGGCCATAAACATACATTTGATTTGAGAGGCCAATGAGGGATGGGGTTTAAATGTTAGACTCTTATCTTCTTTAATCAGTAATTGGAGAGGCAAACAAACAGCATTCTTCATGTACTATAATAAACCCCAAATACAGCATATCATTTATAATATGAAGAGGGCAATCCAATTACCTGGCAGGTGGAAACATGAAGGCTTCAATAAATTATTGGAAAAAACTCAATTAGCAGAAGTCAGTCTGGAGATGATGCAGGTGTCAGCATGAATACACAAGACTTTTGTGATCAACTGACATGAAGAGAAAATGCTCATGGAAACACAAAAAATAGAAATTTCAGCAAAAAAGTAGGTAAAACTACAAGTGAAATTTCTAGAAAAGTGTAGTATCTATTTTTATTAATCATAGCAAAAACAGAAATATGAATTAAAGATCTAGTGACCTTGAATATAAAATAATAGAAAATATTATTGATGAATAGAGAAAGACTTTGAAGAAAACCAAAATGGTCCCCAGAAACTATGTGTCAATGAAATTCATTTTGGATAAATAGAAAGTGAGACAAAAAGTTTCAAATAAATAAGAAACAAAAGTAAGGAAGTTGATGAAAATAATAAATGTATAGATGTAATTATGTTAATGAAACAAAAGCAAGTGAATTCAAAGAAGATCATGTACAAGAAAAAGTATAGAACTAACACCTAGATCAGGAAACCTGAAAACATCAAGAAGAAATGAGTATATTCTACTCAGGACAACCACAATTAGTTCAATACCTGAAGATTAATGTAAAAAACAAGAGAAAGCTGGGCGGTGGTGGCGCACGCCTTTAATCCCAGCACTCGGGAGACAGAGGCAGGCAGATCTCTGTGAGTCTGAGGCCAGCCTGGTCTACAGAGTGAGTTCCAGAAAAGGCGCAAAGCTACGCAGAGAAACCCTGTCTTGAAAAACCAAAAAAAGAAAAAAAGGAAAAAAAGAAAGAAAAGAAAAGGGAGACATGGCAAATAGCCAATCCATGAATTTTCTAAACACTGAAAATTAAAATATGATATTTTTATTCCAGCAATAGTGTTCCTCAGAAATAAAAGCAAAACTGGGCATGGTAGTGTACACTGTAGTTCTAGCATTTAAATTTCTGTCCCTATAAAGCATGACAGTAACAGCACAAAAGGCTAAGGAAATCAACAGATAATTATGGTTCTAAAGTTTTAGTATTTTAGATAGAATATAACATTATTAATGTTAACTAGGCTGGGAGGAGCTTGGACTATGTGTTTGAAACTGTACAGCAGTGACTAAAATCACAAGGGCTCAAAGCGATATAATAAACACTCCAAAACAGGGGCCATTGTTTCAATTAAGCCATATAAAATAATACATTTAGTTCCCATGGAATAAGCATCCACAGTGTACTCTTAATAATATCTAATCTGGGTCAGCTGTTTCCTTGGTTTTTCCCATCATTATCTTGACCTCACTGGCTCCTGTGATCCCTCCTCCCTCTTTTCAGCTGAAGACTATGAGCTCAGCCCAGTGCTTGGTTGTAAATCATGACATCTGCTTCCATCAGTCACTGGATGTGGGTTGCATGATGACAATTAGGGTACTCACTAATCTAATTATAGTGGGAGAAAGCCCAGCTTTCTCTTGTTTTTTACATTAATCTTCAGGTATTGAACTAATTCAGGCACTCTTTCCATTATTTCTAGGAGTCTTAGTTGGTGTCATCCTTGTGGATTCCTGGGGATTTCCTGAGCACCAGGTATCTCCCTAATTCCCTAATGGCTCCCTCCACAAAGATATCTCTTTCATTGCTGTCCCTCCATATACTCTGCCATCTCAGACCCTCCTGTTCCCATCTCACATCCTTTCCCTTCTATCCCACATCCCAGCTGACCCAAACTGGTGGGACCTCATGAACTGACCTGTGAGTGGCCTTGGGGTGGTGGCGGTGGTGGTGGGGCTAGACATGCATGGAACTGAACTACACCCTCTGAATGTGGATGACAATTATGTGGCTAGATCTGTTTGGGGAGCGCCTGGCAGTGGACCCAGAGCTTATCCTGGGTGCATGAAATGGCTTTTTGGAACACATGGACACCTTGTTCAGTCTTGACACAGCAGAGAGGGGCTTGGTCCTGCCTCAACCTAGTGTGTCAGACTTTGCTGAATCCCCAAGGGTGGCTTTACCCTCCCTGAGCAATGAATGGGGAGTGGGATAGGGGGGAGCTAGGGGTTGGGAGAAGGAGAGAGAGAGAGGGGGGCCTGGATTGGTACGTAAAATGAAAAAAAAATGTAATAAATAAAAGAAAAAAATCTAACCTAGAGCTGTTATCAATGTAAGTAGCATGCATTGTCAGTGCACTACAGAAACTCTAATAGTTCCAGGGAGATTGTGAAGCACAGACTCAGTCACAGCAGTTACCAGACCTTTAATTCTATTCTATTCATATAAATTATTATGTCACCCTTTTACATAGAAACACTGGCAAAAGTATTTCTCAAAGTGATTTTTGCATTCATGTTGTTAGAAATCACTGTCTGGAAGACTGGATAGGAAGAGTGGGAAGCAGAAGGTGGAAACAGAAGACTAGGGCAACATAAGCACATCTATACACAAAGAAAGAGCAGATGAAGGCATAAAGGATACAGCATACAGTGACACGAAGATTCTCATAGTTATATTAGAATCATATATGGTGAGGAAGAAAGTAAAGGAAGGAAGATTAAACGAGGATATATGATAGATAGAGAATAGACAAGGAGATGAAAGATATGAACATATGATATCTACATGATGTGCAATAAATGCCTGGTAAGATAGATGATAGTCAGATAGATGGATAGTTTAAAGATAGATTGATAGATAGATAGACTGATATAGAGTTGTAGATAAATGAATAACAGAAATATATATATAATAAAACATATAAAACATAGTTGTAGTTACTACATTAAATATAAATGTTATATATTTATAAAAATAAATATAAAATATATGCATTTAAACAATAAGAATATAAAAATAAAAGGAATAAATATATATGAATGAATATATAAAACACTATTCCCAGATCTCTTTATTACCTAAGCTCCATTCAAAATAGACAAGGAAAAGAGAAAATAGTAAGTTGTATTTTCTCAGCCACCTTTACTCATACAGTAACTTGTATACATACACACACACACACACACACACACACACACACACACACACACACACACCAAACAGTGAATTACAATTTGTTCTGAAAAATGATATATTTCTTTATTCACAATCTTGGCTTTCACTTATAAAAACATTTCTACAAAGATAAGACTTAAGCTATTACCTTATAATTTTGGATTGTAATGAAAGTAAAACTATCTTAAGGTCATTCTCATGAACTGTGTTTAGATGTATCTATTACAAACACAAATACATATAATGAAGCCTTCCATAACACCACAGGACAACACTTTTGGCTGCATCTTTAAGAGGATCAAATTTCTATGCTTGAAATGCCACTGAAATAAACTATAAGGCTTGATTTATTTTTCACAAGGTCAAACTCATGACATTTTCACAAAGCCTTTGGTCTTAACCTTGGAAATCCAGATGCTCAGGACAAAGGCAGAGAAAATGAGCAGGAAATCTCTAAAGATGCTTGGCTATTATTGAATGCAAATATATTCATTAAGGAAGTGGCTAAATGGAAAGGTATACTCTACTTTTGATGAGTTTTTTTTTTTTTAACAAACAAATAATCAGCAAGTGTGCATTTGAATTTAACCTTTGAAGCAAGAATGATTGAATGAAAATGGGATGGATGAAAGATCTTATCTTCACCTTTCTTTTTTTACTGTTTTTTTTTTTTTAAACATACCTGTGACATGCACATTTCAGGTTCATAAAAAGCTTCTCTCTTTCCACCTTTCTGTCTTCAGCCTTCCTGCAGAGCAACTTAAGGATCAACCAGAATCATTTTCATGTTTAGTTGCATTCCTAGGAACAGCTTTGTATTCTGGATGTACTATGAATAACTTTTTTAAAACACAGCTAAAAATATTAAACAACTGGTGAATAATTTAACGGATTTTTAAAAAAGTGAATATATGTAATACAAATTGAGACTATTATACTCATTTACATGATTCCATGCATGCCCACCACATTCATATATATACACACATACATGTATATATTGGACCTGCACCAATATACAATAAGAGAAAAGTACTTCTATGGTACTTCCAGTTAAAGCTATCAAGCAACATTGATAACAGTATGTCAGTGTTCATATTACAACAGGATTCTGGCCTGCCATCTAGAATGAAAGGTTTGAACCTTAAGGAATTCAGAAAGTAAAAAGTACTCAAGGATTCACTAAAATGTTTGGGCCTTTGGCACTTAACAAGCAGTATGACTTTTTAACTCTCTTATTTGTTGACATGAAAACGTGTTAAACAAAAATTAGAAGTTGAGTTGACAGCGTTCTCAAAGGTCTCCCAAAAGGCTCAAGTGTTACAGCATCAGTTGGGACCACGGTCAGTTGACACTACTATCAAATATGTCCAGTGGGAAGTCTTCAGACATTGGAAAATCTACCCTTGAGGTGGATAGCATAGTCTAGCCATTAAGCTTTTTTAAAATTTTCTTTTGTTTTTCTAACCACCAACTGAGGGGGCTGTTCTGTCAGGTAACCTCACTGGTAATGCTGCTACCTCTCCCACAGGCTCCAACAACAGCAGCGGCAGAGATGGAAGCCCCCAGAATTATGAGCTACTTTCAACCTTTCATAATGTTAAGTGGACTATCTTGATAGTTATTATAATGAAAGAAGCCTGGCAACAGGGAAAATGTACAGAAAAAAAGGTGTAATGATATTTCTTGAAAATTCCTGAAAAATGAAAGACAAAAGAAACACCCAACCAAATCTCTCTGTTGAGGACTGGGATTGAAATTCTGTTTATATTGACTCATATGAGTAATCGCATCACTAGTAAAGTCCATTTATGATGAGAATAGCTTTTAAGACAGTGGTCCTGCATGCTACAAAAAATATTTTCATTTTACAGTTTATTGCTTTAAAATATAGCAAAAAATCTGTTATTCATATCATTGCATTAATGTATTTATTGTGCAAAATAATGAAATTCATTTTGGCAATCTTGTATATTATCTACTTTGACTATCCCTACTATCCTTTCTTATTTTCAAATGATCAAATAGGCTTTCCTGAGTATTTAATGCGACCTTAATTAAGAGGTTTCCTAGAAGCTAAATATGGAAACATACAACCCCATTTCTCCTTCCATAAAAATAATCTATTACCTTCATTATTACGATGGATGTTTTGTTAATCAGTGTTTCTGGAAGTTGCTAGAAACTGAAGCTTGTATCCATTCTCTTCTTCTCTGCATGAAACTAATGCCCTTTTCAGGAAGAAACACCCATTTCTTATCTATTCCATGTCTTCTAAGACATGAGTACAAAATGGCCCTCAGAAGGGAAAATCCAAATGGCAAGTCACCCATAATGGTGTTAATAATACTGCCTCTCTCAAATAGTTGACAGGTAACCTTTTATCTTCCTTTTAATCTGCAAAAATCTGTGACTTTCATTCTACTAATGATATAGAAGTGACAAGTAGAAAAGTTAAATGAAGATTTTATGACATATGCAAGACTCATATTAGTAAAATAACTCCTGGAGACCAAAATGGAAGATAAATCCAGCACCAATTTAAATAAGAAAAACATTGAAGAGCTTTGCATCACTTATCTCAACAGCATATTAAAAACTGCCTGGCAAATGAATTGTTTTTATAGCATGATTTAGAATTAGCCTCAAATTCCTCTTGACAAGGGCAACGCTTCCTTGAAGGCCCTACTTCTCTCTTGTTACTTCTTGCTAATCCAATTACCTTGACTTTTTTTTTCTTGAAATAATAATATGATTTTCGATATACTTTCAAGGTCACATCTTCATCTCCTTATAAAGACTTCCATATGCGTTATTGTGACAGCCATATACAGTGCTGATGAGCATGAAGATAGAAGGCAAGAAGTGTCACTGTTGAACATGTGGTTACAATGTCAATTTACAAGTAACTAAGTAAGTTTGCCTCATTTTCCCATCTGTAAAATTTTGCAATTGATCAGGTTTATTCTACTATTCTTCAACTATTCTTCATTGAATTCCATATTCTAAACCAAATAGGATGGCTCAGAAGTTGTTCTTCTGGAATGATTAATCTTTGTGAGAAATGAAGAGAATAAATTGTATTGTTTAAATAAAGGAGAAAAGAAAGTCAACTGTCAATTAGGTCAAGCTAAACCAGAGAGGGGAATAACGAGAATTTCATGGAGGTTTCAGAGCAAAATAATATCAAAATGTCATCAGGATGAGTGTGATGCAAACAGATTTGGGGGCATGTTCACAGATACAGTGAATACAATACCAAACAGCTGGCCAAGCCCAAGAGTGTAGTAGGGTTGACCAAAAAGTTAACAAAGATAATGACCCAATGACCCAAATTGTTAATATTCCCTGTCTCTGTCTTTGTCTCTAGTGCCCCTGTCTCTCTCCCTCTCTTTCTCCCTCCCTTCCTTCCTTCCTTTGTGTATATGTGTGTGTATGTGTGTGTGTGTGTGTGTGTGTGTGTGTGTGTGTGTGTGTGTGTGTGTTGGGGGTGTGGTACAAACAAGCAACAAAACAAGTCTAAATGTCAGAGGATAATTTATAGGACTTTGGTTTTTCCTTTTTACCACGTGGGTCCTGGGGATTTTTGTTTCATGGCCTCAGGCTTTATGCGAAGTGACTTTACCAATGTTGTTTATATGGCAGCAATAGAATGATCTTTGCTGACCATTAAGAGAAATAAGTCAAACCACACTCAACTACTATGTCTACTTAATATTCTTGTTGCCAAGCACACTGCTTTTTTTTTTTTTAAAGAAAACTATAACATTTTATTAAGGACAAACAAAAAATATTATAGGTGCTTGAAATACATAGCTACATGTTGTCTCCTACTCTTGTGTCTTGGATAATTTCCTCCGGCATTTAAAAATCTATGCTATATGCTTTATGTCCTGTTATTGAACGTAAAAGGAGTATTGACAGCCTGAGCATCACTTGTTTTGTTTGTTTGTTTGTTTGGTTGGTTGGTTTGGTTTTTTGAGACAGGGTTTCTCTGTGTAGCTTTGTACCTTTTCCTGGAACTCACTTGGTAGTCCAGGCTGGCCTCAAACTCACAGTGATCCTCTTAGCTCTTCCTCCCGAGTGCTGGGATTAAAGGCATGTGCCACCACCGCCCAGCTAACATCACTGTTTTTGTATGAAACATCACAAATTATTGTAACCTAACACATTTATTGTTGATTCCAATAATTTTAAATGTATTTTAATGTATTTTTATATCTTGACACTTCTTTATTTTTTCCTTTTGGTTTATATCTTTTATTAAAAGTGTATTAATTTTTTTTCACAGAATATAATTTGTTCCTATTATTTCTTTTCCCTCAACACCTCCCAGATTCTCCCTACCTCCTCACTAATTCAGCATCATGATCTTTCTCTCAAAAAAATACATTGTAAAAAAAAAGAAAAGAAAAGAAAAACACAATCTTAAGGAGAATCAATAAGACAAATAAGTAGCAAAACAAAAAGTTTACAAAAACACAAGAAGCACATCTTGTACTTACCTTGTATGTGTTGTCACAGACTCCATGAGTTCATATGTATTCCAGTCCCACTGTGTCACATAGATACTATTTCCTTGGAGTTATCCACCTCCTCTGGCTCTTAAAATCTTTCCACCTTATCTTCCACATAGATCCTCGAGTCTTGAGAGTAGAGGTTTGATAAATATGTCACATTTAGGGGCAAATGCTCCGAAGTCTTACAGTCTCTGTACATTGTCCAGTTGTGCATCTTGCTGCTAATTATCATCTACTGCAAGAAGCAGCTTCTCTGATGAGGACTGAGAGATGCTCTGATCTCTGGGAATAGCAATATTTCATCAGGAGTCATTTTATTGTTAAGTTCCTTTAGCAGAATAAACCTTAACATTTCTTAGGCATCTCATTATACATAAGGCCTTCTTAGTAAATCTGACTAGCATTTGATGGCATAATGTTGTTCTGAGGTTGTCTCTGTATGGGTCAGATGGTTAGGATCACATCTGGCATTTAATTATCAAAAGGCAGCAGTATGATCAAACAAAAATATTCTTAGCCATCCATATGTGTCCCAACTGAAATGGAAATCACCCATTAACTCCTTGTCCTTGGAAAATCAGTTTTATATCCGAAGTACCAGGATGTCCTGTTCCTGCTCATAGCAGCCTTTTACTGAAGAGAACCTACAGAGAGGCCATTAAACTGTTTAGCACTTATAACTTATCTGTTTAAGTAGCCCATGAGAGAATTCACAGACCTTTGTGTAAAGTAGACCACAAGACCCTCTGTTCTAGAGATGCCTTCCCTGCACTCAAAGTCTATGACCTCCTTTGTCCTCTAATGACAGAGATATGATTAAGAGCTGAACAAGCAGAACTTTCTAAGTTCACTTATATGAATTACCATTAGCTCAGACTACTTTTTCCCCAGTTATCCTTCTACACAGCTGTCCCCCCATCCTCCTATTTAAGCATAAACACACACATTTTTGGTTCCTTTGCCTATCTGTTTCTTAAGGCTTTATGACATTTAACATTTACGTTTTGTGAAGTTGTATATTTTCTCATGTTTACACTTTCAGAGTCTTGGCCATAAAGCCAGAGTAGACAAGGGAAGAAATCTTTCTTTCCCTAAAGTTTTATTCCTTGAATACAAGCATGAGTTTGGATCTTGACATGTTTTAAAGAGAGTGCCTCATTATCTCTCTTAATAAAGACACCTCATATATTTGAGCTTGTTCTGATTTTGTGTCTTTTCCTTATTTTATTCTTTAATCTTTTGTAAAATGTAATGTTTAATAATTTTACAAGTTGAAGTTTACAATCGCAGCCGGGCGGTGGTGGCACATGCCTTTAATGCCAGCACTCGGGAGACAGAGCCAGGTGGATCTCTGTGAGTTCAAGGCCAGCCTGGTGTACCAAGTAAGTTCCAGGAAAGGCACAAAGCTACACAGAGAAACCCTGTCTCAAAAAAACAAAATAAAAAGTTTACAATCTCTTTGAAATTCCTCAAGCCGTAACCATCATTTCTCATTACCTTGTGAAATCTTTCTTTTTCTATAATCATTTTGATCATAACATTTGATTTCTGTTTATAAACCTCAAAATCAATACAACCATACTCCTATCTGTATTTGATCACAGACATACTTATCAGATCTTTAAAGCATAATATCCATTCATTTCATCAAAACCAGCCACAGGCAAGATTCTGTGGTCTTCCTCTCTTCAGCTGTCTTCTCCATGACTTTGAAACTTTACTTGTCTCCTGTCATTGAAAAGATGCTGATTATATCTTTTACTTGCTCTTAGTAAATAGAGCTCATTATCAAGGAGGTGATTCATATCTATATTTGCATTTCTTCCTATGTTAATCCCAAAGGACAAGGAGTTTAGCTAGACAATTATCTCTTTACTGCCTAACTATTAAATCGTATATTACACTAGGAAAGTGTGTTTCAATGGTGGTGATAGCATCAGATTTAAAAAAAACCCAAAAAACTGGTGAGGCCATGGATGAGAGATGACAAGCCACCACTACTCCTTGTCTTATTAAACTAGTTACTGTGTACTTATCCTCATATATACAAGTAACACTAAATATACTAAGTAAGGTGTATATGTAAAGTATAAAACAATGAAAATTAAAAAGAGTTTGAGAATTTTGATGAGGAAGTAGGGAGAAACACAGGGGTAAATAAAATTGAAAATAAAAGAGTACACCAATTTGGATGGGTATGGGATGATAGATCTGGAAAAAGTTGGAGAAGAGGGATGAATGTGATTAACATACCTACATGTAATAAATCAAAACCTTAAAGAATTAATAAGAGCATTAAAAATGATAAAAGACACGTAACATCAAAGGTATTTAAAAATAATAATAAAAAAAAAAACCCTCAGGATGAATGATCCGTAAGTGGGATAGGAAGACATTTCATTTTAAGATCTTGCCTTACTCTTGGTATGAATGATCAGTAAAGGAAAGCAGATGAAAGGTGTCAACACATACAATTCTATGAGTTGTTGCAATATTGAAGTTCTCTGTACAATAGTGTCTCGACCTCGCAAGTGTCCTGACTCCCTTTCATAAGCTTCTATAAGCTCTCAATGCAGCAGAAAAGAATTTTTGCCTGTCATTCTGGTCCCCTAAGTACTTTAGATTTTCACTGTAGCATTCTGTTGTAACTGATTGTATTTTTGCTAATTGCAATTTTGAATTATAAAATTTATGTCTGGATCCACGCAGGGTCAGAGTTTCATTTCTCATTAGCATAATAAAAATAGTTGAATGAATGGCTGGTTAGTTGTTTGGCTGGGTAGCTTTAACAGTGAATTGATTTATCAATGCATTTCAAAGAATTTATGAATAAGAAGATAAACAGATTAGATAAAACTGTTAGTAGGTTAATAAATAGATTAGACAGATGATAGATTATCTTGAAGGTGATAGATAATAAATTGACAACATATAGGTGGATAGATGAGAGATAGATAATAGACTAGATTGAAATAGATTGTTATTTAGATGATACATTATGAATAGATACAGATACATGCCTTTATAATACATAGATAAATGATAGAGAAAAATAACTGATACATAGGCAAGTAGACAGAAGATTGATGCTGGAAGTGGCTTCTTTTCAGATCTCCTTTCCATTGGATCAGAAATAGATATGTACCCACATGTAATATTGAAGATTGAAGAATTTTTAACCAAGAAATTTAGCAGCTTTCTCACTTTTTACTAATATACAACTAAATATTTCATACTTTTACATGAAAGAAATCATAAAATGCCATAAACCTCCAAAAGTGACTGTTAAGTCTCTGATCACACTCCCCTTAAATCTGACATTATTTTTCTAATATGTATTAGAATTTGTGCAAAGATCTAGATTGTTTAGAACAAGCCTACAAGGAGATTATAGGATAAGCTAACAGAGAAGTCAAATGACAAACTAAAGATATGATAGAAATGAAAAGAAAGAAAAATCACAAACAGAAAGTACAGAGGATATTTTGAAATAATTCTACTGTGGTTTATTACAGGACCAAATGCCCTCAAGAATGCCAACAGACTAAGGATTTAGGTGCTGAGATCACTCAATCTTAGTCAAAAGTTAGCACTATACATGGACACTTAGAAAGAAAAAAGGTGTAGATTTTTGTGAAGCTAACCAAAATAATAGGATAATTATAGCATTATATTTTGACTACCCTGGAAAGAATTCCATTCAAGAAAGTAACCCTGGCCCTATCTCGAAGACTTTATGTCATCTGACCTATTATGCTTATTTTGTCATACCATTTACACTCAAGATTTGAAAGACAGCCATTTAACAATTTTTAAATTCATAAACCATGTATCTTTAATAATTAGCAAATTTATTTGGTTAAGCACTAAATTACTAATGTAAATTAAAATACCCATTAGATATATTTATGTTAGAATTTTTAAGCAACAATTTCTTTTCCTCCTTCAGATTTTTTTCCCTTTTTTAAATTTATTATATTTGTGTTTAAATTTTACACATCATCCTTGGGTTCCCCTGTCCTCCCCCGTCCTGCCCCAGCCTCCACCTTCTCCCCAGCCACTCCCCTCCATTCCCACTCCTCCAGGGCCAAGACTCCCCTGGGGATTCATTTAAACCTGGTGGATTCAGTACAGGCAGCTCCAGTCCCCTCCTTCCAGGCTGAGCAAAGTGTCTCTGTATAAGCCCAAGGTTCCAAACAGCCAGCTCATGCACTAAGGACAGGTCTGGGTCCCACTGCCTGGGTGCTTCCAAAACAGTTCAAGCTATTAAATTGTCTCACTTATCCAGAGGGCCTGCTCCAGGTGGGGGCTCCACAGCTTTTGGTTCATAATTCATGTGCTTCCATTTGTTTGGCTATTTGTCCCTGTGCTTTTCTGATCTTGGTCTCAACAACTCACACTCTTATAGTCCCTCCTGTTTCTCGACAATTGGACTCCTGGAGCTCTATCTGGGGCCTGACCTAGGATCTCTGCATCCACTTCCATCAGTTATTGGATGAGAGTTCCAGCATGACAGGGTGTTTGGCCATCTGATCCCCAGACTAGGTCAGATCAGGCTTTCTCTCGACCATTGACAGCAGACTACAGAGAATGTATCATTGTGGATTTCTGGGGACCTCTGGAGCACTCTGCCTATTCCTGTTCTCATGTGGTCATCATTTATTATGATCTGTTATTCCTTGTTCTCCCTTTCTGTTCTTGATCCAGCTGGGATCTCCTGTTCCCCTAAGCTTTCTTTCCCTTGAACTTGCCCTTCATTACTCCTATTGTTGTCCAGGTTGTTCATGTAGATCTCATCCTTTTCTCTGTCATTGGGTGATACCTGTGTCTTTCCTGGGGTCCCATTTTCTAGGTAGCCTCCCTGGAGTTGTGTAGCAGTCTAGTCATCTTTGTTTTACATTTACTATCCTACTATGAGTGAATACACACTATGTTCATCCTTCTGGGTCTGGGTTACCTCACTCAGGACGATTTTTTCTAGATCCATCCATTTGCCTGCAAACCTCATGATGTCATTGTTTTTCTCTGCTGAGTAGTAGTACTCCATTGTGTATATGTACCATATTTTCTTTATCCATTCTTCAGTTGAAGGGCATCTAGTTGTTTCCAGGTTCTGGATATTACAAACAATGCTGCTATGAACATAGCTGAGCAAATGCCCTTGTGGTATGATTGAGCATTCCTTGGTTATATGCCCAAGAGTGCTACAGCTGGGTCTTGGGGGAGATGGATTCCTAATTTTCTAAGGTAGAGCCATATTGATTTCCAAAGTGGCTGTACAAGCTTGCATTCTCACCAGCAGTGGAGGAGAGTTCCCTTGCTCCAAAACCTGTTCAGCATAAACTGTCTTCTGTGTTTTTGATCTTAGCCATTCTGACAGATATAAGATGGTATCTCAGAGTCGTTTTGATTTGCATTTCCTGGATAATTAGGGATGTTGAGCAATTCTTTAAATATCTTTCAGCCATTTGAACTTCCTCTGTTGAGTATTCTCTGTTTAGTTCGATAGCCCATTTCTTAATTGGACTGTTGGGCATTTTGATGTCTAATTTCTTGAGTTCTTTATATATTCTGGATATCAGCCCTCTCTCAGATGTGGGGTTGGTGAAGACCTTTTCCCATGCTGTAGGCTGTCGCTTTGTCTTGTTGACCATGTCCTTTGCTCTACAAAAGCTTCTCAGTTTCAACAGGACCCATTGATTGACTGTTTCTCTCAGTGTCTGTGCTACTGGTGTTATATTTAGAAAGCGCTCTCCTGTGCCAATGTATTCAAGACTACTTCCTACTTTCTCTTCTATCAGGTTCAGAGTAACTGGATTTATGTTGAGGTCTTTGATGTACTTGGACTTAAGTTTTGTGCATGGTGACAGATATGGATCTATTTGCAGCCTTCTACACATTGACATCCAGTTATGCCAGCACCATTTGTTGAAGATGCTTTCTTTTTTCCAGTGTACATTTTTGGCATCTTCGTCAAAAATCATATGTTCATAGATGTGAGGGTTAATGTCAGGGTCTTCAATTTGATTCCATTGGTCCACATGTTGTTTTTTGTGCCAGTTCCAAGCTGTTTTTATTATGGTAGCTCTATAGTAGAGCTTGAGGTTGGGGATTGTGATGCCTCCAGAGGTTGTTTTATTGTACAGGATTCTTTTGGATATCCTGGGTTTTTTGTTTTTCCATGTGAAGTTGAGTATTATTATATCTTATATGACTTTTTCCAGTGATATGATAATTTAGAAATGTGTGTTATATAATTAATTAAAGAAGAAAAAGAAAATTATTACTATTGATAAAATAGTTAAATAAAAGAAAATATGGATAAAATTAAATTATAAACAAATCGGATGTCTTTGACAATAATTAATTATCAACCCAGTTGTACCAGGAACCATCAAAATTGAAGCTGAAAGCAAATTAACTTTGAAAAATGAAAATACAAACAAGTCCCTTGTTTTGTCTTCATTTCTCTCATTTAAGAACACACTTTGACAAACAGAACTACCTACAAAATAGCATATACAATGTAAAGTGGAAAATAGAAACATATAAAGTGCCTGTGAAAATGGGACAATTGTGAATTTTGAGTCATTTAGATACTTCAAGATCTCCATTCCCAGGAAAGTTGGGGCTATGAAGCAGTGGACAGCACACTCTAAACTTTACAGACACATGCACTGTTTCACAGTAAGGAAAATCAATTAACATAATTCATTTTTTCTTTTTCCTGGTACCCAAATGTTACAACACATTTAAATTTCAATATTATGTTATCCATGTCCATTTTATGACAGATTTCCTAATGCTGAAGTTTATGGAAAAGAAGGAGAGTATTGCACAGGATTATATATCTTTATTTCTGCTTCAATACAGACTTTTCGTCCAAGAAGAAAAATGGATACTAAGCATGCATGCAGGAATGACCCCAAATCTACATTTAGATAGATATATCTGCAACATGCCACACTTCATTCTTCTGGTTTGAAACCTGACATTATGCCAAGGCAATTAGGAAAAAAACTAAGGTATTTACCAAGAAAGCATCTCAGGATGGTATTCCTTAGTGAAGATTTCTAAGTTCCCATAAGAGCACAAATATTGATGATCAACTGAAATTAAAAAAAAAAAAAAAGGTGGAGAGATAACTCAAAGGTCAACAGCACATGTACTGGCTTCTCAGAGGACCCATACTCTGTATAAATAAAACACTGATTGGCCAGTAGCCAGGCAGGAAGTATAGGCAGGACAAGCAGAGAGGAGCATGCTGGGAAGTGGAAAGTTGAGGCAGAGGGATGCTGCCAGCCACAGTGGTGAGAAGCAATATGTTAAGATACTGGTAAGCCACAAGCCACATGGCAACTTATAGATTAATGGAAATGGGTTAATTTAAGTTATAAGAATAGTTAGCAAAGAAGCCTGCCATGGCCATACAGTTTATAAGTAATATAAGTCTCTGTGTGTTTACTTGGTTAGGTCTGAGTGGCTGTGGGACTGGCGGGTGAGAGAAATTTGTCCTGACCTTGGGCCAGGAAAACTAGCTACAGACCCAAGTTCAGTTCCCACTCCCACCTGTAACTCTAGCTCTAAGTCATGTAACACCCTCTTCTGGAATCTGTGCTATTTGTAGTCATACATACACCTATACTCAGACCGACAGACAGACAGACAGACAGACAGACACACACACACACACACACACCACACCACACACACACACACACACACACACACACACACAAAACACACAACACACACACACACACCACACACCACACCACACACATATGTGTAGCAAAATATTTAAAAATTTCTTTAAAAGAGGAAAAAGGAAAACAACACAAGAAGATATTTGGTAAAAAAAAAAAAATCCTGCATCTGTCAGTCCATATTCAGTAAATTCAAAACTAAAGGTCACAAACTGATTCAGATGCATGAACCCCAAAATTAAAGAAAGTCATCAGCAACTTCATTATTATTCACTATAATAATATTACTTAGGTAATCTCTAGAAGATTAATGGAACTTTTGAGTCCATGGAAAAATGCATTTTTGTCACCTTGCCCTAGTGTGGTTTGGGGTCAGGAGAGGCAGATAGGTCATGAGTTCATAACAGTTTATCGATATCCTCCCTTTGAGTGGAGATGAATGGCCAGAATTGTGGTTGATTGCATTGTGTACTTGCCTCTCTCTCTGTGTGTGTGTGTGTGTGTGTGTGTGTGTGTGTGTGTGTGTGTGTGTGTGTGTGCATGCACGGACATAAGTACTTTTGTCCTAAAAATGACTGGGCTCCTTCAATAAATAAACTGTGGAAGAAATGGGTGATTTCTGGTTCTCCTTAGATATGAGTACACATAGACACATCTTCACTACCATTTTTCTATCTTCACAAGTCTTCCCATTATTCAAGCAATAATCCTTCCCATATTTAACCTAATTTTATTTTATTTTTTAATTTTATTTTTGAGCTGAGGATCGAACCCAGGGCCTTGCGCTTGCTAGGAGAGCGCTCTACCACTGAGCGAAATCCCCAACCCTTAACCTAATTTTAAAAGAGTGTCTACTATTTTGGCATTTAGTCCCTCTAAGTTTGTTTTTTACTATACACATTAAGGGTGAAAATACAAATTCACATACTAAAATCAAGAGATAAACATATGAAACTATGTGTTATAACCAAAAGTTATAACCATCATACATGTCACTTTTAAAGGGAAACAATATTTTGTGAGATAGTAAAAATCCTTTGAAAGGGTTCAGAATGTTAGAGGCAACAGAAAAGCTTGCCCTTTTAAGCTTTCATCCACATTCCCTGGTCCTTAGTGCATAAATTTTGAAGCGTTTAATTCACCCTATAATCTTAAAGGAGAAATTTTATAATCAGTGTAGTTTCAAGCTATTTCCTAAATTAAAAGTCAGGATACATGGTACAGACTCTGAAAAGAAGTAAGGGTAAATTTTGAAGGAATCACCTTCTATAAGTTTTACAGATTATCTACCTCAAACTGCACTCTCATTTCCTTTTGCGGTAATTAATCAAAATCCTTCATTTCTGGCCAATATGTCTTCCTGAATATGAATAAGAAATAAAATACCATTTGATGTTTAAAATTACAGGGGCAATCTTAATGACGGAAATAGATGATGGGGAGGGGAAGAGGATGCCTGATTATATATATACATGAAGTTGTCAAAGGTTTATAAAGCCAATATCTGCAGATGGGAAAGCTGTGGTTCTCTCAGACCTTCTTTGGTGAAGTGTGTTCCCAGAAATAATCACCACCATGAACAGCCAGGGGCCAGCCCGGAAAGGTATGTGCTGCAGCTCAGTGAATAATTTGCTTTCTCAGTATTCTGGAGACGTATGGGGGTGTGCAATATAAAAACTTACCTAATTCAGGTTTCAACTTTAGAGAGGGGTGGGGAATAACTGCTTTTCTCCAGACATGGTATAACTAAAATCAACATGGACCCAAGACAGCTGTGGTGCTGTACAAAATAATTTGTTCCCTTATTCATGGCAACAGATAACAAAAATACAGAGTTAATTAAGTTTAGAACAAGGGTGGTGGAGTTGTTAATTTTCCACAGAAGGAGTTGGGAACATCATGGGACACTCACCTTGTAGTCCAGCTACTCATCATATGCATCACTACCTATTCTGATGTCAGTTTCTCACAGATGCAGTTGTCTTTTCATTAACAATAGAGTTTAGAATACTATCCTATTAAATGATTTAGAATTTATTCATAACTAAGTATAACAGACTATTATATCATTGGCTTTCTAATGGGAGAGATGTGCTTCTTCCTGGGATATCTAGGGATCATTAGTGCTAACATAATTGAAGTAAGAAAGGAAAAAGGAGGTTGCTACTCATAGCTAATAGGTAGAAACAGTGGATTCTCTGAAATATCCTTTACTGCAAAACAATCCAATTCACAAAGTTGGTGTTGCTGGAATTGAGAACTTGTACTGACACAAACCACAAGAACATTGGGTCCACCTGTCAGACTCTAGAAAGAATCAAGAAATATTTTCTTGATGTCAAATATCTATATAAGTTGGTCAGTTTAAATAAAAAATCTTCAGTGATGTAGGCATAATGCACATAATGATAATAGGTGTATGTTTTATACTGCTCTAACAATTTGGTTGAAGCCGAACGACATTTCAATAGAAAGAAAAAAAAAAAAAAAGAATTAGGATGCTATTACTAACTAATTACCTTTACTTTCTTAGTGTCATTTAAAGAAACAAAAGAATTAGAAGCACCATAAAATTTGTTTTGTAACATGTATAACAAACCCTTTTTCTATTTTAATCTCATCTTAAACTGAAAACCCCTCAGATGATAGTAAAGTGTACTCAGAGTTAGAGAATATCTATGTAATAAGTACTATACCCAAATAGCATTTTAAGTTTTCTCTTAATAGTTTATTTAGTAATATCATATAGTAATTTCCTTAGAGAATGTGACTACCCAAGACCAGAAGAAACTACCAAAACATGAAATTGTCTTAGGAGAATGACTTAATACAGTAGTTTAGACTGATTTATGCTCAAAGCAATTGCTAAATGCACAAGTACGTCTGAGCAAGATACAAAATGGCAAGAGCCATCCTACTACATCAAGCTACATGTCTGTGAAAATGTTAACATATAGGTAAGCATGCAACATGGAAGACAGTGAGTCTTCCTTCCCCAGAGAAGCAACCATACATGTAAAGGGCTGGAGACAGATAAGGTTTTGCTTCACTTTAAAAAAAAATCATCTCACACTGGTTCCTGTGTTTACTTAGCAGGGACACTCCTGCTACTCGTGATGTCTAACCTGCTGTTCTGCCAAAACGTGCACCCTCTGCCAATCTGTCCCAATGAGAATTGCCAGATGTCCCTCCAGGAGCTGTTTGACCGGGTGATCATGCTTTCTCGCTACGTCTATAAGCTGTCTACAGATATGTTCATTGAAATTGTAAGTACTTCACTCAAATCTGGCATCTGTTCAACTTAAACAATGATCCAAACTTCAAACACTGCATATTCACAGGAAAAACAAATGTTAGCTGATAAAAATTGGAACAAGAATGAAGCAATTTCATGAAATTTTAAAGATTCACAAGAGTGAAATGATTTTCAGGTTTTTTTAAAAATCACCTTTCTAAACTTAAAATAGAGATGTAAAGTAAAGCCCTTGGTGTAGTTGGGGAAGACTTCTAAATTCCCAGTCTTGCATGTGTGGGTTCAGGCTCCAGGGGCAGCATTTTTCACTTAGTGCTCTGTAGATGCCCAGTGAAGGGGAACAGCATGGAAGGAGTAAACTTTGAGGATGCACTAGAATTAACCTAAACTGAAACCATATGAAGAAGGGAAAATAAAAATAATCACTGCCCAGACATCCCAAATGCTAAGAGTCATTTGTTAAAACTTTCAGAGCATGGTTTCAATTACAGTAGGATGGCTGGTTCAGAAGCAGAGAAAGATCTCTTGCTGATGAAGGTCTTTTAAAGGACTTATGTTATTTCTTTGAGTTAGTCTACAGGGCCGTTGCCAGTGGTAGTACAACAGTGGGTATTCAGAAAGTGACTCATCATTAGCAAAAAATATGAATTCATCATGTTCTCTGTACTCACTATCATTTCTTTCAGTTATTGACTCATCATCATTTACTTTTGAAATCCTCCTAGAAATTCTTCTAAATTTTCAGTTTTACTAATTTTTAGTTTGTAACTATATTTTATACAATAAATAAATAAGAAATTATACAAATGATTGAATATTAATTGCAATTTATATTTTAAATAACTTCTATTTTGTTATTCATTGCTTAACATTTTTCTGTTTCTTTTTTTTAGTTTTTCAAGACAGGGTTTCTCTGTGTAGTTTTGGTGCCTGTCCTGGATTTTGCTCCGTAGACCAGGCTGGGCTTGAACTCACAGAAATCTGCCTAGCTCTGCCTCCTGAGTGTTGAGATTAAAAGCATGTGCCACTGCTGTCCAGCACTTAACATTTTTCAAAAATGTGTGTCTAGTGTTTTGCAGTTTACTTTTTCACAATACACACAATTATGTTCAGCATTTATGAAGAACTTTGTACTGTACAAATATATAGATTCAGAAACACTTGAATGAAAAGTTGTGTTTTATAATAACTACTTAAAAAGAATCATATCAATCTGAAGTCATGGGAAACAATAAATAAAGTAATATAGATAACACATACTATGGTTCAAATTTGGTTCAAATATGAGAAATAACACTTAAAAGATATTTTTATATTTTAGGTATTTTTAATGTTTATTTTCTGAATTGTAATTCATAAGAAGTTGGGACAAAGAAACAAGAGAGTATAGAATAGGTTGGAAGAGTAGGCATTGAATGTAAGAAAAAATTTGCATATAATTGGGAGATAAGTAGGAAAAGGGTTACTTACTTCCTTAATTTCAAGTGTTATGCTAATTTAAACTTAAATATACACCCAAGTGCTTTAATATTCTGGCTATATATCTTTTTAATTCTTAAACTTTACTAATGGAATTTTTGTATCATTTCCAGGATAAACAGTATGCTCATGACCATGAGTTTATTGCCAAGGCCATCAATGACTGCCCCACTTCTTCCCTGGCTACCCCTGAAGACAAGGAACAAGCCCAGCAGGTCCCTGTGAGTCCTCACCGTGTTTTATTCCCAACATAATTGAGGTAGTGCAGAGTTTTTGGTGTTTTCCAGGTTATTAGAGCACTGAGATAGGTATAGTAATCATGCATTAAAAAAAATAAGAGAGCAGGAAGAATGATTTACCAAAACAAATATACATTGTAGAGTGGGTAAGAGTATAATGCCATACTTAATAACTTTGTAACAGAGTCATGAGCTGTCCATGAAGATGACCTTGCATATGTTATTCTGTAGGAAACTTTGAAATGTTCTCATGGTCATGGATAAATTAACATTCATACATATATAAGAAATGCAATCTCAGTTGCATTTGTTCTGTGTTTCAGGAACTGCTCCATTGGCAGCATCCATTACTGATCACTGGAATTTCTCCTCTTACCTTTTCATTCTCCCAGTTCTACTTCCACTTCTCTAACAACATCTGGATTCTTCCCAGACTCCTTTGCATTCTTCAATGACTTAAGTGAAAGTCTCCTCATCAAGCAGTATCTGAAAAATACTTTATTGTGCTTCTCATAGTTGTGACTGGGGTCTCTTATAGCAATAGTATCTTAATATTATATCAGGTCTAATCATTAAGTTTATAAACATTGTCTTAACCAATCTCAACATAATTGAAATCAAGATAGATACACAAGATAATTATGCCAGAGAGAAGTCAAAGATATACTTTGTCTCAAAAAAGTTTTGGGCTCCTGAGTTAACACCAGTGACATTTATCTTTTCTAATTCAATCAATCAGTCAGTCATTCTCTCTCTATATATATATAGTACATTTATATATAAATGTATGTGATTATATATAAATTTATGTGATATATATATATATATATATATATATATATATATATACCAAAGTACAATATTTTCTCTACTTTATTAGTCACATTTGAGTTCTTGCTAGTCTCATTAACATTATAGTGATAATTGAAGAGAAACTGAAATCACAGGATGAGGGACCAACGGAAATATTTGGTGAAAGATGCCCCATTGCTATACTCTCCACAAAGCACACAATATACATTGCTTCATTTCTTCCTTACAAAAAGCTTCGTGTTGCAATTTATTATTATTTCACTGTTGAGATGAGGGACTTGGGCTCCAAGAGGCAATACTGCATTTGTAGCAGTTTCAGTACTAGTAGACAGGAGTGCTGGCTTCCTCTGACTCAAGCTCTCACTCTTGCTAACGTACTTTCATGCTCCCAGGAGCCTATGTTGTCAGCACCACTGGTCCTACTCCTTTCCCTCATGTGCTTTATACTTTTCTATTGTAACATCCCTTGGATTACGCTCTACCCATCATTCCTATTACCATTTGAGTACATAACAGACAGCTGTACAGTAAGTATTTCGAACCAAGGATGAGTTTAATGTATTATCTGGGGAGTGAGCTAACATTGGTTGTTCAAAACTCCACTGTGGTTGTCATTCATACTTTTATTTAAATACAGTGCTCTGTCATTATTCTTCAAGTATGCAAACCAACCAATGGGCCACTCTTCTTGAAGTGATGGAAAGGGAGTCATGCTCTTCTTATTGTGTCTTTCTTTTAACATTCTAAAGAAGATAAAAATAATATAGTCACATTATAACTAGTCTTCTTCATTAGTGTGAAAATTATTTGGGCCACTAATCATTGATAGGGGTGGTATCTATCTTGCTTGAGGTCTTCCTTGAAACTGCTGACTTCTTGTACCTATTGAGTGCCACCAAAGCTTTGATTTGTTATGGACGTACACAATAATGAAATAGAAAAACTTGACCATGAGGGCAGATGGTAGAATTTCATATGGATATCAAGCACAGAGAATTTGTATCTTAGTAGAAAAACTAGTAATTTAAATGCTAAAGAGATATAACTAAATTAAATTCTTTCCATGGAGTATGAAGATCTGAATTTGATCCTTAAACCTTACTTTAAAAAGCTAAGCATGAATGTAGCTGGGCAGGGTGCTGAGTGCTTTTAATTCCAGCACTCAGAAACAGGTGGATATATGTTCTAGGTCAGCCAAGAAACAAACAAACAAACAAACAAAAACAAAACAAAAAGCCCACAATGGCCACCACCACTGCCAACAACAACAAACAAGCAAATAGAACCTGAGGTTGCATGCTTGCAGTCTCAGCTCTGGAAAAGTGAAGATAGTCTAGCCAGTCAGTGTAGGTTACTGGGAAATTTCCAGTCTAGGGAAATACCATGTCTCATAAAATAAGATGAATTATATCTGAGCAATGACACCTAACTTTGTATCCTAGTCTCCAAGCCTCCAAAAGACTGTGCATACATACTACACACACACACACACACACACACACACACACACACACACACACACACACATATATATGTGCATAAAGAAAAGTAGTCATTTAAATAATACAATTTTTGTTGAATTTTCAATGTATATGCCAATAGTTAAATTTTACTTCTCTATACATTTGTTGTCTAGAAACATATTAATACACACAGTTATAAAAATAAATATTTAGTTCCACTTTTATGGAGAAAAGCCATATGTCACTAACTCTGCTGTATTTATTTCACTTGCTTTAATTATTATTCAACATAATTGATTAGCCGGAAGTCCTTCTGAACCTGATACTGAGTTTGGTACACTCCTGGAATGACCCTCTGTTTCAACTAATAACTGAAGTAGATGGTATTCATGAAGCCCCTGAAGCTCTCATATCAAGAGCCAAAGAGATTGAGGCACAAAACAAGCGTCTTCTAGAGGGAATTGAGAAGATACTTGGCCAGGTGAGCACTTTCCGGAAACTTCATTGCTTTTCTCATTCATGCAAAATCTGATATCTACAATGAGAAACAAATTTTGAAAAAACTCATCTTTGCAAGAACAAAGTTTAGGCATTCTACATTGTAGAGTTCTGTTGAAGCAAGATCCAAATTCTTACTAGGGTAGATAGATTCTAATGTCTTTGAATCTTGGAATTCAACTACGGTATTCGTTAGGTGTGGCCTTCCCTATGCTTTTAACAAATCCACAAATGGCTTGCCTTTTCATGGGCACGGATGGTTAAACATTTGACAATGAACGAAAACAGACTATACAATTGACTAGATAAAGCTTTCTTGAAGAAATTCCATATATATATATTAATATTCTGGTTAGATTCCCCTTCTACAACTACACCAGAGAATTAAAGTGTAAAGGAAGGAAAAAGAAAATAAAACTCAAATTAGAAACCCTCCTGCCAACTTTGGCCCTCATCCATCGGAAACTGGAAAGATATGGATGGGTTACCAGTACTGTTCCAGAAACTCTCAAAAGGGGCACATTTTCTCTAAAATGTTCCTTATTTTATCCTGTGTAGAACAAAAGGCAGTTTATCCTATGTGTTGTTTCACTTGAGTTTCCTATATTAAACTAAAGTCATTGCATTTGATAGGTGCAAATCATTTGACAAATTTATGTTGATTTAGTATTTTGAATTTCTCCAATTTAGATAAGTGTTAGTGCTGGTGAAATTAATAGCTAATCAGCTTTCTGAAAAATCACATAAATAAAATACATTTGATGAAAGAAAGTAGTAGTACAGACACACTAATTGTTTTATATTTCTTCCTAGCTGTTCAGTGTATATGTTAACACATGACATATTTTTTGTAATTTCGATGAAAGAACGCACATCTGATCAATAAACAGAAAAATGCAAATGTAAATAAAACCATTAAAACAGCAACATACAACAATCTAATTTCAAGATATTATCTCCATTTCTGTGAGGCTACATTTTGACTTTGTGATTATTTCATAATGAGGCACCAAGCATATTCTTTCTCATTAAGGTTTCAAATGTGTGCAATTCAGTTCAAAACAGTAAGATGGCAAGTAATGCATTATCAGAAGCTACGACATGCAAAGTCGTTGAAACAGACAAGCACCTTAGATAAAAGCAGACACTCTCCCTTTCCCCATACCTTGGTAAAGGCTGAGGACCTGGTGGTTATCATCTGTCCACATGGACAAGACAAACTTCAGCTCAGACCACTTGGACCACTTGCCAAATACAAAACATATCTGTATACTCTGGTTCAATCTTTTAGATGGCTGACAGACTTGTTGTAGCCTGCTTAATTATGGCTAAAATTTTACATTGTTCTTTCCCCCAAACATGACTTCAACAATTAGAAGAAATAAGGATGTAAAAATGCTAATACATGAATTGGAATTGTCTGTTTTCTAACTAGGCCTATCCTGAAGCCAAAGGAAACGCGATCTACTCTGTTTGGTCACAACTTCCATCCCTGCAGGGAGCTGATGAAGAAGCCAGAGACTTGGCTCTTTATAACAAGATCCGCTGCCTGCGCAGGGATTCTCATAAGGTTGACAATTATCTCAAGCTCCTGAGATGCAGAATTGTCCATAACAACAACTGCTAAGCCCACATTCACTCCATTTACTTCTGAGATGGTCCTTAAATGTCTATTTCTTCAAAACTTCTGTTAGTATTATAGCTTTCAGTGCATGCTTTGGTGCAATGGGTCTCTTTAAAGAATAAAAACTAACTTTTCAAAAATGCCAAAGTCTGAAAATGCAATCTGTAAACATTTCATTTGTTAATTTAATAGAAAATACTACACTGACATCATCATGTTTTCAAATTTTGTCACAAGTAACAGGTTCAAGGCTTTAAATAATGCAAATTGCAAAGTAACTTGGAAGTATAGAAAATTAATATGGGCCAAGATTTTTAAAATTGAAGAAGGAAGTCACTATTAACAAGTCCATCTAGTCTTCCCAAAAGGTTGAAAGCTAGATCATTTTTTATGAGAAAAATTTCTAGTGTAGGGTTGGATAAATCAAGTGCTATGAAACTGGATTGCTTCTAGACAGTATACTATCAGCTAAGCAATCTGAAAGTGTTAGGATACAACCATGTATTATCCCTAGCTATCTCTAAAAACTGGCTTCAGCACTTCTCCTCTGCAGTCATTTTACTCAATATGATAAGGTGAAGAAGCAGGTTCAGACAGAATGATAGCAGATTACAGAAAATTAAGTAGTGCAGTGTTTTCCATACATACTGAGCTAATCAACTTGCTCTCAGGAGGAAAGAGTTGATATATGCTTTGAGAACAAACCACACTGTAGGAGACTTTCTTAAAATTTTCTAATTATTCCTAAAGAATGCAAATCGAATGACAAATTTTCCACTGTCTTGAAACTGATCACCATGTATAAGTTTCCATGACATTTCCATCTCCTACATTGCTTATTAGTGGAAAAATGCATCTGAAAAAATAATAAATCTAACACTTTAAAAATTTGTATATACAGTATCCTCCTATGAATGAGTACATACCATGTTTGTCCTTCTGAGTCTGGGTTACCTCACTCAGGATGATTTTTTCTAGATCCATACATTTGCCTGCAAACCTCATGATGTCATTGTTTTTCTCTGCTAAGTAGTACCATATTTTCTTCATGCATTCTTCAGTTGAAGGGCATCTAGGTGGTTTCCAGGTTCTGGCTATTACAAACAAAGCTGATACGAACATAGCTGAGCAAATGCCTTTGTGGTATGATTGAGCATTCCTTGGGTATATGCCCAAGAGTGCTACAGCTGGGTCTTAGGGGACATGGATTCCCAATTTTCTAAGGAAGCACCATATTGATTTCCAAAGTGGCTGTACAAGCTTAAACAAAGATGACTAGACTGCTACACAACTCCAGGGAGGCTACCTAGAAAACGGGACCCTAGGAAAGACCCAGCGATCACCCAATGACAGAGAAATGGATGAGATCTACATGAACAACCTGGACGACAGTGGGAGTAATGAAGGGCAAGATTTGAGGGAAAGAAAGCTTAGGGGAGCAGGAGATCCCAACTGGATCAAGAACAGAAAGGAAGAATGAGGAATAACAGACCATGATAAATGAAGACCACATGAGAACAGGAATAGGCAGAGTGCTCCAGAGGTCCCCAGAAATCCACAATGATATATCCTCTGTAGACTGCTGTCAATGGTCGAGAGAAAGCCTGATCTGACCTAGTCTGGTGATCAGGTGGCCAAACACCCTAACAGTCGTGCTGGAACTCTCGTCCAATAACTGATGGAAGTGGATGCAGAGATCCTTGGCCAGGCCCCACATGGAGCTCCAGGTGTCCAACTGTTGAGAAAGAGCGTGAATTGTTGAATCCAAGATTGCAAAAAGCACAGGGACAAATAGCCAATCGAATGGAAGCACATGAATTATGAACCAAAGGCTGTGGAGCCCCCAGCTGGATCAGGCCCTCTGGATAAGTGAGACAATTGAATAGCTTGATCTGTTTGGGAGGCACCCAGTCTATGGGACCAGGACATGTCCTTAGTGCATGAGCTGGCTGTTTGGAACCTTGGGCTTACACAGGGACACTTTGCTCAGCCTGGAAGGAGGAGACAGGACCTGCCTGTACTGAATCCACCAGGTTTAAATGAATCCCCAGGGGTGTCTTGGTCCTGGAGGACATGGGAATGGAGGTGAGGTGCTGGAGGGAAGGTGGGGGTGGGAGCGGGAGGGGGAGGACAGGGGAACCCATGGCTGATGTATAAAATTAAAACACATAATAAAAAAAATTGTATATATGTATACATCAGACATAGGAGAAGACATGCTTGATGTTTATAAATCAATTAAATAAATGGCTAGTGCATAGAGTCAGTTTCTTACCCAAGTGATTTTGGAAAAGAAGGCACGTGATGCTCCTAATCTACATATGCTTCTATAACTGTTGCTGATTTCACAGCAGAACTAAATGCATAGACCATATTATTGAAGGTACTGAAGAAAACTTAGCTGCAAAATTAAATTTAAAAAATTGAACTTATAGTGGTGTAAAACTTCCCAATCCTTGGAATGGCTTCCATAGTACCAAAAGTCATTATGTAGAATATTTCAGGATAATTATCAATTATGCTCAGCAACATGGTAAGGCAATCCTGGCAAAGTTTATCTGTTAATGAAGCAGTAACATACAACAGTTATAAACTGCAATCAGCTATTTGCTGATTTGATTTAAGGCTCACCTCATACAAGAAAATCCAGAGGTTATGTAAGACGAGTTGCTAAACTGTTTTATTAATAAAAAAAAAAAAAAAACCTGGAGCCAGATATTGGGGTTTAAACTGAGATCACAGAAATAGGGTAAGCCATAGCCAACCTCACCTCACTGACACCTCAGCCTCCAGAAAGAGCCACTTCCTGTATACTCAAGCTTAAATCCTTTCTTTCCCTGCCATCTCACTTCCTCTCTCTGCCCAGCCACATCACTTCCTCTTTCTGCCCAGCTCTGTCACTTCCTGTCTGTCTATACAGACCTTTATGGTCAACTAGTGTTGGAATTTAAGGCATGTGCCACCATGTCTGTCTCTGTTTCCAGTGTTGCCTTGAACTCACATAGATCTAGATGAAGCTCTGCCCCTCAAATGCTAGGATTAAAGGCATGTACTACCATTGCCTGACTTTTTAATTAGTGGCTGGCTTTTTCCTTGGATCTCCAAGTAAGCTTTATTTATTAGAGCAAAAATAAAATATCATCACAAGGTTATATCTGTAGATAGTAAGAAAAACAAACAGAAAGTATTAACAATGCTTGAGGAGGTCATGGTCTCCATCAATAAGGATATGATCATATTTTTGTTAAATGGATTTGATGTGCCTGTCAATGTGCTGGGCTAAACCTTTCTGTTCAGATCTGTGGGTTACCAGAACTGTTACATTAGAAAAAATTTCCAGTATTGATGGTTAAAGAAAGAGATTTGTGTTTGATTAAAATGTCTGGGATTATTGGCTGTTCCTGAGATAGGGTGGTCCATGATCCTACAAACATTGAAAGCATTTATTATCACTTGAATCACTCAAGAATCGTTGGCGAAAATATGACAGACATCAGGTCTTTAACTAAGGCAAAGTATGAGGGAATAAGTCTATTCTCCTGCCAATCTGGAAATGAGTAATTACGAAACAGAGATGGTGTTGGAGATTGCAAAATGCCTTGAAGCCTGTAGGTAACATGGGGAAAGGCAAAGAACACATAGAAATAGGACTGTGTTAAAGGTAAATAAGGTGTCAATACTCCCTGAAGGGAGAGTGTCACTGATCTCTAAACATTGATCCAATCTGTCCCCCAGCTCTGTTTGGCCTTGAGTATATCCATTTGTATATAGAGGAGGCAGAAAGTGGGATGAAAGCAGCAGTGAGGTGAAGTACCTTTCCTGAGATGGAGACCACATTGTGGTGTAAATACTAAGAGATTCAACTTACCTCTACTCAACCATACTCGTGTAAGTAGCCCTCCAACATGCTCTCCCCTAAGCTTTATCATGCATTATTTCATGAAGTCTTGTTTGGAGAACATATTTTCTATGGTGTGATCAGTGCTGTATATTTTAAGAACCAGTGCTTGATTATGCTTCGTCTGGAGACAAGGCAACAGAAACTAGAGAATGTTTTAGATTGCAATCGCTCAATCAACTTTGAGGTCAGTGGTTTTCATTTTATTGATAGACAGGTAAAACAGGACAGTGCTACTGGTGTTTAAGGGGTACCTTCCTTCTTGTAAACATTTTCCTTTGCATAGTCTCCTTCTAGAACAAGAATTAATGCAACTCAAATGACCAATTTGCATGACTGAGAAATTGTTCTTTGTAAAGAATACAAACTTCAGTGGTCTAACTGAATCTACAAGATTCAGTGGTCTAATTCAGCTAGAGAAAGAGGAAGTTTTAATTATGTTTGGTCAGCAGGACTTGGATATGTATTTGCTTTCTTAATATACCAGCCTGAATAAGCATCATTTCTGAAACCTAATGTAGATAATGATGGCAGGTTTGTGTCTTTATCAATTTAGAATATGTCAAATGACATGAAAAAAAATCGAAAAGCATTCTTGAGTAATAATCTTAACACTTAAAGGGTATTTATAAAAAATGGATTAGTTACAGCTGTCAAGATTATCTACTGAAATGGAAAGTGAGCATAAAAATCCTAAGACTTTCAGACATGTGGAGACAATGACTTGAAGAAACTGGAGTAGGGTTAATTAAAGCTCCATGTGTTTGCAAAGTTAGGAAGCTCACCTTAGCAAGCCCCAACTGTGGACAATTTTGTGGTTCAAGCTGTGTACCAGAGAAATGTATTTATTTTCCTGTATTTGCCTAGTTTAAAAAGCATATTGACTCTTCTGCTACATCAAACCAAATCATGTAGCAGAGGCTCAAAGAACAGATAACATTCTCAGACAATTTAACTGTTGAAAACTCAATTGAATAAATTATGTCATTTCATTTCTCCTAAAGCAGTGATGCGTCTGTTGCTGCTGTTGACAAATCTTCTCCTTTGGGAGCATGTGTCCTCCAAAACTAATCTCCTGTCCACTGAAGACCTGTATCATCATGTGGTTGAACAGGCTCATACCAACTATGATAAATCTGCAGATATATACCATGAGTTTGTAAGTTCCTCAGTTGCTTCTTGATTTTTCTCTAGTGAAGCCTTCAGAAAATGCTACTAGTTAAATCAAAAATCACCATTAACTGACTGTGACATGATAAAATTTTATAGGTAATAGAAAGAAGGTGATATTAAAATGTGAATCAGAGAACCTGGGAGGTTTTATAAAATCTCAAAGGTTTGTAAGAATGAAATGATTTTTCTTTTTTTATGCTTATTTGAAATGATTTTATTCTAATTGCCAAAGTTCTCTTGTTTTATATACTTTCAAATACAAATTTTATTTTATTTTTCTCCAAATTTTAATTTTGCTAACATTTTAAACTTATGTCTATTTTTTCCAAAAAAAATCTGGTTTTGATGATACAAGCTTTAATTATTAATTATCAATATGTTTTTGTTGCAAAACTCTTGTTTTCATTTTCCTTTATTAAGAAATTTTCTACACACTCCACATACTATCCACAGATTTCCCCTTCCTCCACCCTCCTACCCCCAGCCCTTTTTCCCAAGTCACCCTGCATCCCCACATTCAATTAATAGACTTTAGAAATAACAGCATAATTTGAACTTCCCCTTTTGATATTTGATCCCAAAAGTATTATAGGAAGGTATCAAGTCTTCTTTGAAGATCTGGTAGAATTCTGCACTGAAACCATCTGGTCCTGGTCATTTTGGTTGGGAGACTTTTAATGACTGATTCTATTTCCTTAGGGGTTATTGGACTTTTTAAATGGTTAATCTGGTCTTGATTTAACCTAGGTATGTGGAAAATTATCCATTTCTTTTAGATTTTCCAGTTTTGTGGAATAGAGGTTTTTGAAGTATGACTTGGTGATTCTCTGGATTTCCTCATTGTCTGTTGTTATGCCTCCCTTTTCATTTCTGATTTTGTTAATTCGGATGCTCTCTCTCTGTCTTTTGGTTAGATTGGATAAGGGCTTGTCTATTTTGTTGATTTTCTCAAAGAACCAACTCTTTGTTTCATTAATTTTTTTGTATTGTTCTCTTTGTTTCTATTTTATTGATTTCAGCTCTCAATTTGATAATTTCCTGGTGTCTGTTCCTCCTGGGAGACTTTGATTCTTCTTGTTCTAGAGCTTTCAGGTGTGCTGTTAAGTCACTAGTGTGAGATTTCTCCAACTTCTGTGAAGTCTTGGTCTTTTGTAGAAAGGTCCAGCCTCTGCAGAAATTCTTCAGTCACTCCTCTGAAGATGTTTAGTGTAGGAGAACTACACTGTAGTGAATTGTATGCACAGAATAAAAGTAAAACTATCTGAAACATGTAAATGGGGGGGGGGTGATACCCAGCTTCTCAGAAACTTGAAAATGCCAAGAAATATTGTTTAGCATTACTAGTGAGGAACATCTTATTCCAAAAGAGAGCCTGTGTAGAAGGGGAATCTGTCCTCCCTTCCTAATGGAGACACATGATCTCTGGGTTCTCTCAAGGAGGAAAATACAAGATAAGAAATCAGGAGAATTTGCCTTTAGATTTGTCAAGAGGACACATTTGCATTGTGTTTTTCACTCATTAGTGTTTCTCTCGTTCTCTGTTCTCTTAACAATCTCTCAACTGCATGGCCTTCCCAGAAACCCATTAGCCTTCTTTCTACAAATGTTCTCATTACTAGTATAAAATCACTTGTATTTAAAAAAAATACCCGAGGAAATATAATCCACAACTGATTACTATATGAACTTTAAATAATATTTTGTGCATTTTCCTTCACTCCTTGCTAAGTTTATCCTTAAACAAGCCCAGGTTGTTTTATTTTTGACTCTATCAACATTACTACATTCTACTTTCACCATGAATATGGTGTTACACAAACAAAAACATGGCAGAATTTTAGAGAAAAAATAAATTTATAATTACTAACTAAAGGAAATACATCCATTTGGGTCAATGGAAAAACAGGACATAAATTTGTAAAAATAATCATTATTCTATAACACTCAACACAAATCCTAGGGAAAGCTATACTTAAAACAGTAAGTTTTGTATTTGGAGGTTGTGTGGTTTTTAGTGATTGCTTTCCAAACCATAACATTTTAAAGGACAAAAAGATAAGAGAATATTAAAGAAGGGTTAGATGTTGGGAGATCAGTAAGCTAGACTGGATATCTAAAGGGAAGAAATAATGAGCAAATGAATTTTCATTTTTCCTGTGTTTTAATTTTTATGCAGTTCTTGTGTTTTTAATAAATACGTTTTATCTAGTACATTGATGCTATGGTCATATATGTTTTCATTCAATTCTCAAGTCCAATATATCAAATTGTATCATTTCTTCCAGAATGTAAAGTTTTCCAAAGCAAGTTGGTTACAGGACAGCATGCCCAGGGTGTGCCACACTGTTTCCATCTGGACTCCAGATAGCATTAAGCAACTTCAGGAAACAAAAGTAGGTTTCCTTCTTGATTTTCCCTGAAACAAGTAAAGCTTTACACAGCCTAGTTGTTCTGTATGTGATTACAGAAGCCAAATAGGAGTGATCTCTGATCTATAGAATGGAGGGAAAAGCAACAGTCAGCAAATAATCAAATACATCTCAAAGAGGATAACTTACACACTAGGCCAGCACAAACTTACATTACAGCAGATTCAGAAATTCCAAGGACAATTTTTAGCATCACCATGGTGGGATTGTTCTTATTACTTTCTGTGAAGCTTTGATATAAACTGGACACTTATACTTGAATATACAATTACCAACAAGTGCAAGAAATGCAGATACAGGAGTTATATAGTATAATACTAAAGGCTCCTCCTCCAGTAGCATGCTATCTAACTAACCATTGTGTCGTTTAGTTTCTGTTTTTAAGACTTTCTTCATCCCACTTCAGTTTCTTCATTATGGGCTACCTTCCTGAGTGTTCTGCCTTCTCTTATATCATAAGTGAAAATCAGCTATATAAGAGGCTCCTCTCCATACTGTATCTTGTTTTTCAGGATGACCCCTGTTTGCTGAGGTCTGTATGAGCCCATAGTTCTGTGTTATTATCTCTTTCCTCTGACTCTCTATGTCAAGCAGAGTTTGATTTGATTTACCACAAAAATTTATGTGTATACATACAATGAGGAGTCATGTAGATGGAGAGAAATATGGTGCTGAAAGCTATATTTCCAGTTATGTGTCATTGTTTTAACACTCTACCATAATATGTAAGTCCAAAGTGAATACATGAAAGGTCAGTTTGATTCATTAGTGTGGAAATTATTTAGACCACTTGCCCCTGACAGTGTTGGTATCTATGTTATGTAAAATCAGGTCCTGAAGACATTTACTGAGTCCTAGTAATCCTAGCTTTCTTGCAGAGTGGGTTAGGAATAATGTAGTTAGAGTTTGCCTGCCTGGTCCACAGTCAGGACAAATCTCTCTCACCTACCAGTCCCACAGTCACTCAGACCCAACCAAGTAAGCACAAAGAGACTTATATTACTTATAAAATGTATGGCCGTGGCAGGCTTTTTGTTATCTACTTCTCTTATCTTAAATTAACCCATTTCTATTAATCTATACTTTGCCACATGGCTTGTGGCTTACCAGTGTCTTTACATGTTGCTTGTCATGGCAGCGGCTAGCATTCTCTCCTCTCTGCCTTCCACTTCCCAGAATTCTCTTCTCTGCTTGTCCCACCTATATTTCCTGCCTGACTACTGGCCAATCAGCATTTTATTTATACAGAGTGATATCTGCAGCACTTCCCCTTTTCTTTTTTGTTAAAAAGGGAAGGTTAGCTTTCACATAGTAAAATTACAGATAACAAAACAATTATCAAGCAAGAATTACAGTTGCAATATTAACGAAGATATCCTATCTATTTTATATTTGTGAATTTAAGATTTTATATCTAACTTATCTTTTATCATAACTAAGGAAAATTATAACTATCTAGTGTTCAACCACATCAAAGACCTCAGAAGGATATAATATTACCTGAGAACTGGGAGAACGATGCAAGCAACTTTCAGGAGTCTTGCAGGGTAGACAGAGAGAGCTGGCAGCCTGGACAGTCACCTAATGTTCCTTTGTAAAGTTGGGGCATTTATCTTCAGCCCATAGGTCTAAGTCTCTATGTCAATTTTCTCAGTGTCCTGTAGAATGTCTGGCAGTTTCCTCTGTGAAGCAGGAACCTGAAGGACCATTTTGTCAAGCAAAGTTTAGTGGTCACCTTTCTATGGGTCCTGCATGTCCAGTCAATCAAGCAGTCCAGGCAAATGGCTATTTTTGCCAAGGTGAATATAAGATATGAAGGGTCTTCAATGTCCACCCTCCTCTCTGAAGTAAATTGGTGCTGCCAGGAGCAGACATGTCTCACTGTCCAGAAAGTCTAAATTTTAAAAATAGTTTAAATGCCATATTCTGTAGGTCTTTGAAGTATTTGAAGATTACCTATCTATCTGAAATATCTCCATGCATTCCTAGAAGATTTAACTAACATGGCTACGAATATGATTATCATAGGTGACTAATTATTAATCTATTTTTAATTATCCATTATAATTTAAAATGAGCTATACAAACCTAATACCTTAAACACAAGTAGAAATATACACACAGTATAACAAAATTAACTTCAAGTTTGTATCAATAGACTAAAATCTATACCAATGTAAAACATTTTAAACAAGTTGTTGCTCTTTAGAAGTAAGTTCCTTAATCTATCCTTTCATCTTATTATATCTATTTCATATCCCCTTTTCTTCTTTAGAAAGAGATCGCATTTATAATCAAACTGCTTCAAATAAAAATACTGTTTTTTTTTTCTGTCCCACATCAGAGGGCTCTTCTGATTTGGGACATAAAAATCTCTTAACCTTTTCTTTTAGCAATATGTCTGGGTTTAGAGAAGGAGTGAGCCAATTCCATCTCCAAAGCCAGCTTGATAATTTTGGGAATGTGGGTATAGTTTCTCTTACTACTTCCTGCTGGAGGGGGGCCCTGTATCTTATGGGGACATAAAGAAAATTTTAGGATTATTGAGTAGTTCGTGAGGGTAAACCTCTGAGCCAGTTGCCTTGAAACCATTTTGGATGTTGGATCATCTGGGCCATGGTGTCATTAGAGCCCTTTCAGGTGGTCTTGGCTGATCAAACCTGATGTATCTTAATCTGGAGGAAATCCACAGCCTCTGGCTTTCTGTGGAAACAAAAGCAGAGACTCTTTTCCAAAGCAACATATCCATATATCCAAATTTTGAAGTCAAGATACCTTTAAAATGTACATATTTGTTTAACTCAACAGCTTTTACGATCAAATCTTTTTCTGCAGTTAAAAATCCCAAAGACAAAGCAAACCAGATTCTCTGTGTAATATCCATCTTTGTAAGACTGAAATGGCAGCTGTGCTTGCTGGCTCCGCCCACCTCAGCTTCCCAACATGGCGGTAGTACAGTTTACTGCCAGCTCTGTGTCTGGAGCCATGTGTACCATCAACTATCAGAAGCAGTTCTATCAAAGCAGTGCATAGCCCAGAAGCTTTTTTTTTAACTAGCAAAGGCTAAATCCACCATGCAGCAGAGTAAAGTGCCCCTTGTAGACTCCTCATTCCCGCCACACTGCAGGTCAGACGCACATGCCAGGAACCTATCATAGTAGCTCAAATGGGCAGGCTGCAGCTAACTTGAGAGAGACAACTAGGAAGCTGTTTTTAGCTCCATTTTAGAATTTTTTTATTTTATTTTATTTTTTTTAGGTTTTAGGTTTTAGGTTTTATGTAGAAACTCTTGCCAACATGTTGGGCACCATTTGTAGTTAGAGTTTGCCTGCCTGGTCCACAGTCAGGACAAATCTCTCTCACTTGCCAGTCCCACAGTCGCTCAGACCCAACCAAGTAAGCACAAAGAGACTTATATTACTTATAAACTGTATGGCCATGGCAGGCTTTTTGTTATCTACTTCTCTTATCTTAAATTAACCCATTTCTATTAATCTATACTTTGCCACATGGCTTGTGGCTTACCAGTGTCTTTATATGTTGCTTGTCATGGCAGTGGCTGGCATTCTCTCCTCTCCACCTTCCACTTCCCAGAATTCTTTTCTCTGCTTGTCCCACCTATACTTCCTGCCTGACTACTAGCCAATCAGCATTTTATTTATACAGAATGATGTCCACAGCAGAATAAAAGGAATATTTGTCTTTGTTAGGGTTTCTACTAATGAAGAAACACCATGACTAGAGCAACTCTTATGAAGGAAAACATTTAATTATAATAGTTTGCTTACAGTTCAGAGGTCTAGTCCATAATACTCATGGTGGGAAGCAAGGCAACATGTAGGAAGACATGTGCTGGAGCTGAGAGTTCTTGCATCTTGATCCAATGGCTAAAGAAAGTGTGGCTTAAGCATGAATGACAGCTCAAAGCCCACCTTCATAGTGACACACTTCCTCCAACACCACACCTACTCCAACAAAGCATACCTCTTAATAGTGCTACTCCCTGTGGGGGCTATTTTCTTTCAAACTACCATAAGGACAGATGATTGAATGTAGACTGAAAGCAAAATAAAATTACTCTGACCTGGCAGTAGAAAAAACAATATTCATATCTAACTAGTTTTATTGAGCAAACTATAGTACAGTGGCTAAAAGTTTACATTTCTACAATGTGTAAATAGTATGAAAATATTTATTAATAAGAAACATATACTGTAGTTTACCATTTTTTGTATAAAATCAACAGATATTATCCTCTTGAATCTCACTTAGTTTACTGTAATTCTCTATCATTCCTCCTTAGACAGAAGATATTCTGAAAGCAGTCATTGTTATTTTGCGTGCCTGGGATTATCCTCTGATACACCTGGTGCTTGCTACAACTGCTCTCCTAACAGCATCTGCATCTAATAATATGCTGCAAAGAATCAATGACATGAAGAATGGAATTATAGGACTTTTGGAAGGACTTGAGATCATACTCAGCGGGATAAGGTGCCTCTTCACATTTCATGGTTTGTTTAATACATGAAAGTGGTGTTTTGCACAATGAGAAAAGAATTTTTAAATAATTTATTTGCAAGAGTGAAATTTTTGTTTCACATTTGTTGACAATTTAGTAAGTAAGGAGTCACTTGCAAATCTAACACTTGAGGTATTTACTCAGAACTGCATAATCAAGTAGTTTTAACAGAAAACCACTGTTCTTCATAATAATTTGGAAAGTGGCTTTTTTTTTTGGTTGAGGTGGACACCCTGCTTAATGTAGAAGATCTTATGGTAGCCATTTCCTGGTTCTCCTACATCTATAAGCACTAAATAAAATATGCTCATCATATCTAAGGATTCAGAAAAATGCATAGAACAAAGAATATTTAAAGTTAGAAGATGAGGACACTCTACTAGATCCATGGTTTATGAAAGGCACATTATAGGAAGTACTAAGATTGTGCAAAATTTCTTGAATTGAAAGAATTTACACTAGCCCTTCCATTTTCCTATGGCTCAAATCTATGTATGCAGTCAAGTACAACTTTCTGGCTCTCCTTCTGTCTACTTGTATATTGATATATTTCATCTGGGATCAATGGCAAACCCAAAGTATGTAAATTCATCAGGCTTTTAGGTTTTGATGGCAATCCCTTTATGGTATTGGCCCAAGTATCTGAAAATCCATGATTTATAACTAGTTTTTCACTCCTTCATGTTCTAATGAACAATTCAAAAATTTACAAGGAATATCTGCTGGCCTGAGGATATGTCTCATTTCTGTAAATTTTGTTCTTGTATATATTAGGATCTGATTGAATCTCATTATTCTTGTCAGGAGGGGGTGTAATATCTTCTCCACATAAAGGCATCATTAGAGAGGAAGACATATGGAAATCTAAGGTTGATTCTGGGTAGAATAGAAAGAAGTAAACTCAAAACACAAGTTCTGAGTCACTGGAAGATATTTACTGAAGGTTGACTTCTGACCAGCAAATGCATGCACGTGTACACTCACACACATACACATCCATACACACATATACACATGAAGTGAAAAGAAAAACAAATGCTAATAATATCAATGATACCTATTACTTTATGCACAGACCCAGCCTGGAGTTATAGTTGACTATCCTCATTGGTCAGGACAGAGAGAATTCCAGTCATCAGATAAATACACTCGCCTTTTTGCTATATAACCTTTGCTGTTGCCTGAAAAGGGACACACAAAAGGTTGAAAGTTACCTCAAGATCCTGAAGGACGGAGTCAACTTTAAGTTTAACTATTAATCAGATTTCATTCTGCAGCAGATGGAAAAAAAAAAAAAAAAGGTCCACAGCTAGATATTATGCAGAGATTGGGAGACCTTGGAGCAATCAGCCCTAAATGAGATGTTTCCATCAAATCCCAATCCCTCTAGAGCTCAGGGAATCCTGCTTCAGAGAAAGCAAAATAGTTTAAGAGACAGAGGGGATAGAGAACACCAAGAAAACAAGGCTCTCTATATCAGCGTGAGCAAAGCTCACATGAACTCACAGAGAATGAGGTATCATGCACAGGGCCTGCACGGGTCTGTACTAGATTCTCTGCATTTATATTACAGCTTCCAGTTTAGTGTTTTTATGAGATTCCTGGATGTGGGAATGAGTGGGTCTCTGATTCTTTTACCTTATCTTAGGCTCTTTTCCTTTCACTGGTCTGTCTTAACCAACTTCACTCAATGTGATAACTTTTGTCTTAACATACTTTATTTTGTTATATTAATAAACTGTGACTATAATAAAGGTTAATAACTGAACTGTCACTAACCTTTTGGGGGAGGGAAAATCAATTTTCTCCAATGGAGTGACACTAGACATACCAACCATTTCAGAGCAGGTCTTTGTTCAGGAATAGTTGACTAACACATAATTGACTCCATAGTTGTTTGTGTTTTTTTTTTAAATGTGTGCTTTTATTATTTAGTTACATTTTGGTTTATTTAGTTAGCTACATTTTGGTGTTTTTTTCCCCCCTTAGGTATTGATTTATTTTGTTTTCTTGGTTTGAGAGGACTATGTTGTATTGTGTTTTTGTTTGTTTTTAGAGAAATAAATTAAAGTTGAGTATGTAGGGAGAGGGAAAGGATCTGGAAGTACTTGCAGGAGGGGAAGAATATAATCAAATTATATTTAAATTTAGAAATTTCTTTTAAGCAATAAAATAATAAGATGAAAGTATGAAAAAAAGAATAACTGTTAAATGCACATCTCTGCAACATTCTGCTGAGATGGCCCTTAGTGAACCAGAACTTCAATTCTTCCCAAAACTTTTATTTTTGGATGCATGCATTATTACAATGGATTTCTTAAAAAGTAAACATTATTCTTTTTTTTCTTTTTTTTAATTTGTGTTTTAATTTACACATCAGCCATGGGTTCCCCTGTCCTCCCCCTCCCTCCCCAACCCCACCTTCCCCCGATTCCTTCCCATCCATTCCCATCTCCTCCAGGGCCAAGACTCCATTCTTCAGTTGAAGGGCATCTAGGTTGTTTCCAGTTTCTGGCTATTATCAAACAATGCTGATATGAACACAGCTGAGCAAATGCCCTTGTGGTATGATTGAGCATTCCTTGGGTATGTGCCCAAGAGTGTTACAGCTGGGTCTTGGGGGAGATGAATTCCCAATTTTCTAAGGAAGCACCATATTGATTTCCAAAGGGGTTGTACAAGCTTTCATTCCCACCAGCAGTGAAGGAGAGTTCCCCTTGCTCCATATCCCCTCCAGCATAAGCTGTCTTCTGTGTTTTTGATCTTAGCCATTCTGACAGGTGTAAGGTCTTCACCAACCCCACATCTGACAGAGGGCTGATACCCAGAATATATAAAGAACTCAAGCAATTAGACATCAAAATGCCCAACAGTCCAATTAAGAAATGGGCTATAGAACTAAATAAAGAATTCTCAACAGAGGAATTTCAAATGGCTGAAAGACATTTAAGGAATTGCTCAACATCCTTAATTATCTGGGAAATGCAAATCAAAACAACTTTGAGATGCCACCTTACACCTGTAAACGTTATTCTTTAGAAATGTTCAATACAGAGTGAAAATTGGTTAGTTCCTTGTGCCCATTTAATATACAATCAATTTTTAGTTTCGTGATGGTCTTGCAAAATTTTTTATAAATATGCTGTTTGGGGAGCAAATAAAATAACTGACAACTTACTTTATAATCAAAGTAAATAAAGAAGACCAAATTAATTAAAACTGAAGGAAGGAACTGTTATTACTAAGTAGATCCTTTGAATGGACATCTGGGATAGTTTACATAGGCAAGCTATTCAGTGAACAAATTTCCACTGTAATAAGACCATACAAGTTTTATGCTATTGCACTTTCCAGAAGTACCACCAATACTATATGTTCCAAGATGTGTTAGAAAAGAAGCCAAGAATGGCTCTATATTCCTCCTGCACACATTTCCAACCACGGTCCTTCTTAGGGCCCTCTTTTGAAGATTACATAGGTTTGGACTACTGTGGTTCTGCTAACATTTCATCTTACATGCAGGGTATTTAACATTCCGCCTCCATCCTCCAGTTATTATGGCTGCATAGCCATGGAAGGTGAAATTACACATTCTTCCAATATCTCTGCCTTTTTCTTTCTTCTGAACATTGATTCCTGTGACTTTGTCAAAATTCAGAAGGGAGAATCAATGTAAAAATTTGATATCTTAAATTTGCTAACTAAAGAGCTTTACTGACTAGGCATTGAGTAAAATCCCTCTGAGAATCAGGTGCTTTTCTCTGGGCACACCGGGGTGTCCCAAGAACACCAGTGGGAAAGCATCAAATGAGAGTGACTTTTGTTAGGAGTCATTCCCTGTTCCCTGGCTAGATCCTGTTTTCTCCAAGGGAGCTCTGCCACCCATGTCAGCTTGTAGCTTCTCTGCATGGCCCTCTCATCCCCAGTGCACACCTCTGGAGAAGTAGCTCAAAGAAATGTTTCCACTAACTGACACATTGTCACAGGCACAGGGCTGACTCCAGCAGTGGAACATTGACAACACTGGATCCCAGTGGATCTGTAGTCTCTACCACCTCTCTTTCCTGGCTGTTTTTATACATCTAGAGTATATCATAAATTTACTGTTTTACTTTCCTTAGCAGACATGCATGAGAAAAATTTGAACCATGTTTCCCTACTTTTAACCCTAAGAATAATCTGAGAGTTATAGACACTTCCTACCAATCCACTGTGTGATAACACCATGTCCTAAAATAAACAAATATTCTATTATTCCCTCTACAGAGATATGATTGGCTAAGATATCTTGTTTAGGGCTTATTCATCTTTCTTTCCTACAGCACCTCTGTCCCACCTGCCCAATGCCCCCAGTGCTGGGGCATTACTCAAGTCAATTATTAATTAAGAAAATTACACAACAGGCTAGCTCACAGGCCAATCTGGTTGGGACATTTTTCTCATGTGATGTTCCCTCTTCCACAATGAATCTAGACCATGTCATGTTGACATAAAACAGTACTTTTGTACACTAAACATTCATATATCTACAGCATAAAATCTAATACTTACAATGGTAATTTCTTACTTCATCTATTTATTTTTGAATTATTTTTGAATTACATTTTCCATAACATCTGAATAATACCATGTTGTGTAAATATACACCACTTTGGTTGTCAGTCATTCAGCTGATGAATTTGGGCATTTCCAGTTTTGGCTACTAAAAATAGAGGAGCAATGAATATGTCTGAAGATGAATCTGAATCATAAATTGTAGAACTCTTTGGGCTTATGACCATAGTTTTACAGATGAATTTGTAGTATGTCTATTTTGAAACTTTGGGGGTCCTCCACTGATGTCTACAATGGCCTTACCACTTTACACTCGCTTCGAAAATACCTCTCCCTACATCTTCACCAGCATGTGCTGTAATTTATTTTATTTATCTTGCCTTTTTAACATGTAGAATGGTGAAATAATAGTTTCAATTCACATATTCTTGATAATAAAGGATGTTGAATATTTCTCAACCATTTGTGGTTCATTTTTGAGATATCTTTATGCATTTCCATGTTATATTTTTCAGTGTTTTTTGTTTATGTGTTTGTTTTTTAATACTTTGTATATTCTATGTACTAGTCCTGAGTCATATGTAATTGGTAAATATGATTTTCCCACTCTGTATGCTATCACATCATTCAAATGATGGTGCCATCAATGTAGAGAGATTTTAGTTTCATGAAGTGCCATTTATTAATTGTTAGTATTAAGATCTGCTGTATGAATAGGGAGTGGTGGCACATGCCTTTACCCAGTACCAAGGAGACAAAGACAGGTCTATCTCTAAGTTTGAGGTCAGCCTCCTCTACAGAGTGAGTTCCAGGATAGCAAGGGCTACACAGAGAAATCCTGTCTCCAAACAAAAAACAAAACCAACTAAACATTCAAAAAGATTTGCTCTATCAGAGTCTGTTTCCCAAAGTGCTGTTCTGTGTCTGTAAATTCAAGCTTAACCCTTACTTTCTCTGTTATATGATTCAGAATATCAGGATTTAAGTTGAAGTCTTGATAGATTTCGTGTTTAGTTTGTATAGGGTGGGAGCTATGGTTCTATATTCATTCTTATACATGTAGCTATCCAATTTGACCAAGAAGAATTTTTTAAATTACAGTCCTTTCTTCAGTGTATACTTCTCTAACCAAATCAGGTGTCTGAGGGTGTGTGTCTTCCATTCTATTGATCAATCAAAATATGTGCTTTTTTACCAATACTATGATATTTATTTCTATAGCTCTACATAACAGCATAAAATCAGGGATGGATGATTTCTCCAGAAATGCTTTCATTATTCATTTTAGTCTTAGGTATCCTGTCTGTTACTATTATTGTTGCTTCTATACTAAGTTTACAAATATTTTCCAAATTCTGTGAAGAACTATGTTGGAATATTCTTAATTCTGTATTTTCATAATATTAATTCTATGAAACAATGAACATAAGAAGTCTTTCATTTTTTTGAGGTCTTCAACTTCTTTGTAATTGTTATTATAAATTTGTATATTATCTACAAAATTGAACATTAAAATTATATATAATTTATATATATAATATATTAAAACAAAAAATAAATACAAAATACTTTAAAAATTTAAAAATTATAGTTATGAGTAATGTATAAAATATTACATTATCATATTATACTACTTTATTACAAAAATGTTTCACTGCTTAGGCTTATTTTGAGACTTTTATTGTGTGATTATTATGAAAGGTATAATTTCCTTGATTTTTTTTCTGTGTGTACTTGCTATCTATATATAGGAAAGCTACAGATTTTTGTGCATTAATTTTATATCCTGCTACTCTGCTTAATGTATGCATCAGCTGCATAAGTTTCTTTCTGTTACTTAGGGTATTTTCATATTAAAACATAAGTTCTCTTTCTAATTTGCCTTATATGTTAGGAATTGTGTAGCGTTTTTTATCAACAGCTTTTAATCTCATGATTATGAATATTAAGATATTTAATAACCTTTTTTGATATAATAGAGTCACTGAAAATAAAATACAAAGAAAACAAAAATGAGCACCTTAATGTCTTGAGTTTTTAGTCTTATTATTCTATCTAAGTCTTCAAGCACTAAATAAGACAGACATGGAGAGATTATTGTTCCTGCTTTTAGAAGAAATGCTTTGGTTTCTTCTCATAGAACTATGTTTATTTCTATGTTGTGATTTGTTTGTCTATTATAAATAAAACATTTTAAAGATTTAATAATTTTAGACATCTTCTGTGGCATGAATCTTAAAGAGTCTTATTAATAAAAACAAACCTGGAGCCAGGTATTGGGGTGAATGCTGGAAGATCAGAGGAGCAGAACAAGCCTCAGCTTCCTGACCTCGACAGTTCCTCAGCTGATCCTGTTTCCTCAGACTGGAAGCCTCTGAGTCCTCATCCAGAATGAATCTCAGCTGAACTGCTACTCAAAAGACTAAATACTTAACCAGCTCTAGTACCTGGTCCTCATTCCTTAAATACCTTTCTGTTTTCTGCCATCACTTCCTGGGATTAAAGGCATGAGTCACCATGCCTGGCTGTTTCCAGTGTGGCCTTGAACTCACAGAGATCCAGATGGATCTTTGCCTTAGGAATGCTAAGATTAAAGATGTATATTCCACCATTTTCTGGCCTCTATGTCTATCTAATAGCTGTTCTGTTCTCTGACCTCAGATAAGTTTATTATGGTGCACAATATTTTGAGGAACACAATATCACCACAATCTTCTTTTAAAATAACACTCCATCTTAGTCACTGCAGAAACTTGAAAGCTTTCTAAGCTCTTCAAAATGAAATGTCTTAGTGAACTGATGCCTCTGACAGCTTTTTACTGGCTACTGGTAACAAGATATGCCCTTTCTCCTGAAAATCTTTAACAGCCACAGCAGATTTGGAAAGGATGGAAAGGAAGTCAAAATGAAACAATATGAGAAGCTTAGAAAATAGATCATAAGAAAGTGGATTTTTTTTTTCGTTCATTTTACACATAAATCAAAGATCCCCTTCTTCCCTCCTTTGATTGGTGTGTAAAATGAATAAAAATTTTTTCTTAGTTAAAAAAAAAAGTGTAAAGGGCATTGCAACTATCCAACCATTCAAGGAAGAAAACCGTTATACATACGGATATGGATATATATAGAGAGGGTGGTGGTGGTGATAACATAGTAATCTGTTAATTGAGGAATTTAGGTGAAAGACGTAGATGGAATTATAGTGATATTTTATTTGTATTGAAATGTGATTTTATTTGTATGTCAATAAAGTTGCCTTGAGGTCAGAGCAAGCCAGAGCAGAAGCTGAGCAGTAGTGAGGCACGCCTTTAATCCCAGCACTTGGGAGGCAGAGCTAGAAGGATCTCTGTGTGTTCAAGGACACAGCCAGCATGGCAGACACACACCTTTAATCTCAATACCAACCATAGACGACCTGGAGGTCTGTACAAACAGGCAGTGACAAGGAGGTCATGTGGCTGGGTTTACAACCAATGAAAAAACAGAACAGAAAGTCTTTAAATAGACAGGACGCACAGAAGTAGGTCTCAGACAGAAGAAATTAACAGTGAAGTTGTTTCAGGATTGGATTATAAGGTTACAGAAAGAAAGCCTGTTTTCACACAATCACTCTTAATTTATCCAGTAACCATACAACAGTAACCTGGTCAAGTGACTACACAAAATATTTGGACTCCAGTTGAAATGTTAGACTTACGAAGGTTTAAGGAGGCAATAGTATCTTATGGCATGCATTCTCCATATGTAAAACAAATGTTAAACTTCTGGTCAACTTATAATAGAATTATACCACAGGACTGGCAGGAGCTGACACAGGCAGTTCTGGAACCCGGACAGCAGCTCCAGTGGCAAATGTGGTTCAAACAGGAAGCTAAAAACATAGCAAAACAATGTAGTGATAGAGGTATACAAATCTTCCAGGATCAGCTTGTTGGAGAAGGCCAATATGCTGCAGTACAAACACAATGTTTATATGATATGCAAACTCTAATTCTATGTTGAATGGCAGCCTTGAATGCATGGGACAGAGTTGAGGAACCAGGGAAGAAAACTGAGTCATTTACAAAGGTTATACAGGGCCCAAAAGAATCTTTCACAGATTTCTTACAAAGACTGACTTCAGCAGTAAAGAGAATGGTCCCAAATTCAGAAGCTAGCCAGATAATAATTGAATCTTTGGCTTTTGAGAACGCAAATGAAGCATGCAAGAGAATAATCAGGCCGTTAAAGGCGAGATCTGCACCCTTGGAAGATTGGATTAGAGACACGGTTAATGTTGAGGCTCATGATCATGATAATATGTGGGTAGGAGAAGCAATTTCAAGAGGTTTGAGAAATGTTAGATGTTTTGGATGTGGAAAGCAAGGACATCTGAAAAGGGACTGTAAACAGGGCACTTCTAGAAACAATGTTTCTTCAAGGAACAATGGCAACAGAATGCCCCTTCCTTCAGGAGTATGTAGAAGGTGTGGTAAGGGAAGACATTGGACCAATGAATGTAGATCAACAAGGGACAGACAAGGTAATACTTTGCCTCAGTCTTTGAGAAACTCCCAGAGGGGCCTCAGGCAGGCCCCTACAGTGAATCCAGTTCAGACTTTTCCTGCATTCGTAGAGGAGACCCCTACTTAGAGCAGTTAAATGACCAAATGCCTATTGGAACAAACCAGGCTACTCAGAGTAATGGAACAACTGAGACAGAGAGAACAGAAAATTCAGGAGAGACCATAAAGAAAAATTTTGGCAAACTTCTATAAATGAACAAAGACCAAAATTAACAATAAAAATAAATGGTGTTTTGTTGTCTGGTCTGGTAGACACAGGTGCTGATGTTACCATAATTGCACCAGAATTTTGGCATCCATCTTGGCCTCTTCAGGAGGTAAATGTTCAACTGTTAGGAATTGGAACATTATCTCAAGTTAAACAGAGTGCAAGATGGCTCGAATGTATAGGCCCAGAAGGACAGAGAGGCAGATTAAAACCATATGTGGCTAACATAGCCATGAACCTGTGGGGTCGAGACCTGTTACAACAATGGAATACTCAGATTAATCCCTCCAACCTCAGAAATAAATAATAAACTAGCACATGTTTCTGAGAGAAATATTAGAAGGTATTATTCTAATGAGTGGTCACCAGCCATCCATATTATACAAGAACAGGGCAGAAAAACTGATAATCTTCCAAAGGCACCAACAGCTCTACCTTTAAAATGGTTAACCAATAAGCCTGTATGGGTTCATCAATGGCCTTTAACAACAGAGAAACTCCAGGCTTTAGAAGAGCTGGTAGAAGAACAGTTAAATGCTCAGCATATTGAAGAATCTACCAGCCCATGGAATTCTCCTGTATTTGTTATTAAAAAGAAATCTGGTAAATGGAGAATGGTAACAGACCTTAGAGCAATTAACAAAGTAATTCAGCCAATGGGCTCTCTACAATCTGGAATTCCTTTGCCTACTCTGTTACCTAAAAGATGGCCTCTCATAGTTATTGATTTAAAAGACTGTTTCTTTTCAATACCCCTACAAGAAAAAGACAGAGAAAGATTTGCTTTCACGGTGCCTACTTACAATAATTCTCAACTGGTTAGAAGATTTCAATGGAGAGTCCTCCCACAGGGAATGTTGAATAGTCCAACCCTGTGCCAATATTTTGTACAACAGCCCTTGGAAGTGATACGTAAAAAATTTCCTAAATCTATAACTTGTCATTATATGGATGATATTTTACTAGTTGACTCAAGTGCAGATACTTTAGAAAGAATGTTTGAAGAAGTAAAGAAAATATTGACTGGCTGGGGATTACAAATTGCTCCTGAAAAGATACAAAGAGGAGATTCTATTAATTATTTAGGATATAAAATAGAGCTACAAAAAATTAGACCTCAAAAGGTACAAATCAGGAGAGATTGCCTACAGACTCTTAATGACTTTCAAAGATTATTTGGGGACATTTCTCATCTACGAACTATTGTTGGGGTAAAAAGTGATGAACTGAATAATTTGTTCAAAACTTTAGAAGGTGACAAGGACTTAAATAGTCCAAGAGAATTATCACCTGAAGCTGAGAAAGAATTGGCCTTGGTAGAAAAAAAAGTACATGAAGGACATGTAGATCGTATTGATCCAAAGCTGGATTGCATTTTGGTTATTTTACCTTCTAGGCATTCTCCTACAGGAATATTAATGCAGAGAGAAGATATTATATTGGAATGAATATTTTTACCAAATAAACCAAATAAAAAATTAAAAACTTATGTGGAAAAAATCTCTGACTTAATTTTGAAAGGAAAATTGAGACTTTGTCAATTATCAGGAATAGACCCAGCAGAAATTGTTGTACCTTTAACTAAAGAGGACATTGAAAAATTATGGACAGAAAGTGAACCTTGGCAAAGAAATGAAAATTAGTGGTTAGACATTACAATTGAACTTGTAGTCATATTAGGTGTGTTTTCAAGATCAAACAGAAATATTTTAGATAGACAGGTCATCTTCAAACCCTTCAGAGATCTACAGAATATGGCATTTAAAGTGTTTTAAAAACTTAAGAATTTTTCTTTTTTGCTATGACTATGAGACATGACGGCTCCTGGCAGTACCAATCTACTTCAGAGAAAATATGGGCATTGAAGAAACTGCATATGGAGCTAACTTTCATTGTGGCAAAAGTTAGCCACTGGACAACAAAGTATCCTCGAATCAACTGGTTAAATCTACAGAATATTTCTACTGTTCTTCCAATATTTTTGTAGTTTAAAACTAATTCAATCTAAATGTAAAAGAAACTCTATCTTTGAAAAAAATATAAAGTGGAAAATCCCACATATAAAATCAGGATTACATTTTCCAAGCTGTAATGTAGTGATGGAAGGCCTAGGAGCCTGGTCAGGAGTGGCTTCTTCAATGTCAGCAGGGTGTGAATTGCATTGAAAGCTTAGTCTGCTCAGCTGACAGTACTTTTGTGTGGTTGGGAGATGCTGCAGCACATAAAGGCTCTTCCCTCTAAGCCTGACGAATCAAGTGCAATTTGGAGACCCATGTTTTTTTAGGAGAAAATCCACTCTGGAATAATATCTTCTGACCTCCCCAGGTATCCCATATGGGTTATGCCCACATGTATGTCCCCCCCCCTATAAGAGCATCACATACATGACCACAAAACAAATAAATAAAACAAAAAATTTTATAAAGGTTTTTCTTAATCAAAAACTCAAAAATCACTATCCTTGCTTCATCAAACTAAATTTTAAGAGGAAGTTGATATTAGATTAGAAAAAAGAATGAGTTGTTCCTAATTAGTAAACTTTTATTTTAAACAGTGTTTCTAAATTTAATTACAAATGTAGCTTTTAATTCAACCTAGAAAGAAAGTATAAATATGTCCTCCCCTTTTTGATAAAAGAATATTGCATTATTTTATAGTTGTTCCAATGCAGGTATAGAGACTGCTATTACAATTTCATAGCAAGGATGAAATGACCGCCACAAAAAATACACAATTTTTCATTGTTTAAAAATTTCCTTAATGCAATTGTTTTCTTCAAATCTACATCTTGTTCCTCCCTTTCAATTCCTCCTTTGTTTGCTCCCCAACTTTTTCTTCCAAATTCATGTCTTCCAATTTAATTCTTTGGAATCCACTAAGTACAGTGTGTATGCACAATGCAGTTAGGATAATCCACCTGAGCATAGGAAGCATCCTAGGAGCTTCATCTTTATAGAAAATTCAGACCCCTTCCTCCAGAAGTCATCCCTGCCACTAACTGCTCAGCAAGTTATAAGACTTCATTAGCTCTTTTTCCATTAATGATTGTTTTCTTCCTTCCTTCTTTCTTCTCTCCTTCCCTCCCTTCCTTCCTTCCTTCCTTCCTTCCTTCCTTCCTTCCTTCCTTCCTTTTTTTTCTTTCTGCAAGATTAATCATGTGAATTAATGTGTATAATGGGACTTCCATGTTCTGTATATAGTCAAGCAATTGTCTGGCAAATATCTTAACTACATATGTCTACTACCTCTGGCTCTGACAATTTTTCAAATATCTCTCCTATGATTATCACTGAGAATTGTTGGAAGAAGTTATGATATAGACACCCTATTTAGAGGTGAATACTCCACAATGTCTTGTAGGTACATTATGACCTGTTGTTAATTTCTGAATAAATTATAATGTAGTGCATAAAAGGCTTCTCTGATGAAAGTACAGAAACACACCAATGTATGTATATTTAAGAAGAGGACTACATGAAAGTTTATGTAATTTGAGAAGAATAATAACACCAAATTACCCATTAGGACCTATGACATAAGAAGTAATGTGATTCTGGACTGGGTAATAAAAGCAGAGATGATTTGTCTTGTTGAGTAGGCCTTAAATCTCTTTACCCATGCCACTCCTGCTACAATAGACATATGCTCATAAGATACTCATCATAGCTATTGCCCCTGTGGTTTTTCCAATTGTTGTCTCAATGTCTCTTGCTCATATAACCCCCCTCTCCCTCCCTCTTTCCCACCCTCCCCTCTCTCTTGCCAGTTGGACTCCTGGAGCTCCACCTGGGGTTTTGCTGTGGATCTCTGCATCTGCTTTCACCAGTCGCTGGATGAGAGTTCTATCATGACAGTTAGGGTGTTTGGCCATCTGATCACCAGACTAGGTCAGCTCAGGCATTCTCTCTACCATTGCCAGTAGTCTATAGTGGAGGTATCTTTGTGGATTTCTGGAGACCTCTCTAGCACTCTGTTTCTTCTTATTCCCATCAGGTCATCATTTATCATGGTGTCTCTTTCCTTGTTCTCCCTCTCTGTTCTTGATCCAGCTGGGACCTCTCGCTCCCCTAAGCCTGCTTCCTCCCAAACTTTGGCTTCCATTACCCGCCCTCACCCACAGTTTGCTCATGTAGATCTCATCCATTTCCCTATCACTGGGCAATGCCTGTGTCTTTCTTAGGGTCCTCTTTACTAGGTTGTGAGTTGCAGACTGGTTATCCTTTGCTTTACATCAAGTATCCCCTTATGAGTGAGTACATACCATGTTTGTCTTTCTGGGTCTGGGTTACCTCACTCAGGATGATACTTTCTAGTTTTATCCATTTGCCTGCAAACCTCATGATGTCCATATAGCTGAGGAGCTCCCATGGAACTGGACCAGGATATCTGGATAAGTGAGGTAGTTGATGAGCTTGAACTGTTTAAGAGGCCCCCAGGCAGTGGGACCGGGACCTGTCCTTGGTGCATGAGCTGCCTTTTTGGAACCAAGAGCCTATGCTGAGACACTTTGCTCAGCCTTGGTGCAGGGAGGAGAGGATTGGACTTGCCTCAGCTGAATCTACAAGGCTGTGTTAAATCCCCAGGGGAGAACTTGCCTTGGAGGAGGTAGGAATGGGAGTAGATTAGGGGGAAGGCTGGGGGTGGGAGGAGGGAGGACAGAGGAATTCATGACTGATACGTAAAATTAAATTAATTATAAAATAAAAATATTTATAAAAAGAAACTCATCATAAGAGCTCATAATTTTCTTGAGTTCTTTATATATTTTAGAGATCAGCCCTCTGTCAAATGTAGACCTACTGAAGATCTTTTCCAATTCTGTATGCTGCCATTGCGTCTTATTGGCAGTGTCCTTTGCCTTACAGAAGCTTTCACTCTCATAAGGTCCCACTCAATAGTTGATCTTAGTGTCTCTACTACTGGTGTTGTATTCAGGAAGTTGACTCCTGTGCCATTCCATCCAAGGCTATTCCCCACTTTCTTTTCCATCAGGTTCAGTATAACTGTGGCACAGCCATATCTGAATGGAATGGCAGAATTCATAAAGCCAGCACAGCTGCCTGACAAAGATCCAGCAATGCTGAGCTGTATGATGGCTGCCATGACACCTTTGGTTTTCATCTCCACCTGTTGCATACTTGGGGCACTTTTAATAGTTGTACAATTTGGGGATATTAAATTGATGGAAAATTCCTTATGAATCATTTATGACTTCTCCCAGGAGTGCTGATTCTAAGCTTCCTCAGGACAGTCCTGAACATACTATTCCTCTCACTTTTAGGGAGATATTTTATCTAATTGAATGTCTTCCTTTTGCCTTGGAGGTTGTGACACATAAAGAAGCCAGAGTTCTCTTCATGAGGCTATGAGACATTCTTGAAACATCTGTCCCTATACTTACAGAGGAGCAAGATATTCAAAGCGAAGTAAACTTAAAAAGGTCAACAAGATTTGGTGGGCTAGAAGAATTGCTCACAGTTCAGATTACAAGGCCCTTCCCATTGTACACTCAGATAATTATGTGGCATATACCTCTGCCCTACATAGAGACATACTGATGAGCAAAGAGACAAAAGATGTCAAGACCTCCCTTTCTTAGAAAAAAATAGCACGTGCAGATCATGGTAATGTCATATGACCAAAGAACAACAGAATGCCAGGATCTTATAAAGATATAAATGTGCACATTGTATTATGCCAGAATTTGAATAATTACTGCAGCAGCTTTGGCCTGAGGATTTTTACTGGGCACTCTGACCCTTAAGAGTTAATAATACACCCCAGATTCCAGCCATTCAATGGGCCTTTTGGGAAGGCTCCACTTTTCCAAGACTGCAGGCAGACCCTGCAATCTCCACACCCTGCCCCCACACCCATCTGCCTGAGACTCCAGCCACTTCCTGAGACTCAGAGACCAGCCACAAGCTCCCATTCAGCCAGCACTCCCATCTGGACCAGAGCTCCTATCCAGCCCAGAGCTTCCATCTGGACCAGAGAGAGGCTCTCTAAATCTGTCAGCTCTGTCTAGACCAAGTGCGCTGATAAGACCAAAAAAAACGAATCCTCAAGGAGATGGGCAGACGTCAAGGCAGAAGTACATACAACAAAATAAAGAGCAATACTGCATCACCAGAATGTAGCCCTTCTCCAAGAGCTAGACCTGAACATCACAGAATGGAAGAAACAGAAGAAAACAACCTTATAAGTAACATCATGAAGAGGCTAGAGCCTTATATAGAAGAAATAAAAAATAAAGTGGAGGAACAGACAAAATAAAAATTGGGAAGAACACTATAAAGAACTAGAGGAAAGGAAAAATAAAGCAGAAGAAACAAAAAGTCCCTGAAAGAAATTCATGAAAAAGCCATGAAACAAATGAGGCAAACAGTCTAAGACCTGAAGAGGGAAATAGAAAAAATGAAGAAGACACTAGCAGAAGGAGTGCTGGAAATAGAAAATCTGAATAAACAAACAGGAAATTGAGATGCAAGTATAACCAACAGAATGCAAGAGATGGATGAGAGGATCTCTGGTATTGAAGATAGGGTAGAAGAAATAGATTCATCAGTCAAAGAAAACACTAAAGCCAACAAAGTCATGACCCAAACCATCCAAGAAATTTGGGACACCATGAAAAGACCAAACCTACGAATAATAGGTATAGAGGAAGGAGAAGAATACCAACTCAAAGGCACAGAAAATATATTTACAAGATCATAGAAGAAAACTTTCCCAACTTAAAGAAGGAAATGCCTATGAAGGATACAAGAAGCCTATAGAACACCAAACAGACTAGACCCCCCAAAAAACCCCCCTCGCAACATAATAATTAAACAAACATACAGAATAAAGAAAGAATATTAAGGGCAGCAAAGGAAAAAGGCCAAGTGACTTATAAAGGTGAACCCATCAGAATAACACCCGATTTCTCAATCATTGAAAGATTGAGACTTTGAAAGCCAGAGGACCTGGACAAATATAATGCAGACACTAAGAGACCATGGATGCCAGCCTAGACTAATATAACCAGCAAAACTTTCAATCATCATAGATGGAGTGAACAAGACCTTCCAAGACAAAACCAGATTTAAACAATACTTATCCACAAACCCAGCCCTACAGAAAGCACTAGAAGGAAAATTCCAAACTAAGGATGTCAGATATACCCTCAAAAACACAAACAATAGATAACACCACAGGAGTAAACCCCAAAGAAGAGAAGTACACACACACTACCACCAAAAAATAAAAATAATAACAGGAATGAACTATCACTGGTCATTAATATCCCTTAATATCAATGGACTTAATTCACCTATAAAAAGACACAGACTAACAGAGTGGATATGAAAACAGGACCCATCTTTCTGCTGTATACAAGAAACACACCTCACATTCAAAGATAGACACCTCCTAAGAATAAAAGGCTGGGAAAAGGCTTTCCAATCCAATGGTCTTAAGAAGCAAGCTGGTGTAGCCATCCTAATATCCAGCAAAATAGATTTCAAACTAAAATCAATCAAAAGAGATGATGAAGGACATTATGTACACATCACAGGAAAGATCAACCAAGATGAAGTTTCCATTCTGAACATTTATGCCCCAAACACAAGGGCACATACATATGTAAAAGAAACATTACTAAAGCTTAAATCACATATAAATCTCCACACATTAATAGTGGGAGACTTCAAAATCCCACTTTCACCTCTGGACAGATCTGCCAAATTGAAATGTAACAGAGAAATAAAGGACTTAACTAATGTTATGACTCAAATGTACTTAATCGATATCTACAGCACATTTCACCCAAACAAAAAAGAATATATCTTCTACTCAGCACCCCATGGAACCTTCTCTAAAATCGACCACATGCTTGGCCACAAAGCAAATCTAAACAGATACAAAACAATTGGAATAACCTCCTGTGTTTTATCAGACCTCCATGGTTTAAAGTTTGATTTCAACAAAAAATAAAATAAAATAAAATAAAATAAAATAAAATAAAATAAAACACTACAGAAAACCTCCAATCTCATGGAAACTGACTAATTCTCAATTGAATCACCAATGGGTAAGGAAGAAATAAAGAAAGAAATTAAAGACTTCCTAGAGATCAATGAAAATGAATACACCACATACCCAAATTTAAGGGATACTACAAATGCAGTGCTAAGAAGGAAATTCATAGCAATAAATGCCCACATAAAGAAGTTGGAGAAATCTCACACTAGTGACTTAACAGCACACCTGAAAGCTCTAGAACAAGAAGCAAAGTCTCCCAGGAGAAACAGATGCCAGGAAATTATCAAATTGAGAGTTGAAATCAATAAAACAGAAATTAAGAGAACAATACAAAAAAATCATGAAACAAAGAGTTTGTTATTTGAGAAAATCAACAAAATACACAAGCCCTTATCCAATCTAACCAAAAGACAGAGAGAGAGCATCCAAAATAACAAAATCAGAAATGAAAAGGGGGACCTAACAACAGACAATGAGGAAATCCAGAGAATCGTCAGGTCATACTTCAAAAAGCTCTACTTCACAAAACTGGAAAATCTAAAAGAAATGGATAATTTTCTGGATAAGTACCACATATCTAAGTTAAATCAAGACCAGATAAACAATTTAAATAATCCAATAGCCTCTAAGGAAATAGAATCAGTCATTAAAAGTCTCCCAACCAAAATGACCAGGACCAGATGGTTTCAGTGCAGAATTCTACCAGATCTTCAAATAAGACTTAATGCCAATACTCTAAATTGTTCCACACAATAGAAGCAGAAGGAATTTTGCCAAACTCCTTCTATGAGGCTACAATTACTCCAATTCCTAAACCAAACAAAGATGCAACAAAGAAAGAGAACTACAGACTGATCTCCCTCATGAACAGTGATGCAAAAACACTCAAAATACTGGCAAACAGACTCCAAGAACACATCAAAACAATTATCCACCATGGTCAAGTAGGCTTCATCCCAGGGATGCAAGGATGGTTCAACATATGAAAGTCCATCAATATAATACACCATATAAACAAACTCAAAGAAAAAACCCACATGATCATCTCACTAGATGAAGAAAAGACATTTGACAAAATCTGATATCCCTTCATGATAAAGGTCTTTGAGTGATCAGGAATACAGGGAATATACCTAAACATAATAAATGTAATCTACAGCAAGCCAACAGCCAACATCAAATTAAATGGAGAGAAACTCAAAGCAATACCAATAAAATCAGGAGCAAGGCAAGGCTGTTCCCTCTCCCCATAGTTATTCAATATAGTACTTGAAGTTCTAGCCAGAGCTATAAGACAACATAAGGCTATTAAGGAGATACAAATTGAAAGGAAGAAGTCAAGCTTTCCCTATTTGCAGATGACATGTTAGTATACATGAGTTACCCCTAAAATTCAACCATGGAAATGATACAGCATATAAACACCTTCAGCAACATAGCAGGATACAAGATCAACTCTAAAAAAACAAAACAAAAAAACAGTAGCCCTCCCATATACAATAGACAAACAGGCTGAGAAGGAAATCAGAGATACATCACCCTCTACAATAGCCACAAATGATACAAAATACCTTGGGGTTACTCTAACTAAGCATGTGAAGGACCTATATGACAAGAACTTTAAGACTCCGAAAAAAGAAATTTCAGATGTCAGAAAATGGAAAGATCTTCCATGCTCATGGATAGGCAGGATTAACATAGTAAAAATGGCCATCTTACCAAAAGCAATCTACAGATTCAATGCAATCCCCATCAAATTACCAATTCAATTCTTCACAGACCTGGAAATAATAATACTCAACTTCATATGGAAAAACAAAAAACCCAGGATAGTCAAAAGAATCCTGTACAATATAATAACCTCTGGAGGCATCACGCTCACTGACCTCAAGCTCTACTATAGAGGTACCGTAATAAAAACAGCTTGGTACTGGCATAAAAACCAACATGTGGACCAATGGAATCAAATTCAAGACCCTGATATTAACCCACACACCTATGAACATATAATTTTTGACAAAGATGCCAAAAATGTACAATGGAAAAAAGAAAGCATCTTCAAAAAATGGTGCTGGCATAACTGGATGTCAATGTGTAGAAGGCTGCAAATAAATCTGTATCTGTCACCATGCACAAAACTTAAGTCCAAGTGGATCAAAGACCTTAACATAAATCCAGTTACTCTGAACAAGATAGAAGAGAATGTAGCAAGTACTCTTGAATGCATTGGCACCGGAGATCACTTTCTAAATATAACACCAGTAGCACAGACACTGAGAGAAACAGTCAATCAGTGGGTCCTGTTGAAACTGAGAAGCTTTTGTAGAGCAAAGGACATGGTCAGTAAGACTAAGTGACAGCCTACAGCATGGGAAAAGGTCTTCACCAACCCCACATCTGACAGAGGGCTGATATCCAGAATATATAAAGAACTCAAGAAATTAGACATCAAAATGCCCAACAGTCCAATTAAGAAATGGGCTATAGAACTAAACAGAGAATACTCAACAGAGGAAGTTCAAATGGCTGAAAGACATTTAAGGAATTGTTCAACATCCCTAATTATCTGGGAAATGCACATCAGAACGACTCTGAGATACCACTTTACACCTGTTAGAATGGGTAAGATCAAAAACACAGAAGACAGCTTATGCTGGAGAGGATGTGGAGAAAGGGGAACTCTCCTCCACTGCTGGTGGGAATGCAAGCTTGTACAGCCACTTTGGAGATCAATATGACATTTCCTTAGAAAATTGGGAATCCATCTCCCCCAAGACATAGCTATAGCACTCTTGGGCATATACCCAAAGAATGGTCAATCACACCACAAGGGCATTTGTACAGCTATGTTCATATCAGCATTGTTTGTACTATCCAGAACCTGGAAACAACCTAGATGCCTTTCAACTGAAGAATGGATAAAGAAAATATGGTACATATACATAATGGAGTACTACTCAGCAGAGACAAACAATGACATCCTGAGGTTTGCATGCAAATGGATGGATCTAGAAAAAAATCATCCTTAGTGAGGTAACTCAGGCTCAGAAATATAAACATGGTATGTACTCACTCATAGTAGGATACTAGATGTAAAACAAAGATGACTAGACTGCTACACAACTCCAGGGAGGCTACATAGAAAATGGGACCCTAGGAAAGACACAGGGATTGCCCAATGACAGAGAAATGGATGAGATCTGCATAAACAACTTGGACAACAGTGGGAGTAATGAAGGGTAAGTTTCGAGGGAAAGAGAACTTAGGAGAGCAGGAGATTCCACCTGGATCAATAACAGAGAGGGAGAACAAAGAATAACAGACCATGATAAATGAAGATCCCATGAGAAAATGAAGAAACAAAGTGCTAGAGAGGTCCCCAGACATGATACATCCACTGTAGACTATTGTCAATGATCAAGAGAAAGCCTAATCTGATCTAATTTGGCGATGAGATGGCCAAACACCCTAAAAGTCAAGCTGGAACTCTCATCCAATAACTGATTGAAGTTGATGCAGAGATCCTTGGCCAGGCCCCATTTGGAGCTCCAGTAGTCCAATTGTCGAGAAAGAGGAGGGAGTGTAAGAGAGTGAATTGTTGAGACTAAGATTGGAAAAGCACAGGGACAAATAGCCAAACTAAACATTAAAAGAAAGAGCTCATAATGTTTGTGTCTGCATCAGGCTTTGGTGACCCTCCTATAATGTCATGAATCAAATATTCCTATAACATAACAGTTTTTCAGTAAGCCTCAAGATTCCAGGTCAGCCCTGGTTTGATTATTCTATATCTTATGACTGAAGTATATGCTATCAGTTTCCTACTGGAAACATCATACCCTCTGGCTTGTGCGAGACCTTGTACAATGGTAAAGTGAAAAGCATTTGAAGAAGATATCTCGAGTTCACATGTTTGTAACATGAATTTCTAAATAGTCTTATTAATAAAAAAATCCCACCATCATAAATTGGGGTAAATTCTGAACAATCAGAGAGACAGAACAAGCCACAGTCAACCTCACCTTGTCAACTCTTCAGCTGATCCTGTTTCCACGAATCCTCAGACTGAAATCTTCTGAGTCCTCACTCCTGAGGATCTCAGTTGAACTGCTTAAAAGGCCTCTAGTTCTTGGTCCTCATGCCTTATATACCTTTCTGCTTCTTGCCATCACTTCCTGGGATTAAAGGAAAATATACCTTTCTCTGCCCAGACATCACTTCCTTCCTAGTGCTGGGATTAAAGGCATGTGTGCTTCCCAAATACTTGGTAGCAAAGGCATTAGATCTCAAGTGCTGGGATTAAAGGTGTGTGCCACTATGACTGGCTCTGTCCAGAGTGTGGCCTTGAATTTACAGAGATTCCTACTGATCTCTGTCTCCTGAGTGATAGGATTAAAGGTCTGTGTGTCACCACTGTCTGGCCTCTATGTCTAATCTAGTGGCTATTCTGCTCTCTGATTCCAAGATAAGTTTTATTGGGGTGCACAATATATCAACCACACTTGTCAAAGTTCAGATTTTACATGCACATCACAAAAGTTTGGATCATTGTATAAAATGAAACAAAAGAATCAGAATTTCATGGTAAATCTGTTGTTTCTAAAGAAGTTGATTTTATTGTATAAAAGAACTCTATTATAGCCATGCATGCACTGAGAGAATATAAAAGCACTAAAGTTCTGGTTCAACAAGGCTCATATCAGCAGGACATTGCAGTGTTGTGCACTCAGCACTCATTCTTAAAAACACTCATTTTTAAAGACCTCTCGGCACCTCAGGACCTTGAGGAATGCATCAGTTTTATGAGTATCCCTTCTCAGGCAGCGGACCAGGGTATAAAAGGCAAAACGGTGAGTGTCTTCATCAGATGATTGCAAGTTTGCCAGTCCAGACCAGGCAGGGTAGGCATCTTTTTCAACTTCCTTGTGGCTCTAAACATCAAATGGAAAGGTGTTAGTCACATTAGCCCCTCATGAGTTTCTGTCCCGCCCTCCCCTCTCATATGTGTGTGTGTGTGTGTGTGTGTGTGTGTGTGTGTGTGTGTGTGTGTGTGTATGTGTGAAATAGGCATGATTTGGATGTCAGTGGTCAATTTTGGTAAAGTTCCTCCAGTGAATTATAATTTGATTTTTGAGAGATCTGCTCTTACTTTTCCCTGCAACTCATGGCAAATCTCCTTAAGCCTGAGCCACTATGCTAAGGGATACAAAGGGAAGACACCACATCACCCATTTGACACAAATTCTGGAACTGGACACAGGTCCTCAGACATGGAAGGAAGGCACTTACAGACATGATACATCTTCCAGTGCACATTCTATATAAATTTTTAATTAATTTTGGTAAAACATAGAGGACTATAAATTTATAATGATAAATCCTGGAAATTGGAGTAAAGGCATTAGACATCAAAACATAATTTGGAGACAGGCATATGTATTTTCTGACATGCCACTGATATCAGATGAGGTAGATCCATGCACAAGCAGACAGGAGGTACTATTCGGATGTAAATGAGGAACTCGCTAAAAGACAATGAAAAGGCTAGTATCAGTATTCTCCCCTTGGAGAGTTGGACATGCTCTCAGTACTTTCCCTGATGTGTCCTTCATACCATATTAGTGCTGGTAGAGTGTCCTGATCCTTTCCTTCCTTTCAGATAAATCCATTCTTCATTTTTATATACTCTATTGAATCCTTGAACAGGAGCAGTATATTTCAATTAACATATTATGTGCAGGCAATCCAGGCAATGACTGCTATATAATCTTCTGCACATTAGTCTGTAGGGTCCTCCCCATCCAAGAAAGCCACTGTTGAAATGTCTATGAGGTACAGAGCTATTTTTTTTTTTTTTACAGAGATCACTGTTCTAAGTGCTTATTAAGTTACCTTGTATTTGGGTATTTCAAAATTATTGTTGAGTTACATAATTCACAAACTTTATAATTGGATGACCAAAGACACATGTCAAAACAGCTTACCCTGCTGAGTATGGTCTTCATTCCTGCCAGAAGCACATCGATTTTGTCCTTCACAGCATTGGCTATTTTCAGCATTTTATTAGAAGCTCCAGGGAGGGTGGGCACTGCAGAAACCAGGTGTTTCAGTGGTTCTTCCCAGGCATGGGAAATATTGATCATTGTTTTCAGAAGGTCTTCAGTCTAGGAAAACATCATTGGACATCACCTTAAACTAAGTGACACACAGCTGTGTAGATAGATACTTGTGTTTTTTTTTTCAAAAGGGAAGCAAACTACAGTGTATTTTTATTAGTAGTAACGTATGTTAATAACTTCAAAGTATATAAATATTACCTAAAAACAAAATTTCAGCTACTGAATACTACTTTGCTAAATAAAACAAATTGGGTCTTAATAATTTTGACTGTTCACAATGATCATATTTTGTTTTTCCTTTACATTCTACCATTTGTCCTAGTTGTTTGAAGTGCTCTCTTTGATTGCTTACCCTGCCTATGAGAAAATTAGGTTTACAGAGCTCAGTAGTTGTCCAAAAATATGATGCATATTACATAGATGCCAATAATGTCAAGAGTTAATGCTTCAAATCATTTCTATACTACTTAATCAAATTGTTTCTCAGATACTTACTTGCGAGATTTATATTATGGTAGAATATTAAAATGGGTGATTTCAGGCTAAATGCTTTTCAAAATCCTACTTTTTCTTTTATCTGCATGATTCCTGCTACCCTTGATTCTAGAGAAGTTGCATATTTATTGACACATACACAAGAAAAATTATTTTAAAGCATTGCTTTAATTCTAGGCATTGGTAGAAGTCAGAATGGAATTTTGGCCTGGTAATTCTTAGTATAATGCCAGAGTCATACAAAATACATTCTTTAGTTAGATGTTTACTGTGATATTTATAAGGAATCTTACAGTCTATGGAAATAAAGAATAGAGAGTAATTCAACTATAATCTAAATAAAATGTTTATTAATGAAATAGAGGCACCAATGGTGAAAACCAACATATTGCTAGTCAGCTTAGACAAAAAGGATTAAGAATGATTACATGATATGAAAGAAGTTTAGTGTAAATTCTTACTTGATATGCAAGGGAAATGACTTCTGTGTACTTTTCAGAGACTTAGCTCATTTTCTTCTTAAAAGTATTATTATTAGAGACTATTTTTAAACATTAAATATTTCAGTGTCAACAGTTTGCTATTCCTATTTTGTAGAAAAGTAATCTTTATAAATTTTTTGTTCTTTTTTTTAAAAAAATGATAATCACACTTTATTCATGAGAATATCTTGTATATGAGTTACTTGAGTTGGTAATGCCAGCATGACTGGGGAATAGATTATGTCTGTGAAATTGCTATGTGTATTAATTTTATATAAATAAAACTGATGTTTATGACAAGTAGCCAGGGTGAAGAGATCATTACACATTACATTAGATCTTCAGAGTTATGTAGATGTCTTCAAAACAGAAGTCACCCAGAGGAACATGATAGAGTCTAGAGAAGAGTCTTTTGTACAGTTAAGATGTAGGTTGGAGAAGACAGACCATTCAGATTGTACAGGAAGACTGTACAAATAAGGATGGAACAGAAATAGGTCCAGGAGAGTTTAGAAAGATATAAAAAGAATGGACACACTGCTTAGTTCAGTAACTTGATGCCAGAGGAGGATCCTTTAGTGTTATATCACAAACACAAAGGAATTTGCATTTACTCTATATCTATATTTATATATTAAAAATGAGTGTCCAGTTCAGATTAAAACTTTCCTGAAGAAAAGCAGACGGTGTTGGTAAAAACAGTTTTCTATGAGACAACTACAATACTGGAACAATATGATTTGGCAGGCATTTTTTTAGTTAGTGCTAAGGTGATCAGCTCTATGATGTGATTGTTCCCTGACAGTCACATCTTTTTTGATCTATTGGATCAGAAATTACCACACCTCTCATGGGCTTTGTAATCACACAGTTATCTTTGTATAGCATAACTTGTTTGATAAAAGAACAGGGAGGAAACTTACTTTTGTTTCATGGACTTCCTCACGAGACTCTGGAGTATGGATGGAAGCAGTGTGGCATAGACTGGGCATTCTGGTCTTATACCAACTGCTCTTGAAATATTTCATGTCCTGGAAGGAATGAAATGATTTAATTTACTGGAGATTCAGAATTGAGTAGAAACAAACCTGCTATGCTTGGTTAACTCTACATTTTTGATATTTAAGAACAAGAATTGAAACAGTACAATGATGAAAACATCATCTCCCTACCTTTCATCCCCTTCCATACACAATCTACTCGACCGTCCTCTCGATCTCTCCCCTCTTTGCTGCTCCCTTGTATTGTACTCGCTAATGTTATTGTTTGGAAAGAAAGCACTAAGATGCCCCCAAACTTCTAATTACTTACATCTTTAATTTTTCAGTTTTTCTAGGCTGAGTGTCTCAGAATTTTTACTATATATCCATATTTAAAATAATTATTTTTCAATGGCACATATATTTTTTTTTTTTAGTAAGAACTGTTCATTTATAACTTGACTCTCAAATATCACCAAGTGTCAATACAATAAAAAGTTTATGATGAATGTAGGATTCACAAATGTTATTATAATCAATAATTAACCATTAAATTCTAGGGCATTTTAAGGAAACAGCACTGAGAGAAGTAAGAATTCACATAAATATTTAAAGTTTCTGTGCTAATGATACAAAGGATGTACTTGCATATGGTATTTCTTAAGAAAATACAAATTCCTTAGTTCTATCTATCAAATAATTTAAAAGACTTAAAGTGTTCTTAGAAATGTGCAGCTGGAAGGTTAGAGGAAGAATGTGAGGTATGAAAAAACTAGTATGGGAAAACAACAATGGTAATGTATATTCTGTGTAAATGTAGCAATATGTAATCCATATGCTCAATTTTCAGTGGACATTTGCTTGGCTGTTTCCTCACTGACTGGCCCTGATAGATGAGTTAAATTCCTGGGAGAGAGTGAATATAGTTTGTGTCTAGAGTAACCCTTCAATTTTACTAAGGCACCCATTGCTGAAAATGATAAGCCAGGATTGTCTGCATTTATGAGCTTATCTGTAGCTATTTTGTTTTATTATGTTTTTTATTGTTTATGTGATTTCAATTTGCTTAAATTTATTTCTCTCTACCCAACTAACTTCAGTTCCTCTGTACTGGTTATACACAGATCAGTCAGTAAGGAATGTTAATGAAGACAGAACCCCTGGATACATGACCAGGAAATCAAAATTCCAACTAAGAAGTTCAAAGATGTTATTGTTAAAGTTAGTAAAGCAGAATTTGAAATATTATTGTATTATTTTTGAGATTTTATGAAACTTCATATTTTGTCCTTTATACATTTTGCTATTTGATTCTTTCTATTACCTATAATTGAATTATTTAGAATTGGATACATGACTCATTCCAATTTAATTAATGATTAGCTATGTGAAGGTACTTTTATAAAAGAATCCAGAGGCAAGGATATTACTTACAAATTCATGGTATAAATCTGCAGCCAGGTTATATGTGGTATGAGACTGATCAACCACTCGATTATACAGGTCTTCAGTGGACACAGAGCCAGTTGGTATGGAGGCCACATGCTCCCAAAGGAGCAGATTTGACACCAGCAGCAACATACATACCCCTGCTGTCAGAGAAATGGCAATGAGATGATCTATACAATCAGGTTGCAACAGTTAAACAAGCTGGGAATGTACTTTGAGGGCCCTCTGCTAAGTGATTTTGGATGATATACCTTAATAGAGCATTCACTTTTACAACTGGTAAAATACAGAGATAGCTACATTTTCCAGTAAGAAGTTTGAAATGTGGGAGACTTTTCATAGTTTGCATTTGCTCCAAAAGAGCTTCTCAAGTTTGCAAACACATGGAGTTTTATTAACCATGAGCCAGAGTCAAGTCATTATCTGCACATATCTGATATTCTAGAGAATTTATGTTGTCTTTCATTTCAATAAATACATTATTATTGTATTGTAACTAATTCATTTTACTTGTACATATCACTTAAGACTGAGGTGATATGATAGTTTATTCAGATTGATTTATATGAGCAGATATCCAAGCTTGGCACAAAAATTAATTATAACTTCCTATTTCTGTGCTTGAAGCATTGGACCACATCTTTAATATCGTGTTCTCAATATACCCTAATTTCTCTATAACTTAAATTGAACATTTTGAGTTCTAAGATTAAAATAATAATAATAATTATTATTATTATTATTGTTTTTTTTGAGACATGCTTTCTTAGTGTTCTTTTGGTGCCTGTTTTGGACCTTGCTCTGTACACAAGGCTAGCCTAGAACTCGCAGTGATCTGTCTGGCTCTTCCTCTGAGTGCTGGGATTAAAAGCCTACACCATAGCCACCCAGCTCTGTTGTTTTATTCTTTTGTTCTGGACAGTGACTTTTAAAATGGAAGATGTTATTCATCTGATGGCTCTTAAGTATCTGTAACGATGTTCAATTTACACTCCTTTTAATAAAGACAGCACAATATAACTCTGAGAATTGCCTGTGTCTGCAACACAAGGAAGTTCCTATTGAAAAATCTGAGCTCAAACTTAATTAAGCAAGTAGAATATAGAGAGGTCTTCCAGCTCTGTGTTGACTTGTCTCTAGATTAAGTATGATCAAACATGAATTCACTCCAAAATACAGAGCAGACCACACCAAAGAAAATCTACTCTACAATCAATCTTGATGTAATACACTAAGGGTTACATAGACTCTCAGAGGTACCAGATGAATGGCTACTTACCAGGGCTTGGCAGAGTAAGAGCAAGCGGCATCTTTGAGATGATCCACCACAGTGTGAACTTTAACTCGGGAAAGCTGCTTCACCTGAGTGCTGCCTTCAGTCAACTTTCCACCTCCCATATATACCAGAAGATTGTACCCAAAGCCAGACAGAGCTGGGGGCCAGATTGAATCAGTATCTATAGGTTAGTGACATTCTTCCCTCAGGGTTTATTAACATCCTCTTTACATTTACCACAGTTATATGTCAATATGTGTCATACTGCATTTCCCCCATAAGATCTATAGAATGCAAGTCATTCTCCAAATCAGAAAGACCATCTCTGTCCATTCATTACTCATTTTCAGGTAAGCAGGAGAAAAGACTTATTCTCTAATTCATTTCCCTAATTAAATGTCTTATTTGTCTGTTGTGTCTTCTGCAATGTTCCCTAGTGTTTCTCGTGATGATAAATGGTTTCCTTAATCTACCCCATCTCCACGTAAGTCAACCCTCAACACTGTAAAATATTTATCTCAATAAAGTCAGTAACAATTCCAGTAATCAACAGGTCTAAACACAAATGTTTAGAAGGCACTTTAATAAGAACTTCATACCCATTGCTGAAAAGTCTACTTATATATGCAGATCATGACATTTTTTAGGCACCTTATTTTTGCTGTCTTAAAATATAACATATTGATTACTTTATGTGTCTTGAGACTTAGAACATATCACATAATTGTTGGGTGCAATGGCAACTGCTGTGCCATGGTTTTCCTACTTCCTACACTATATCAATATTGCTGATGGCCATATCATGTCACTGAATTATGGCAATTTTAGGCAATTATCCTGAAATTGTCTATATAGTGACAAGGGGCATCATGAAAGATATTCCAAGTTGTAATAGATTCTACATCATAGAAGCCCAAAATTTTCATTTTGCTTGAGCAAAATATTCAGTTTCTTTAGCAACTGGACTAACCATTTATTTCTGATGTGCAAATAACAATAGAGGCAGCAACGTGGATAAAGTTATGGTATCATGTACTTCATGGGAAAATATCTAGAGAAGAAACCAACTTTGACACTGATATATATATATATATATATATATATATATATATATAATTAACTTATATATATCTGGCATTTCTTTTCTGGGACTGATGAGTCCCTTGTATAATTTTATTTTCACTACTATGTTTATTGTTCTTCAAGATGTTTTACAAATCCAGTATGACATTCAGAGCATAGTTCTATTTCATGGAGCAATTAGAAATGGTGGACAGTTTTGAGTTAATGCAAAATGTTATTGATATTGAGAACCTGTAAGAATACAAATAAAATTTTAACAAGGTCTACTGCAGTATGAAAAAACACTTATGCTTATCAACTATTAAGGGAGAAAGCTGATTAAGTGTGAATGTACAGGGGAAAATGTTCCAGCTACCTATAATCTACCATCAATTTGCCTCATCTTGGAATTTTTGCATTTTACAGTCCCTCAAAATTTCAGAAAGAATTTGAGGGGATGCTTAGATACATTTCAGGACCACATCCTTCTAGGTTCTACTACTTTCACTGTACCCTCAAGCTCCTTAAGTACTAAGACGTGAACTACAGAAGTCTGGTGACTACAGCCTGTTTATTGATAAAATCTTTTTACTTAGAGGGCCCAAGAATGACTTTAAAATTTCCATCTTAGCATCTCCCTTTACTTACAAAAACGTAAGTTTGCCTATAAATCACCCTGAAGTAATCCTCTATATTATATAAACATAAATCTGCATAACTCATTCTCTTTCATACTCTTTTATAAAGTTTTCTTTTTTGGGAGGGAGGGGGTTAAAACATAGGGTTTCTCTGTGTAGCTTTGTGCCTTTCCTGGAACTTACTCTGTAGACCAGGCTGGTCTCAAACTCATAGAGTTCTATCTACCTGCCTCTGCCTCACCTGTGCTGGTATTAAAGGCTTGTGCCACCACCACCTGGCCCCTTTCACATACTTAATACAAGAGGGATATTATCACAGTATACTTTGAGACCTTAGTACCTGCTTGACCTCAAGTCACTCTTGTGACATTTAGATTCCAAGGACAGATTTTTTTCCCCACAGTCCATCTTGATTGCTTAAATACTTGGATCATCCATAACCTCTCTATGGTAATCACCATCCTCTGGTTTAGTTCTGATATCTGATTATATTCTAACCAAAGTGACTGTGCCCTACTCTTTGGCTTTCAAACTATCACCTTTTTTCCACTGACACATTATAATGTGTCCATCAGTAATGTAGCAGTTTGGCTCAGTAGTAACCTCCAAAAAGATGAGAAGTTGCTATCCTCTTTCTACCCAGAGTATAACTCTGCAGATCAATGGTATTTAAAATTCTTATTTCCTACAAATGGTTTTCTATATCAGAGCAGGGACAATATGGGGGTCACATAACCTTCAAGGTAGTCACAATTTCTCACCAACACAGTCAGACTTTGATATGATCTCAACTGTGTCCTAAATAGTTTCAGAATTCATAGGACTTCCCCAGGCATGGGGGGAAGGGGAAATTTACCTTTTGCACTTTCTCCCAATTTAGGCAGAAAGTAAAGAACAAAATCTATCTCATTTTTATTTACTAATTCTTTTTTACTTAATTTCTGGTGAAATTAGAGAAACTGATAATATTAGTTTAAGGATCCCCTGCACATATACAGCTTTGCTCTAAACTCACCATCAGGACAGTTAATAACCAACTATCACTGTGGGCATTTTCAGGGAATTCTTTAGTGTTAGTAGTTTTTTTCCCCTGGTGTTCTGATGTAAGACTAAGCTGTAATTGTTAACATCCATGCACTTTTGTTGAATAGGTACACACACACACACACACACACACACACACACACACACACACGCCCTTTGGTTATGTGGTGCTCTAAGGTGTTTATATATCTTTATGTATGTGTGTTTGTGAGTATATGTGTGCACTTATACTGGCCTGAGAATAGCCATGGCATTATTCTTAGAAATACTGCTAAACTCACTTAAAAAATTGCCTTGTTAAACTCAATATCACTAACTAGGATAAACTGAATGGACAGACATCCAGGGATCTTTGAGTATCTTCCTCCCCAGTGCTAGGATTCAAGTACACAACACCATACCAGGTGTCATTATTTCTGAGGATCAAATTCGTGTCCTTGTATTTATAATGTAAACACTTCACAGACAGAGTCTTCCACCCTTCATGGTGGATTTACATGTAAAGAATGCCATAGTTGCTGAATATTGTGATTTGAAGAGTTATAGAAAATTCAGTATTGAACTTGATATGTACTTTTTTGACAATTTGTAAACAATGTATATTTAATAATTTTTTGAATTTTTTTCTTTGTGACTGTTAATTTCTGGTCTTCATGCTATAGTAAAAGATTTTCAGTATTATACTTAGTCTTTTGTGGTATTCTTGTGTTTAACATTTTAAATCTTTATTTCCTCATTTGGTTTGTCCAAGTTATGTAGAATCATCTTCAGAGTATACTTTATGTGGAGTTCTACAAAGTCAAACGTATCTTGTTTATCTGTTTCCACTAAAATTAAATCCTTCCATCCTGGTGAGAAGCTTATTAAGAAAAAGAATCATAAAATAGACATGAAACAAAATGTCTTAAGAGAGTGTGAAAAATTCTTTTCTTCTCGGAACCTCATTTAGCTAAGGTGAGAAACAGTTCCACAGCTTCAGGATGATCCTGAAATTTATCACATTCAGTAGGATTCGACATGGCATAATGTATGTACTAGAAAGACTACAGGAAGAAACTTCCAGACAAGCTGAGCTGACCAAAACATCTCAGACCTGTTGTGCTCAATGGAGAAGACAGAGAAGCAGCTGGATGAACTAGGAGAGTGTCAGAGCCATCAGACTGACTGAAAATCAGCTACACAGCCTTTGACCTGTAGCCTAGTATGTGTTGTGCTGTAGTTTTATACTTCTTCTGAGGTTTCATCCATCCAGGACTGAGCTTGGGGAGATCTGACTCTCCTTCTGTAATGTCTTCTCCTGTCTGTAACCTTTCATTTGTACTAGTGCATTTAAGCACAGTAAGATCACTGGTTTGCCAAATGTGGGATTTGATGATACCCTTTCTTTGTTCTACCATTGTCACTTACTCTGGTGTGAGTGGATGTGCTTTCATATCTACCTGAGAGGATTCATATCATGCCATAGTATCTCATGTATCTGTAACCTAAAGACTCCTACTGCCATTGTCTAAGTGAGCATCATTGATTTAAATATTAAATTTCAAGAATGTGTGTGTTCTGTGTGTATGTGTCTCTGTGTGTGTGTCTATGTCTCTGTGTCTGTTTGTTGCTCCTTTTCTCTCTCTATGTTATATTTAGATGTGAATGTAAGGTACCTCCCTCTATTGATACTTTATGGTTATGGAAAGGTCTTACAAAAAAATCTCATTTCTTGTCTTTTCCAGTAGTCTGCTGACATCACATACATGAGTCACAGGATATGAATAAATCCAAACAGTACTAGCTTGGAATGTTGGTTCTTACTGGATAAAATTCATACTGTATAGAGTTGTGATTCATTATGAGAGGAGAAAATGTTACCAACAGGATTACCCAGGTTTCATCAAACCTGTGATCTCCTATATAGACTGGCATGCCATCATATGCTCATTGTAGCAAGAGCAGAATGAATAGTAGGGCATGAGGCATACTGCCCAAGGTAAAAGTCATTTTTGCTTTTATTAAGCATGGCAAAATCACCTGTCTGCTTATGAATATGTCTTGAAGGAGAATGTCATTCTATTGTTCTTATAAAACAAAACAAAACATTATAATTAAGTGTCCCATAAGTGATTTGTTTTATACTCAATGATTTGGGAAGCTCTCAATTCTAATCAGCAACATTCTTATGTTCTCTATAGATGTTTATTCAGAAATTAGTTACTGTTGAACATGCACAGTGCAAGTGGTTGAAGAATATTCAGCTTCCAGTGGGGTGAGTATGGAACAAGACAATATTTTTGAGAAATATTAGGGCCATTACACATACGTATTCACAGAAACTCTTTCTATATTCATAAGAGCTACACATGATCAAACCAGGATAATACTCCCTCATCACTTAAAAGGGAGCTAATGAAGTCCTACAACTTTCTGAGCTGTTACTTGTAGTGATCCCTTCTGGAGAGAGGAGAGTAAATTTTCAACAGGGATGAAGGCTCTGAGAGACTACCCATGCACAGGTAGATGACTGAACCCATGACACCTACACACTGTACTAAGGAGATTTCATGGGATCAAATCAGAAGACATGAACATGGAAGAGAAAAGGGATGGAGCAGATTCAGTAGGGAGTTTGAAGTGAGGATGTGGGATGTGGATTTAATGAGAGCACCTTAATGCATGAAAGAAATTATTAAACATTAAAAACTATGCATTTTCATGGCTCTTATTTTATCTTTTTTAAGAAATTATAAAACTTCAGCAGGTTCTCTACACCTGAGTTTGAAACAACTAAATTAATTGATTTTCCTTGATTAAAAAAATGGGAGAGATTACTTACATTCATTTTCTTAATGTATATAAAAACCATATTTAGAATTAAAGTTTACAACCACAGAATAACTAGAATGAAAGTTTATAGAACCAACTCATTTTTTTATTTATTTTTATGAAAAATCCATTTTACTATAAAAGAATTCCATTAAAAATAAGACCTGAAAATCAGAGAACAATCATTACCAAAAGGGTTTCTCTATTAAATTCTCAATTATTTCATTTTGAGTAAATAAGGGTATATTGATTCTACTTGACAGCTGATTTTATAATTTGTTAAATATACTTTTTTCTTCATTCTTCCCTCCCAAGTCCTGATTATAGGCTTCCTTCCCTCCCCTCCTCCCAATGCCCCCCTAAAACCACCTCTTTTCCCTGGATCTGCTGCTCTTCTTCTCCCTTGAGAAAACAACAGACATTCAGGGATATCAATGAACACAGCATAAGGAGATGCAGTAAAAGTAGACAAAACACTCCTATCATGGCTTGACTAGAAAACCCTGTAGGAAGAAAAGGGTCCCAAGAGCAGGGAGCCAGGCACGCTCCTACTCCCAGTGTTAGGTGTCCAACTAAAACCACAAGCTAAATAGTCCCAGGTAAGCTCCTTGACTGTCAGTTCAGTCTTGGTGGGCCCTTATGAGCCCTGCTTAGTTGATTCTGTGTGCTGTGGTCTTCTGGTATCCTTGACACCTGTGGATCCTACAATTCTTCCTCCCTCTTTTCTGCATGTTTCCTGAACTCCATCATATTTAGGTGTGGGTCTGCGCATCTGCTCAGGATGCTGCAGGAGGAAGCCTCTCTGATGAATATTAGGCTAGGCATCAATCTATGAGTATAGCATATTATTAGGCATCATTTCACTGACTTTTTGTTCTCAGTTGTGTTTTGTTCTACCCTAAGACTCTAAGTCACCCAGCTTCCAGTTCCTGGCCATCCAGTCAATGTAGGGAATGTACGCCTTCTCTTGGCTTGGGTGTCAAGTTAAATAAGTCATTCCTCTGTCATTCTCACAGGCTCTCAGCCATTATTGCTTCAGCACATCTTTCAAGTATTACAGGTGTGGGTCAAAAGTTTTGTGGTTAAGTTGGTGTCCCAGTCATTCCATTGGGAGCTTTGCCTGATTAAAGAAAGTGTGGGAATCAGTATGGTCATTCGTCAGAAAATTGGGAATTGATCTACCTCAACACTGAGCTATACCATTTTTAGGCATAAACCCAAAAGACACTCCATTCTACAAGGACACTTTCTCAACAACATTCACAGTGGTTTTATTAAGAATAACCAGAAACTGGAAGCAACTTATTTGTCCCTCAACTGAAGACTGGATAAAGAAGATGTGGTGTATCTATATAGTGTAGTATTACACAGCTGTTAGAATGAAATGACATCATGAAATTTTCAGGGAAATGAATGGAACAAAAAATATCATTCTGAGTGATGCAATTCAGATCCAAAATACAAACATGAAATTTCTTTACTAATAAACAGATATTAGCTGTTAAATAAGGGATGATAACATGACAATATATAGACCCATAGAAAGTACAAGGAGGGCTCTATCAGAAATGGAGGGCTCTCGCTTGGGGGAGGAAATAGAATGTATTTTATGGGTGTACTGGTTCTTGGTGGGCATGGTAAAAAGAGGGATCAGGTAAGGGAGGCAGGGGCAGAGGAGAAAAGCACAGTGAGAGACCACTGGAATAGGGTGCTTTCAGTGGTTAATAAGGAAACCTACTGCAAAAGAAAAGTTCCTGGAACCTATGATGGTGGCCCTATGAGAGACTCCTAGTAGAGGAAGATAAGGTGCCTGAACAAGCCATCTTATTTTCTTTTTAAAATCAACTCCTTTTTTGGACTTAGTATGATTAAGTGACATGATATGACAAGATGGATATTTGAATCTTAGAAGAAGAAAATTTTTTGTAAGTTTATTTATTTTATTACTTTCTTTAAAATTTATTTTAGATACCAACCTCAGTTTCCCCTCCCTCTTCTTCTACATTTCTCTCCCTGCAACTCCTTTCTAACCCACCCACCCCCAACACCTATTCTTTCCTCCAAATGGATGAAGCCTCCCATGGGAATCAACAAAGCATGGCATATCAAGGTGAGGCAGGATCAAACTTCTTCCCCCCGCATCAAAGCTGAGTCAGGAATCCCACCACAGGAAATGGGTTCCAAAGAGCCAACTCATGCACCATGAACAGATCTTAGTCACATTGTTAAGTGCCCCACAAACAGGCTAAGTTACACAACGGTTACCCACATGCAGGGGACCTAGTTCAGTTCTATGCAGGCTCCCTGGCTGTCAGTCTAGAGTCCCTTATCTCAGTTCATCTGTCTCTGTGGGTTTCTCCTTCATGATCTTGACTCCCCTTGCTTATATAATCCCTCCTCCCTCTCTTCAACTGAATTCCCAGAGCTCAGGCCAGTGCTTGGTTGTGGATCTCTGCAACTATTTTCACCAGTTGCTGGATGAAGGTTCTGTGATGACAATTAGGGTAGTCACCTGTCTGATTACAGGAGAAAGCCAGTTCAGCCACCCTCTCCACTTTTGATAGGAGTCTTAGTTGGGGTCATCCTTTTGGATTCCCAGAAGTTACTCTGGCACTGGGTTTCTTCCTCACCTCACAATGCCCACCTCTATCCAGATATTTCTTTTGTTGTTCTCCCTCTCCATCCTTCCCCCAACTGGACCATTCTGATCCCTCATGTTCTCATTTCCATCTCCACTCCTCTAACCCCCTCCACCTCCAGTTTACCCAGGAGATCTCATCTACTTCCCCTTCACTTGACGATCCATGTGTCCTTCTTAGGGACCTCCTTGTTAACCTGATTCTTGGGACCTGTGGAATATCCTTTGCTTTACATCTGCTCTCCACCTATGAGTGAGTACATACCATGTTTGTCTTTCCGGGTCTTGGTTACCCCACTCAGGTAGAGTACTTCTATTTCCATCCATTTGCCTGCAGATTTCATGATGTCATTGTTTTTACCACTGAAAAATACTTAATTGTTTATACCACATTTTTTTTTTATTCATTCTTTGGCTGAGGGACATCTAGGTTGTTCTCCTTAAAGCCTAAAAGCTGAACCTGCCTCTGGTTCCTGCCTGAGGTCTTATATACCTTTTTGTCTCCTGCCATCACTTCCTGGGATTAAAAGGATGAGTCACCATGCCTGGTTGTTTCCAGTGTGGCTTTAAATTCACAGAGATCCAGAGGGATCTCTGCCTCCCAAGTGATAGGATTAAAGGTGTGAGTGCCAAAATTCTCTGGCCTCTGTATCTAGTGGCTGTTCTGTTCTCTGACCCCAGATAAGTTTATTAGGGTGCACAATATTTTGGTGAATAAAATATCACCACATTGAGGTAGATGAATAACACCACAAAATTATTGTCAAGCAGTTTATTTAACTGAACTTTCAATGCAGTTTCCACAATGCTCATATTGAAAATGTCACTCCTAAATAGGCTTATCTGCCTTCAATCACCAGCAGGCAAACTGTGTTCCTGCTTTATACAGGTAACTTTCCACTTTCTTATGAATCTATTTCTAAACTCCCATTGTTTCATTATGTCTTTGTGTCCTTTCTATCTAGCCCATAGATATATACAACACCCCTTCATAATAAAAGCAATTATAGCAAGCCCACAACTAATTGAACCTTAAAACAATTCTTTTATATCAGAAACAAGAGAAGTGTATCCACTCTCTCAATAGCAATTTAATATATAACTTTAAGTGTTAGGTAGAATAATAAGACAAATGAAGGTAAACAAGGAGATATGAATAGGAAAGAAAAAGTCAAAGAATCTTTACTTGTAAAATATGATAGTACACATAAGTGACCCTAAAAATCTCAGCAGAAAATTCTTACAACTCATACACATTCATAAGAGTAGAAGGACATAAAATTAGCACACAAAAATTGGTAGGCTCCCTAAATGCAAATGTCAAACAGACTGAGAAAGAAATCTGGAAAACACCTTCACAAAACTATGTATATATATATATATATATGCTCCTTTTCAATTTAAGACATTGAAGAAGGAGATTGATGAAGGTTTCAGGAGATGCAAAGGTCTGACATCATCATGGACAGAAGGATTAATACAGTGAAAATGTCCATCCTACCAAAAGAAATCTATAGATTCAATGCAATAAATTGAACAATCTTCACAAAGTTGAAAGAACAATTTTCAGGTTCGTATTGAAATACACAGAGAGAGACGGGGGGGAGGGGAGGGAGGGAGGGAGGAAAAGAGAGAGAGAGAGAGAGAGAGAGAGAGAGAGAGAGAGAGAGAGAGAGAGAAACCAGCAGAGGATAACTGAAATAATTGTAAACAATAAAAGAACTTCTGGGCATATCAGCACCCCCAATTTCAAGTTTTACTGTATTACTATAGTAAAACCACCATTAACTCAGACACATTGATTAAATCAATTGAAGTGAAGACCCAGATATAAGGTAGCACACCTATGGACAACTGATGTTTCAAAACTAAGGAGAAATATATGCTGGGAAAAAATCCAGCATCCTGAACAAATGGTACTGGTCAAATTGGATAACAGTGTGGAAGGATGCACATAGATTCAAACTTATCACCCTGCACAAAATTCAGTGCTAAATGTATCAATGGCCTCAACATTAGGTGAGATACATTGAACAGATAAAGAGAAGTGGGGAGTAGTCTTGAATGCATTGGCACAGGGAAAAACTTTCTGAATTGAACTCCATTAGCGCATGCATTAAGAACATACATTCATTCAGACAAATAAACAGTAACCAGAATAAGAAAATACTTCTGGTAGCTACTCATCTGAAAATGTGTTAATACATCAAATATATAAACATTTAAAAAACAGGACATCAAAGAAACAAATAATCCAATTAAAGTGGCATTCAACTCTAAACAGTGTTCTCAATAGAGGAAACACAAAGGTCTGAGAAACATTTAAAGGAAAGATTAACATGTTTATTCCTTTGAGAAATACAAATAAAAAATTATTTGGGATTCTATCTAACACGAGTCAGAGGAGCCAGGATCAATACACATGACAGCTCATTCAAACTCAGAGTAAGAGGAATGCTCATACTTTTCTCAGGGGAATGCAAACTTGTACTGCTACTATTGACATTTGTGTGGCAGTTCCTCAGGAGTTTATATATTGTTCTACCCTAAAATCCACCTTACCTTTTGTGCAAATACCCTAAGAATTCAGCATACTACTACAGAGGTACTTGGTCAACAGGTTCATAGATACTCTATTTATAACAACCAGAAAGTGGAAGCAGATGAGATATGTTAATAGATAAAAGAATAAAAACTCTGGTACATGTACATCATTGAATATTACTCAGATAAACCATACTTGAAAAGAAAAATATGGTATGTAATGGTATACATGTGGATGTTAGTTGTTAGGTCTTTGATATGCAATCTATCGTTCATATAACCAGAGAAGTTTGTTATACAGTAAGGGAGTATGAGTCGGTTTGGGTCACTGTAGGAAGGGATATAGTATTATTAGATATGGATAGATGGGAAGAAGGGTACTGTAACTGGATATCAAAAGGGGAATGGAGTGAAGTGTGGACAGGGATGGAATACAGTGAGGGACACCTAAAATTTAGGGCCATTTGAAGAATTGTATGGAAATACAATGTAGCTGAAGTTTCCTTAAATATATTTATATATGAAATTTATATAAATGAAATCACCTACTTATAAGAGAGGCTCAGCCCTGAACATTTGTTGTCATCAAATAAAGTTTCCAATTCTAATTCTGGTAATGGATTGCATCTAACTAGATTATGGGCCAATTGGACCCCATGAGATTCCCCAAACACCCAAGGCTAGTATCACTACAGCTATTGGTGGTCCAATTGCTGAATACACCTACATAGCCTATTGAACATGGAGAAGTTGACAGGTGCCTACCTAAAGCCTTCACTTCTATGGGGTTATTACTGTTCATAGAACTGGAGGCTACTTTGAATGCTTTGATAGTAAAAGTTTTCTTTTCCTCATTAGGAAAGGAAAATAGAAAAAATATTTATCATACATCTATGAGGATTACTCTTGAGTTCAAAGAAAGGAAAAAGTTTGAAATTTATCTTATTAGTTAATATCTGCTATGGAAAGTGATTTTCTGACCAATTTGGAATATTTAAAAATAGGTAAGAAATATAATTGAAAGGGAATAAAGGGAGGAATCCACAGTGATCCTGTGCTGCTGCTGCTGCTCTACTTTTGAGTGGTCCTGATGCCTGTGACACTGCACAGGAAGGGGCATCATTCTTTGAGCAAGTTTCCATTAGCAATATTCTCTCAAGGTTAGGGGACCATCAAGAGAAATTTAAAAGGATGACATTCAAAGCAAAGCTCTTGGGGGGAGAGCAGAATTAAGCCAGGGGATGTGCCCTAATTAAGACATTATCTTTTGAGGTTTCCTCAATGGATGTGGTGGGACAAAACTAGTGTGCCTAAAAGAGAATTAACTGGTAAACAGAAATTTTACTTGAGCCCCAGAAAATAAAACTCATTATAAATTTAATATATCACATTTTTACATTAGTCCTTATCTTTTAAATTCTGGTAAATTTACAGGCATATATTCAGAAGGGAAAAATGCAGAGACACTGGAACAACATAAACTCAGCTTTCCCAATACGTGACATTAAATACTAGAGAAAGAATGCAGAGTGTAAAGCAACATTCATAGAACATAAAATAGTATCAGGACCACAGCAATCCAAACAGTAGCTCTGCTGAAAGTGGCCTAAGGCAGGACATGGCTGCAGATGCAAACTGGAGGAATTTTAGAGATCTTTAGTACATCTTTTCTAATACATTTTGAAACATGAAAAACAAATGGCACTGAGGGGGAGTGCAATAGTATAAAACATGGATTGCATTGTATTGGTATGAAACTTTGTACACAGAATGGTTGCCTTTGTCCCCAGATTTCTGTCTTCTTGATACAACAGATCTACTGGGTTAACAGTCTCTTTCCTGGTTTAAAATAATTTTCATAGACTCATTCACTATGATTCTAATATAAACTCTCCACTGACTTATTTGGTTTACAAATGTCACTTATTTTCAACATTTTCAGAACATCACTGAAAATTGATAAAATTCTACATTGATTCTGCTGTTTCTAAAGAATCAGATTTATTTTATAAGAAGATATCCATTATAGTCATGCATGTATAGAAAAGACAAATTTTAAAAAGCAGTGATTAAGCTTTTTATCGTGTCTTCAGAACATTCTAGGGATGAGCACTCATTTTACTTTCTTAAAAACAATGCAGCACATCTAGAGCTTGAGATAATTGTCAACCTTATTATAGGTGTACTTTTCAGGCAGCGGCACAGATTATAAACCACAAACAATCAAATGTCTTCATAAGATGACTTCAAGTCACCTACACCTGACCAGGCAGTGTGGTTATTTTCTTGAATTACATACTGACTCTAAACATCAAATGGGCAGGTATTATTGACATTATCACCAGTAGTATTTCCTTATCACTTTCTGTATCCACATAGGTGTGCAAATGTGTATATATGTATATGGATGGGCATGTGTGTAGTTTTATGTGTATATGGTTTTAGATGTCAAAGGTCAGCTTTGTGTAATGTTTCTTCCATGATTTCTACCTTGATTTTTGAGACATCTTTTACTTTTTATGTGGAATAAATTGCATATTTCCTTAAGTCTGACTCCCTAGTGCTAGGGTTACCAAGAGAAAGTACCATATTCCCTTTATATAAGAAATGGAGTCAGGGACTCAAATATTCAAGGAAGGGATTTACAGATATGAGACCCAGACCCAGTGCAAATCCTTCAAAAGATTTAATGATATCATGTAGAAAATAGATGAGTCAAAAGTGTCAATGAATAACCATGCAATTTCAGGTAATGTTCATTGTCCTAGAAGGGGGACTGCTATACAGATTTTTCTAAAGTGTTACTGATCTTAATGAGGTATATCCATATCCAAGTGGGCAGATGGTAAACCAACCAATTGTTTCTTGAAAGTAGATATGGATTTAACTAAAGGACAATAGAAGCAATAATATCAATCTTTTCACTTTGTGGATTTTTACATATTCTCATTGCTTTATCTGATGTGTCCTTCATACTGCATGGGTTGTGCTATAGTAAGTAACCTGATTCTTTTATACCTTTCAGCTATGTGTATTTTATATTTTGTGTACTTTTCTGAATCTTTATGCTTGATTATTATGTCATCTAATGTGTTAAGCTGAAGAAGATCTAGGCAATGACTGTCATGAGATCTTCTGAATTAAGGAGTGTCCACCCCATCCAAAAAGTTCTCTCTTAAATTACTATGCAGCACAGCTACTTTCTATTGATATAAATGCTGTGTGCTAGTATTATTAAAGGACCTTAGAGAAAGTTGGGTTTGTAAGCAGTCCTTGACTAGCATAACAGTCCATGAATTAGATAGTTTAATTTCACTATTGCAAATTGAATATTTTAAAATTCATTTGCCATTTAAAAAATTGCTAAAAACGTGTAGAAATGGTTCACTCTGCTGAATATGGTCTTGAGTCCTTCCAGAAGTCCATTGCTGTCCTTTACATTGAAGGCTCTTTTCAGCATATTATCAGAAGCTCCTGAGAGAGTGGCCACTGCAAGACACCAGATATTTCAGTGATTCTGTATGATGTCCTTGTTCTCTGTCAGCTGCATCTCCCTCATCTGTTGGTTGTGAAATTACCACACACTGAGTGGTCTCTCAGAACACACCCAGCACAGCGATCCTCTGCTCATCTTCACTTGTTTGGTGAAACCAGGGAAGAAATCTCCTTTTGTTTGGTGGATTTGCTCATGGTTCTCCGCAGCACAGATGGAAAGATGTGACACGTGCTGAGTGAGCACCCTGTCCCTTAACCAACTTCTCTTGGCAAACATTAAATCCTGGAAGAAATTAGATGTTTCAATTTATTGGGGTTCCAGAATTGAAAGAAAAAAACATGACCACAACTTGAATGGATTTGATGAACTTTGTATTCTTAACAGTTTATAACTACATCAAAATAGAAACAGAATAAAAACAGAAACATCCTCTGCCTGCTTTCTTCACTTTACATATTCAATCTGGTTTATTAGCCTCTGACCTTTTTCCTTCTTTACTATTGTTTTTCTTTCCTAAATAATATTGTTTGAAAAGAAAGCACTAAAAAGTACTCAACTTCCAAATCATTTAGGTTTTTTTTTTTAAAGTGCTCTTCCTGTATTTATAAAAAGATTGAGTACCAAATGGAAGTTTAAGTTAGAAAGTAATATGGATTTATATGGACACAAAATTTTAAAAGGTAATTATCACAGAATCCAGGTTTTTTTGTTTTGTTTTGTTTTGAGTTAGGATTTCTCTCTATAAAAGTTCTAGGTATCCTGGAACTCACTTTATAGATGATGCTGGCATAGAAATCAAAGAGAGGACCAAGAGTGCCTGCTTCTGCCTCTTGAGTGCTAGGATTAAAGGTATATGCCACATCTGGGCTAGTAAGATAGCTCAGCCATTAAAGCTAGGCTCACAACCAAAAACAGAATCTAGGTAGTGACACCAAGCACTCAATCAATGGTTTTATAAATTACCAAGAAAAGTTAGTACACACTGTTATATAGTACAATATTTCTCATATATATTCCTTATGTAAAATTCTTACTGCTTTATCCACTTGAATACCTAATCTGATGTTTAGTAGGTATTCTTCAAACAAACAATGACTGTTATTTCTCTGCTTTTAACATACTCTACATTATTTTTCTCAGTGATTAGAAAATGATCTTTCCATTTTCAGGCCCAAACTTTTCAATCAGCTTTGCCAATATCCTTCAGTTCAGAGAAGTTAGGTAAAAAGGAAAGGTCTTGGGGAGTGCATTGAGAAATAGAATAGATTTTTATGGGCAGACTGGGATGAGTTGAGGACTGAACATGGTGATCATGTGGTGGAGGGAATGGGGTAGGAAGAGAAAGTTCTCATTCAGGTTTTCAAGTATGAGCCTTTTGTACATTTTAGATTTTAGTCATAAAATTGCTATTATTGATTTGTGTTTACTGATATCTTGTTTCTCACTGGTATAAAACTTTTGTGCTTTCTTTTACTATGATTTGTGAATTCATAATATTGCTCTTCAATATCACCAAGTCTTTCTTATGTCTGTAGCAAAGAAAATTCATTATAGATATACAATTTATCACTATTGATATAATAAACAGAGAGTGTTCCATTGTGTAATGGTTAGCACTCTGGAGTCTGATTATAATCAACAATTAATGCTAAAATTCCAGGAATATTTTAAGGAAATGTTTAGGGGGCTGGAGAGATGGCTCAGAGAACTGACTGTTCTTCCAGAGGTCCTGAGTTCAATTCCCAGCAACCACATGGTGGCTCACAACCATCTGTAGTGAGATCTGGTGCCCTCTTCTGGCCTGCAGTCATACATGCTGTATACATAATTAAGGAAATGTTTAGAAATGAGTGAATGAGGAATTCTTTAACTATTATTAAAAGTTTATACATTAAGCAATTGGAGACCATATTTGCTTCTGTTATTTATTATTTAATATTATTTAAAATATGAATTATTTAATCATAACCATCAGAAAGCTTTTAAAATTTAATGGGTTCCTAGAAATGTTGTGCAGGTGAAAGACTGTGAATGAAGAATAGGGAATATTAGAAAAAAAATCTACTGAAATGAAGTAACAATAGGAAAATTTATTTCATATGAATCTAGGGGTATATCCAGATTACAGTTTGGAGATAAACTCTTCTTTGCACTTTCTGTATTGACAGATCTTGAAAAAAATCACTTCATCCATAAAGAAGGAAGAAAATATTTCTTTTTTAGTCTATCTATTGCATTAATACTCTCACTGCTAAATCCTTAAACCATAATTCTTAGCATTTACTATTTTGGGAGTAACTGGGTTTTTTTGTTTTTTGTTTTTGTTTTTTTCCTTGTTTACCACTGAGCTACCTGGGTTTGGTCCTCAGCTCCAGAAGAAAAAAAAAAGAAAGAAAGAAAGAAAAAAACTGGCCAGGCAGTGGTAGTGCACGCCTTTAATCCCAGCACTCGGGAGGCAGAGGCAGGAGGATCTCTGTGAGTTCGAGGCCAGTCTGGGCTACCAAGTGAGTTCCAGGAAAGGTGCAAATTATACAGATTCAATTTACTTTAGTTATATTCTCTCCACACAACTACCTATAATGCAGTCTCCTGCACTCGATATCTTCAGAACTATGGGTAATGAATGCCCACAAAGACTGTACCCAGGAAATTACAGTTCTTCTCTGGAATTCTTTTTTTTTTTCTATTTTTTTATTTAATAATTTATTTATTCATGTTACATACCAATCGCAGATACCACTCTCATCCTCTTCTTGCTCCCCCAGTCAGCAATGCCTGGTACATTCAGTAGAGGCAGGACCAAACCCCTCCCTCTTCATCAAGGGTGAGCAAGGCTTCACATCATGGAGAATGGGCTCTAGAATGCCAGCTCATGCAGTAGGGATAAATGCTGATCACACCACTAGGGTCCCCTCAAACAGACCAAGCTACACAACTGTCTCCCATATTCAGAGAGTCTAGTCTCATTCTATGCAGGTTCCATAGCTGTTGGTCTAAACTTTGTGAGTTCCTAAGAGCTTGGTTCAGTAATCTTTGTAGATTTCCCCGCCATTGATCTCGATCTCCCTTGCTCTCATAATCCCTCTTCACTCTCTTGGAGGCCTTACCCTTTTGGAGGAGAGAATGAGGGGTTTGTCGAGGTGGGGGGAGTGGGTTAGGATAGGGGGAGCAGGAGGAGGGATGAGAGGAGGATCTGTTGTTTGTATGTAACAGAAATATTACAAATAAAAATACTTTTCCTTAAAAAAAAAAAAAACTCTTTCATTGCTCTCTTAATCCATCCCTCCTCCAGATTGACCATCCATTCTCTCATGTTCTCATCCTCCATCCCTTCCACTAGTAATGCAGAGGGATACAAAATTAACTCAAAAAGACCAGTAGACCTCCTATATACAAATGATAAGCAGGCCAAGCAAGAAATCATAGAAATATCACCTTCTGCAATAGCAATTAAAAAATATAAAATACTTTGGGGTAATTCTCACTAAGCAAGAGACAGAGCTATATGACAAAAATTTTGTCTTTGAACAAACAAATTAATAATCCCAACCTTATCAAAATTGCATCAGAATTCTTCACAGACCTGGAAAGAAGAATACTCAACTTCATATGGAAAAAAAATCAAAACTCGGGAAATCTTTTAAGAATTGTTATCTAAAGAAGAATTTGAAATCAAGTTGTTATTGTTAAAGTTATTCTAGAAAAACTTGAACTATTTCATTCTTTATACATTTTTGAGATTTCATGAAACTCTCTCTTGAGCCCATTCCAGATTTTAGTTTCTGACTCTTTCCATTACGTATACAAGTGTATGATTTGGAACTGGATACGTGACTCACTCCAATTTAGTTAGTTGACCTTTCTGAAGGTCCTTTTAGATAATAGTCCAGAAGCAAAGAAAGCAGAGTTCAAATTCACAGAATATTTTTGTGGACAGGACATATGCTCTATGAGACTCTCCAACCACCAAACAATCCAGGTCTTCAGTGGACACAAGGAATACTTTTGGAGGCTACATACTCTCAAAGGAACAGATTTGACACCAGCAGCAACAGGTGTATTTCTACTGTCAATGAAACAATGCCAACATGATCTACTGAAAAGAAGCTGAAACTGTTAAATTATCTTGGATTGTTGATGTTCTGAGGGCCCTCTGCTGCATGATTTTGTTTTCTGTATTGGCAGAGGGTATTAACTTTACAACTAGAAAAATAAAGAGTAAAATTTAACATTTTCCAGTACAGAACAGAGTATGTTGGAGACTTCCCACAATCTGGACTTGCTGTGGGAGAACTAAACTTGCAAATACATGAAGTGTTGATTATCTGAGCCAATCTTCATGTCATTGTGTGCATGTCTGAAAGTATTGTGATTTTAAGACTATCTTACTTTTTGCTAAGGGAACTTTATGATTATAACTCATTTGTTATCCTTGTATGTGCCACTTTAGACCACATGGTTTGATGGTACCAGTTTTGGTTTCTTTTTAGCATTTCATTTGACATATTCCAAACTACTAAAGAAACAAATCTATCACTGTCTACATTAGATTCATAAATGAATGCTTGTTCCAGCTGAATTATTTTTGTACACATATCCAATACCTGGGAACACTTATTAATTATAACATCCTGTTTCTGTATGTAAGGCAATTGGGCCATTCATTTAATTTTGTATTCTCAATAATGTAAGTAGATCATTTTGAATTATATTATTTTTTTGTTCTGGAAGGTGATGTTTGCAATGGAAGGTATTAAGCAGCTGATACTTCTTACATACTAGTAAGATTGTCCTCTTATTTCCCTCTTAATATACAGCAATGCAAAATAACTATAAGCATTGTCTTGTGTCTATAAAACAAAGATGATTCCCATTTGAAAGCCTCTGATTTCAAAGGTCATTGAGCAAATACATCCTAAAATGTTCTCACCGTTATGTTGCCATGTCCCCAGTGGAAGCACGATCAAATAACAGTTTACAGAGTTACACAACTGACTATACCAAAGACAATATACTCTGGAACAAATATGCTTTGGTAGCGTTTTCTTATTGGTATAAAGATGAATGACTACTTTCTGGATCCTGCAACTGTCCAACAAGGACAGTTTGAACTCTGAGATTTCCATTACAGTGTTGGTTCCAACTCAGTTGTTGTGACATACATTATATGGTTCTGAGACTACAGGTTGCATATTGACCAAGTCTTTTTACCCAGGCAGCTCAAAAATGGCTGAACAATTGATATCTTAGTATCTACCATGACTTACATTAACATGAGATATATACATTACACAATGAGCCAACCCCCAATATTATATAAACATGAATCTGCATAATTCATTCCTTGTTCAGTATTCTCTTTCTAGAGGGAAATTATTACAGTATATTTTGATGCCCCCATACCTGTTTGAATTCAAATAAATATTGTGCCATTTAACTTCCTTTTCTTTTCTAAGTCAAAATGTTTGCTTTAATATTTGGATCATAGAAACTCCTTCTATGGTAATATCATTCTGTGTTTAAGTTATGATTTCTATGTATGTATTATGAACACAGTCACTGTGTCCCCCTTTTTGGCTATCAAACTGTTCCCCTTATTCCTATGATACATGATAGTGTGTATTTCAGTTTCATAGCATTTCAGCTCAGGAGAAATATCCAAAAAGAGATGAGAACTTCCTAACCCCTGTATATCCAGTTTAGAACTCTGCAAACCAATGGTGGTTGAATTTCACATATCCTGTAAAATATGTCTGCAGTAGAGAGCAGGAACAATAAAGGGTCTACAGCTCTTAACCCTCAAGATAGGGACAGATTCTCAGTATCACAGTCATCCTTAGATATAATCTAAACTCTGTCCTATATAGTTTCAGAAACTGTAGCGTCTCCTCAGGCATGGGTGGAAGGAAAAATTCACAGTTTGCATTCTCCACTGGTCAGTCAGAATGCAGAAAACAAAATCAAGTAATTTTCTTTTACTAATTCTTTTTTCCTTGGTTTGTGAGGAAATCTTATAAACTCGTTATAGAATGAACAGTTTTGCTCTAAATCTACCATCAGTAAAACTCATGATCAGATTTTTCTGTGGTTATTTTTCAGGGAATTCCTTTACATTGGTAGATTTGCCATGGTGCTCCATTTTAAAATGGAGGTTGTAACTTTTACATTGATGCATAGTTGATAACTAAGTAAAAATAAGTAAATGTGTCCTTTGATTTTTTTTTTTTTTTTGATCTCAGGTATTTCCAAGTCTTTGTGTGTGTGTGTGTGTGTGTGTGTGTGTGTGTGTGTGTGTGTGTGTACAGTTATAGATAACAGGTTGCTTTATTAAGCTAAATCTCACAAATTAGGAAAATCTTTCTGGTCAGTTACCCAGGAACTGATAGCTGTTAAACATGCACAGTAAAACATACAGAACATTGTTTGCCTCTAACTTGAATATCATCGTCTTAACTTTTTCTCAAAAGACTCAGAGATCATCATTGAAGAAGGACTTGAAATAATGTCAGTGCTAGAGGTAATAGATATCTGTGGTAAGATAATATTTACTGATATGACAGATCCATTGTACAAATTAAATCACAGCTGTGAATATTTTTGAGTGTTGTGTATGATCAATCCATCTTAACATCCATCATTAACGAAAAGGGACCTCATGAAAACCTATAACTTGCTGAGGGAGTTTTCTGATTTAGTGCTCCAAGAAGTTTCAAACTAAAGAACTTAGAAAATGTCAATGGTGACTATTGGAGGAAGGAGAGTTAATATTATAGAAGGATTCACCCACTGAAAGGCTACCCATACTCAAGCAGATTACCCTAACCCTGTGACCCAAACAGGCCACACTACATGGATTCCACAAGGTAAAATCAGAAGATATGAAGGTGGAAGAAAAAAAGACAGGAAACATGCAAGGCAGGAAATGAAGGGAAGTAATGGGAAGTGGATTTGAATAAAACATAATTTTGTGTAAAACAATGAGAAACTTCCTATTTTCTTTCTGTTGTTTCATTTTTGCTATAAAACTGTAAAATTGCTGTAACAGTTTCTCTATAACAAGACTTGGAACAGATTAAATAAATTGATTTTTCTTCAGTAAATATGTATGTAAAATTTGTATATTTACTGTCTTGGTGAAGGTAAAAGCTACATTTGGAGACAAAGTTGAACAACCACTGTTTGGCTACATTGAAAGTTTACTGATTCAGATAAACTACTTCTTTTTCTAATCTAAAGTGTGAGCCATTCCCAGGTAGGCTCACATGCCTTTGATCTCTATTGTTGACCTGCAAGCTGTGAGCCTCCTGTTAGGCACATTTGGCTTTTTCCCATTAGCTGATGAACTAATAGCCATAGTTCTTCCATGGTTTCTTTTTTACTTCCTGTCCTTTCTATACAAATCTTTTCTGCCTTGAAAGATTTTCATGTAGAAGGGGCATTTCTGGCTACTATTGGACATTTTAGAAAGCTACTGGAAAGGAGTTAGTTCTCTAATAAGTACCTTTTATAAAAACTGAGAGAGCTTTCAAGTTTCAGCAGTGACTTGAATAGGCGTATTGTAAGATGAATTGCTAAACAGTCTTATTAATAAAAACACAGAATAAGATATTGAGTTTAAAACTGAGAGTTCACAGGAATAGGACAAGCCACAGCCAACCTCACCTTACTGACTTCTCAGCTTCCAAAGACCTGCTTCTGGTATAGCATACCTATATATCTTTCTGCTCTTCATCTCATTTCCTCTCTGTGACCAACTACACTACTTCCTGTCTGTATGTACAGACCTCCAGACATCTATGGTTAGTGCTGGGATAAAGGTATGTGTTACTATGTCTGGCTCTGTTCCCCATGTGGCTTTGAAGATCTGGATGGATCTCTGACTCCCAAATGCTAGGATGAAAGGCATGTGATACCATTGCCTAAATTCTATGTTTAATATTATATCTCTAATCCTCAGATAAGCTTTATTAGGGTGCACAATATATTGAGGGACACAATATATCACTACACCTCCTCTCTTTTGTCTAAAATAAAAAATTTATAACTAATATAAGACAACCTATATACAATAAGTACAATGACTACATACAATTTATACAGGCAATAAATACAACAACAGTGCTAGTCCATTTGTATTTGACAAATTCAGTGAAAACATTCTATTATCTATCCTGCTTTGATGAGTCCAAAATGTACCTGATTCACTTTCTATTCTAACTTGTATTACTAACCAGAAACTATCTTTTGATATCTTTTAAACTTATACACTTTACACCTCTTTGGTGAGTTTCTTTCTTGAAATTGTTAACAGGGAAAACTATAACTATCTAAACTTCAACTTCCTCATTGCTGTGAAGGAAATAATATTACCTAGTCAAACAGGAAGCACAGATAAGTGAGTTCCAAAAAATGTGAGGAATGACAGAAACAGCTGGCTGCCTGGACAATCACCCGAGGTTTCTGTACAAAGTTGGGGCACCCGTTTTTGGCTTAGACTTTTAGCATATCTGACAGACTTATTTGTGAAGCAGGATTTTCTAAAGATCCTTCCTACCTTGTCTTGGCAAAGATCAGCAGTCCTTTGTTTTATATCCTGCTTGTCCATTTTGGAGAGTGTACTGTCAGCATTCAATGAGAGGGCACTTTCTTGCCTGGTGGCTAGCTTTTGCCACAATGAAAGTGAATTCTGTATGGATTTTCTTCAATGCCCATCATCTTCTCTGAGTAGATTGCTGCTGTCAGGAACAGATATGTCTCATGGTCATAAAAAACAACAACAAAAAAAACCTATGTTATTAAAACATATTAAATGCCATATTCTGTAGATCTCTGAAGGGTTTGAAGATGACCTGTCTACCTAAAATATATCTCTGCTTGACCTTGAAAACATACCCAATCTGACTATAAGTTCAATTGTATTGTAATGACTAACTACTAACTTACATTTCTTTATATCCTAAATTGCTGATAATAACCACAGCAATACATCTAGATGTTTCATGCTGCATTTCCCCAAAATGATCTATAGAGTTCAATTCATTTTCTAAATTGGTAAGGCCTTCAATTCTCATTGCTTACTTATTTTCATGTAAGCAATAGGAAAGACTGATTCCCCAATACTTTGCCTTAGTTCAAGATCTTATGTCTGTTACATCTTCCTCAATGTTCTCTAGCCTGATGTTTGAGGTAATAATAAATATTTCGATGATTTTAGAAACATCGGCCTACTCTATCTTAACCACTAACAATTATCATCCTAGGCATTTTAACCAAGTATAAGTCAGTCTCTGTCTCTCTCAGTTTTTGAGGCAAGATTTCTCTGTGTATATCTGGCTGTCCTAGAATCTACTTGTCGACCAAGCTAGCTTCAAAGTCAGAGATGCACCTGCCTGTGTCTCCCAAGAGCTAGAATTAAAGGTATGTTCCACTACTGACCAGAATAAATTATTTTTTGATTTATTTATAAACCTCCCCCAGTATTATAGAAACATATGTCTACATGACTCAACTTCTCCTGGTATTCTTATTTCAGTAGGGAAAATATCACAATATATATTTAGATGTCTCAGTACCTGCTTGACCTAAAGCTAATATTACGACATTTAGTTTCCAAAGATATCCTATTTCATCCTTTTTTGTCCACAGACCATCTTGATTGCATCAATACTTGAATTATCCAAAGCCTCCCCTACTTAGCAGTCATGATGTGATTGAATCCTAATGGCTGTATATACCTTATGAATAGAGTGACTGTTCTCCAACTTTTGGCTAGCTATCTGTTAACTTTTTTCATATACAAATTAAAATGTATCTCTCAGTAGCAGTTGGGTCAATAGCTATCTCCAAACAAAGATAATACATTTCCCTTATCTGTCTATTCAGAGAACTCTTAAATTCAAGGGTTTATGTGGTTCTTCTACCTCACAAAAGAGTTTTTGAGGTATAGAGAAGGATCAATATAATGTGACAGCTTTTAACTGTAAAAAATTGATACTTTTTTAGCTTCATAATTAAACTTAGAGCTATATTGTGCCTTACAGCTTATAGACAGTGTAGGATATCCCCAGCTTAGATGGGAGGAAAAAAACTCCACTTTACTCTCTCCCCTACTTCAGTCAGAAGACAAAGAAGAAAACAAAGTTCATTTTCCTTCACCAATTCTTTTTTCATTTTATTTGTGTTGGTTCAGAAATCCTCCTACACATGGACAACTTTGGTCTATAACAACCATCAGGAAAAGATGTGTCCATCATTCCTGTGATCGTCCACTAAGTTTATAGAATTTCCTATATTATTCTGTGTAAGGCTAAAGCTCTGGCTTTCACATCTATGCACATTTGTTGGAAATTTAGAAATAATGGAAGTGAAGGTTTTGATATTGACATGGTCTCATGTATTTCCATGTCTCTTGTATGTTTATGGGTATATGTGCAAAGCTCTACAGATTTGTCCACAGACCAGTTTGCTGAAAGCTTTTCTCTCAATTGATGTTCCCACTTCCCTAATGCCTCTAAATTGGGTTAAGTGACATAAACAGGTCAACACAGAAGTCAAACAACAAACACATGATTATATACATCATGAAATCTAACATCCACATATAATTAAACTATAAAATGTTTGTCTTTTGGGATATACAGTATCTCACTGACTTAGGATGATTGATTCTGGGTCCATCCATTTACTTCCAATTTTAATTTTTTAAATAGCTGAATTATACTACATTGTGTAAATGTAGCAAATTTTTGTTGTACATTGTTCAATTGGTTGACATTTAGGCTGTTGCCAATTTTGGCATTAAAAACATGACTTAGCAAATATCTGGGTCAAAAGATGTAGAGTCCTTTGGGCCTATGCCCATAGTGGTATGGGCCAATTGTGTGGCATATTTTTTAGCTTTTGTAGAATTCTCCATATTGATTCCCATAATGGATATACTTTGCACTCTCATCAGCAATTCATTTCTCCACATCCTTATCACCATCTCCTGTCCTTTGTTTTCTATTTTTTCTTAATATCTATTCTTAATGATGAAGAATGAAATATAAAGATAGTTCTAATTCACGTTTTACTGATATTGAACATTTTTAAGTGTTTCTCAACTACTTGTGTTTTTTTTCTCCTTTTTTAATTTATTATATATGTGTTTTAATTTTACACATCAGCCATTGGTTCCCCTGTCCTCCCCCATCCCACCCCCTCCTTCTCCCCAGCCCCTCCCCTCCATTCCCATCTCCTCCAGGGTCAATACTCCCCTGGGAATTCAATTCAACCTGGTGGATTCAGTACAGGCAGGTACAGTCCCCTCCTTTCAGGCTGAGCAAAGTATTCCTGTGTAAGCCCAAGGTTCCAAACATTATTTTTGAGAAATATGTATGTAGTTCTATGCCCCATATATTTGTTTGGGTTACTTTTTTTGTCATAAAATTTTTTTAAGTGATTTAAATATTCTGTATACTAGACCTCTGTCAAACATAATTGATAAAGATGATAAGATTCTATTTGTTGAAGTTACTGTTTATATTTGTAAGAGAAAATGAAAAAATATATCTGGTACTCAGCTGGAAGCTTCACTACTACTGGGTAGTGTTTTCATGCTAGAGTTGCTATAAGTCCTACCAGAGTAGAAAATAAATCATCTCTCTAAACAGATATTGACCCTAAGAACTACAATAATGACCTGCCTATTCCACCCACTGTTGCATATAGCACAAATATTAATGTGGCAACAAACAAATTTTTGATTGTACTCAAAGACTGCTCCATGAGATGGGGCACATATGGGTGTGACATGTAAATGTATCAATGAAACAACACCTATAGCATATTGCCACAGCCATTAAAGGTGTGTTAATCACCCCACATTCAATTACTTTATTGTATCTGCAGATGGTAGGAGATTGAGAAACACAGCTAGACACTGTGTAGGAGATAAGAGGCTTAGGAATGTTCACCCATTTGAGAAATGTTTCAGTTACACCCTTCTCTTCAGGCCTTGGAGATCTATGTCCAATATGTAGCTGAAAGATTATAAGAACCAGAAGTGCTGGGTGATTAAAAGGAAATAGCAATTTCAAGAAAAGCAGGGCAAAGACACAAGTAAACTCAAAGAGATTGTGACAGTATGTACAACCTCTGCATATGATCAAGCCAGACAAAAATCCCATCACAGGGGAGGGGATGTTTACTCAATATTTCATACAACACAAGGGAGTTCTTTGCAACACATAGCTTCTGGGTGAAAAATAATCAGATTTCTTAAGTGTGGTGTCATTGACTATATGTACCAAACAAGAACAGGTCATACTCTTAGGAGCAGTTACTCTAGATAAATTGAGTTCTATGGATTTGGTTTATTATTTTCTTTACCTTTTTAACTGGGAAGTAAAACATGGGCAAGATTCTAGGAGTAATTATATGATCAAATAACTTACATACAATTCTCAAAGTATATATAAAAACATTATAAAACGTAAATGATTTTAACCATCTTCTTCCCAAATAGTACTCCATTCTTGTCACTGCAAAACTTGAAAGTACTATAAGTTTTTTTTTTCCTTTTTTATTATTAAGAAACTTTCTATTCATTTTACATACCAACCAAAGATCTCCCCTTCTCCCTCTCCCACCCCCCAGTATTCTCCCCCCACCCTCTCAACTTCCTCCAAGTCAAGGTCTCCAATGGGGAGTCAGCAGAGTCTGGTACATTCAACTGATGCAGGACCAAGCCCCTACCCACTGCACCATTTTGGAAAGCTCCTGGGAAAGAGTCAGCACTCTAAGAAGTTTCATTATTAAAAACTTAAGTGTATTTACTGGTACCAGATTAGGACTCTGACTCCTTCCCAGAAGCTTTCTAAAAGGCCCAATAGTAGCTAGAAATGCCTTTCCTACATGAAAGTCTTTCACAGCAGAAAAAAAAATGTATAGAAAGGACAGGAAGTTGAGGAAACCATGGAAGAAATGTGGCTATTAATTCATAAGCTAATGGGGAAAAGTCTCATAAGCATAAAAGCAGGCCACAGCTTGCTTATTGAAGGCAGAGATCAAAGGTACATGAGCTTACCTTGGGGTGGCTCATGGTGTAGATTAGAAAAATGAATAGTTTATTTGAATCTGAAAACTTTCATTCTAGTCTATGTAAAGCTACATTTGCATATAAAGCTTTACCTAAATCAAGACAGTGAATGTACATATTTTCTATACATATTTGTTGAAGAAAAATCAATTTATTTGTAGTTTTCCAAACACAGGTGTAGAGAAACTGTTACAGCAATTTTATAATTTTATAGCAAAAAGGAAACAACAGAAAGAAAGTACAAAGTTTTTCATTGTTTGAGATTTTGTTTTAGGCAAAATTATCTTTTATTCAAGTCAACTTTCCATTACTTCTCTTCATTTCCTGCCCTGTGTGCTTCCTGACTTTTTCCTCCCACCTTCATATTTTCTGATTTTACCTTGTGGAATCCATGTAGTGTGGCCTGTTTAGGTCACAGGATTAGGGTCATCTGCTGGAGCGTGGGTAGCCTCTCAGTGGGTGAATCCTTCTATAATATTAACTCTCCTTCCTCCAATAGCCACCATTGACATTTTCTAAGTTCTTTAATATGAAACTTCTTGGAGCACTAAATCAGAAAACTACCTTAGCAAGTTATAGGGTTTCATAAGGTCCCTTTTCATTAATGATAGATGTTATGATGGTTGATGAGACTCAGCACTTATAAAAATATTCACAGCTATGATTTAATTTGTACAATGGACCTTTCATATCAGCAAATATTATGCTACACAGATATCTATTACCTCTAGCACTGACATTATTTCAAGTCCTTCTTCAATGATGATCTCTGAGTCTTTTGAGAAGAAGTTAAGACAATGATATTCAAGTTAGAGGCAAACTTATTCTGTGTGTTTTACTGTGCCTGTTTACCAGTTGTCAGTTCCTGGGTTTCTGACTAGAAAGATTTTTACACACACACACACAAAACAAAACAAAACAAAACCAAAAACAAAAAAAACAAAACAAAAAAAACCCCTTGGAAATGCCTGGCCTGAGATCATAAAAATACAAAGGACAGATTTACATTATTTTTACTTAGTTATCAACTATGCACTATGCATCAATGTAAAAGTTACAACCTCCATTTTACATCATAACACCACAGTAAATCTACCAATATAAAGGAATTCCCTGAAAAATAACCACAGGAAAAGCTGATCATGAGTTTTACTGATGGTAGATTTAGAGCAAAACTGTCCATTCTATAATGAGTTTATAAGTTTTCCCCAGAAACCAAGGAAAAAAAAGAATTAGTAAAAGAAAATTACTTGATTTTGTTTTTTGCATTCTGACTGACCAGTGGAGAATGCAAACTGTGAAATTTCCTTCCACCCATACCTGAGGAGATGCTACAGTCTCTGAAACTATGTAGGACAGAGTTTAGATTATATCTAAGGATGACTGTGATACTGAGAATCTGTCCCTATCTTGAGGGTTAAGAGCTGTAGACCCTTTATTGTTCCTGCTCTCTACTGCAGACATATTTTACAGGATATGTGAAATTCAACCACCATTGGTTTGCAGAGTTCTAAACTGGATATACAGGGGTTAGGAAGTTCTCATCTCTTTTTGGATATTTCTCCTGAGCTGAAATGCTATGAAACTGAAATACACACTATCATGTATCAGAGGAATAAGGGGAACAGTTTGATAGCCAAAAAGGGGGACACAGTCACTGTGTTTATAATGTATACTCAGAAATCATAACTTAAACACAGGATATTATTACCATAGGAGACACTTTCTATGATCCAAATATTAAAGCAAGCATTTGGACTGAGAAAATCAAAGGAAGTTAAATAGCACAATATTTATTTGAATTCAAACAAGTATGGGGGCATCAAAGTATATTGTAATAATTTCCCTCTAGAAAAAGTATACTGAAAAGTAATGAGTTACACAGATTCGTGTTTATATAATATTGGGGGGTTGACTCACTGTGGAATGTATACATTTCATGTTAATGTAAGTCATGGTAGATACTAAGATGGCAACTGTTCAGCCATTTTAGAGCTGCCTGAGTAAAAATACTTGGATAAGATGCAACCTGTAGTCTTAGAACCATATAATGTATGTCATAACAACTGAGTTGGAACCAACATTGTGCTGGAAATCTCAGAGATCAAGCTGTCTTTGAATCTTGCAGGATCCAGAAAGTAGTCATTCATTGTTTTACCACTAAGAAAATGCTACCAAAGTGGAGCACAAACCCTAACTGGTCTTATTAATAAAATCAAACCTGGAGCCAGGTGTTAGGTTAAAGTTGGGGGATCAGAGAAGCAGAACAAGCTACAGCTTCCTCACCTAGCCAATTCCTCAGTTGATCCTGTTTCCGCAGACTGGAAGCCTCTGTGTCCTCATCCAAAGGAATCTCAGCCAAACAGCTGCTCAAAAGCTTAAAAGCTTTACCAGGCTCTAGTTCCTGGTTTTCAGTGCTGCATATGCCTTTCTGCTTTCTGCCATCACTTCCTGGGATTAAAGGCTCTTGTTAACAAACCTGGCTGTTTCCAGTGTGCCTTTGAACTCACAGACATCCTGATGGATCTCTGCTTCTGGAATGCTAGACCTAAAGGAGTGAGTGCTACCATTTTCTGGCCTCTATGTCTGTCTAGGGGCTGTTCTGTTCTCTCAACCTAGATAAGTTTATTAGGTTGCACAATATTTTGGGGAACAAAATATCACCACACCAAAGCATATTTGTTCCAGAGTATATTACCTTTGCATCTCTGTAAACTGTTATTTGATCGTGCTTCCACTGGAAACTTGGCAACATAATGATGAGATCATTTTAGGTTGTATTTGCTCAATTAACTTTGAAATCAGGGGCTTTCAAATGGGAATCTTACTTGCTTTACAGACACAAGACAATGCTTATAGTTATTTTGCATAGGTGTATATTAAAAGGGAAACAAGAGGACAATCTTACTAATATCTAAGAAGCATCAGCTGTTTTATACCTTCCATTGCAAATGTCTCCTTCCAGAGCAAAAATTAATACAACTCAAAATGATCTACTTACACTGTTGAGTTTTTAAGGTTTATTGAGAATACAAGATTAAATGAATGGCACAATTGCCTTATTACAGAAACAGGAAGTTATAATTAATTAGTGTTCTCTGGTCTTAAATATGTGTGCACAAATAAATCAACTGTAACAAGCATTCATTTATAAAGCCTAATGTAGACAGTGGTAGGTTTGTTTCTTTAGTAGTTTGGAATATGTCAAATGAAATGGTAATAGGAACTGAAGACTGGTATCACCAAACCATCTGGTCTAAAGTGCTACATACAAGGGTAACACATGAGTTACAATCATAAAGTTCATTTAGCAAAAAGTGAGATAGGCATAAATTCCCAGTACTTTCAGACATTTGCACACAATTATATGAAGACTGGCTCAGATAATCAAAACTCCATGTATTTGCAAGTTTAGTTCTCCCACAGCAAGTCCAGATTGTGGGAAGTCTCCAACATTTCATACTCTGTTCTGTACTGGGAAATGTAACTTTTATTCTTTTTTTTTCCTAGTTGTAAAAAGAATACCATCTGCCAATATAGAAAACCAAATCATGTAGTAGAGGGCCTTCAGAACAACAACAATCCAAGATAATTTAACAGTTTAAGCTTCTGTTCAGTAGATCATGTTGGCATTGTTTCATTGACAGCAGAAATGCACCTGTTGCTGCTGGTGTCAAATCTGTTCCTTTGAGAGTATGTAGCCTCCAAAAGTATTCCTTGTGTCCACTGAAGAGCTGGATTATTTGGTGGTTGGAGAATCTCCTAGTTCATATGTCCTGTCCACAAAAGTGTTCTGTGAATTTGAATTCTGCTTTCTTTGCTATTATCTAAAAGGACCTTCAGAAAGGTCAACTAACTAAATTGGAATAAGTCACATATCCAGTTCCAAATCATACTCTTGTATAGGTAATGGAAAAAGTCAGAAACTAAAATGTGGAATGGACACAAGAGGGAGTTTCATGAAATCTCAAGACTGTGTAAAGAATGAAATATTTGCCGTTGTGTATATGTACCATATTTTCTTTAACCATTCTTCAGTTGAAGGGCATCTAGGTTGTTTCCAGGTTCTGGCTATTACAAACAATGCTGATATGAACATAGCTGAGCAAATGCCTTTGTGGTATGATTGAGCATTCCTTGGGTATATGCCCAAGAGTGCTACAGCTGGGTCTTGGGGGAGATGGATTCCCAATTTTCTAAGGAAGTACCGTATTGATTTCCAAGGTGGCTGTACAAGCATGCATTCCCACCAGAAGTGGAGGAGAGTTCCCCTTGTTCCACATGCTCTCCAGCATAAGCTGTCTTCTGTGTTTTTGATCTTACCCATTCTGACAGGTGTAAAGTGGTATCTCAGAGTCATTCTGATGTGCATTTCCCAGATAATTAGGGATGTTGAGCAATTCTTTAAATGTCTTTCAGCCATTTGAGCTTCCTCTATTGAGAATTCTCTGTTTAGCTCTATAGCCTATTTCTTAATTGAACTGTTGGGCATTTTGATGTCTAATTTCTTAAGACATTTTGAGAATGGGCAATGAATGTGAAGATACTTGTGAATCAGGTTACTTACTGTACCAGAACTCATGCAGTATGAAGGACACATCAGATAAAGCATTGAGAATATGTAAAAATCCACAAAGTGAAAAGATTGATATTATTGCTTCTATTGTCCTTTAGTTAAATCCATATCTACTTTCAAGAAACAATTCGTTGGTTTACCATCTGACTACTTGGATATGGATATACCTCATTAATATCAGCAACACTTTAGAAAATCTGTATAGCAGTCCCCCTTCTAGGACAATGAACATTACCTGAAATTGCATGGTTATTCATTGACACTTTTGACTCATCTATTTTCTACATGATATCATTAAATCTTTTGAAGGATTTGCACTGGGACTGGGTCTCTTGTCTGTGAGTCCCTTCTTTGAATATTTGACTCCCTGACTCAATTTCTTATGTAAAGGGCATATGGTACTTTCTCTTGGTAACCCTAGCACTAGGGAGTCAGACTTAGGGAAATATGCAATTAGTTCCAGATAAAAAGTAAAAGATGTTGTCTCAAAAATCAAGGTAGAAGTCATGGGAGAAACATTACCCAAAGTTATATACACATAAAACCACATACATACCCATATATATATATATATATATACACATTTACACACCAACATGGATACAGAAAGTGATAATGACATACTACTGCAATAATGTCAATAATATATGTCCAGTTGATGTTTAGAGTCAGTATGTAGTTCATGAAAATGCCCATGGTGCCTGGTCAGGTTTGGGTGATTTGAAGTCATCTTATAAAGACATTTGCCTTTTTGCCTTTTTACAACCTGTGCTGCTTCCTGAAAAGAGATAATAATAATGTTGACAATTATCTCAAGCTCTAGATGTGCTGCATTGTTTTTAAGAAAGTAAAATGAGTGATCATCCCTGGAATGTCCTGCTGTCATGGTCATTTCTTAACTAGTACCTTTTAAAATTTGTCTTTTCTATGCATGCATGGATATAATGGATTTCTTTTTATAAAATAAATTTGATTTTTCAGAAATACCAGAATCAATGTGAAATTTTATCAGTTTTTATTGATGTTCTAAAAAATGTTCAAAATAAGTGGAGTTTGAATACCAAATAAGTCAGTGGACTGTTTATACTAGAATCTAGTGAATTAATCCAGGAAAATTATATTAAATCAGACAAAAGACTGTTATTACCCAGTAGATCTGTTCTATCAAGAAGATGGAAATCTGGGGACAAAGGCAACCATTCTGTGTACAAAGTTTCAGACCAATACCATCCAATATGTGTTTTATGCCATTGTACTCCCCTCAGTTCCATTTGTTTTACATGTTTCAAAACATATTAGAAAGATGTACTGAAGATCTCTAAAATTCCTCCAGTTTGCATATTCAGCCATGTCCTCACTTTCAGCAGAGCTACTGTTTGGATTGCTGTGGTTCTGATACTATTTAATATCCTTGCATGTTGTTTTACACTCTTAATTCTTCCTCTAGTAAATAAGGTCGCATTTTGGGAAGACTGAGTTTATGTTGTTCCAGTGTCTCTGCATTTTTCCCTTGTGAATATCTATGCCTGTGAATTTCCCAGAATTCAGAAGATAAGGACAATGTAAAATTGTGATATATTAAATTTATAACTAATAAGTTTTATTTTCTGGGGCTCAAGTAAAATTACTGTTTACCAGTTTTCTCTTTTAGGCACACTAGTGTTTTCCCACCCCATCCATTGGGGAAACCTCAAAAGATAATGTCTTAATTAGGGCACATCCCCTGGCTTAATTCTTCTCTCCCCACCAAGAGCTTTGCCTTGAATGTCATCCTTTTAAACTTCTCTTGATGGTCCCCTAACCCTGAGAGAAACTTGCTAAACAAAACTTGCTCAAAGAATGATACCCCTTCCTGTGTAGTGTCACAAGGCATCAGGACCACTCAAAAGTAGAGCAGCAACAGCAGCACAGGATCGCTGTGGATTCCTCCCTTTATTCCCTTTCAATTATATTTCTTACCTGTTTTTAAATATTCCAAATTGGTCAGAAAAATCACTTTCCATAGTAGATATTCATAAGATAAATTTAAATCATGTTTCCTTTCTTTGAACCCACGGGCAATCCTCATAGATGTATAATAAGTATTTTTTATATTTCCCTTTCCTAACGAGGAAAAGAAAACTTTTCCCATCAAAGCATTCAAAGTAACCTCCAGTTCTATGAACACTACTAACCCCACAGAAGTGAAGGCTTTAGGTAGGCACCTGGTGAACTTCTCCATGTTCAATAAGCTATGCAGGTTTCTTCAGCAATTGGACCACCAATTGCTTCAGCGGTAGCCTGGGTTGTTTGGGGGTTCTCATGGGGTCCATTTGGCCTATAATTCAGTTAGATGTAATCCATTACCAGAATCAGAATTGGGAGCTTTATTTGATGACAACAAATGTCCAGGGCTGAGCCTCTCTTGTAATTTGATGATTTCATTTATATGAATTTCATATATAAACATATTTAAGGAAGTTTCAGCTACATTGTATTTCCATACAATCCCTCAAATGACCCTAAATTTTATGTGTCTCTTACTGTATTCTGTCCCTGTCCCCTCTTCCCTCCATTCCCCTTTTGATACTCCAGTTCCAATAACCTTCTTCCCATCCATCCATATCTAAAAATACTATACCCCTTCCTACAGTGATCCAAACCTCCTCATACTCCCTTACTCTATAACAAACATCTCTTGTTTGCAAATCAAAAACTTAACAACTAACATCCACTTGTATACAAATACATACCATACTTTTCTTTTCGGGTATGATTTTTTTTTTACTCTGGATGGCATTTATTTTTTAAAACCCAATTAATATTCGATGATGAACAAGTACCACATATTTTTATTCTTTCATGTATTAACATATCTCATCTGCTCCCACCTTCTGATTGTTATAAATAGAGCATCTATGAACCCGTTGACCAAGGACGTCTGTAGTAGGATGCAGACTTCTTAGGGTATTTGCACAAAAGGTAAAGTGAATTTTAGGGTAGAACAATACATAAACACCTGAGGAACTGCCACACAGATGTCAATAGTAGCAGTACAAGTTGCATTCCCCTCAGAAATGTATGAGTGTTCCTCTTACACTAAATTTTGAATGAGCTGTCATGTGTATTGAGCCTGGATCCTCTGTCTCATGTTAGATGGAATTACAAAGAATTTTTTACCTGTATTTTTCAAATTAATAAACATGTTAAACTTTTCTTTGAGTGTTTCTCAGTTCTTTGTGTTTCCTTTATTGAGAACACTGTTTAGAGCTGTATACCACTTTAATTGGATTATTTGTTTCTTGGATGTCCTTTTTTTTTTTTAAATATTTATATATTTGACGTATTAACACTTTTTCAGATGAGTAGCTACCAGTAGTATTGTAGTATTTTCTCATTCTGGTGCCTATTCATTTGTCTGAATGAATGTATGTTCTTAATGTGCTAATGGAGTTCAGTTCAGAAAGGTTTACACTGTGCTAATGCATTCAATATTACTCCTCATTTCTCTTTATCTGTTCAGCGTATATCACCTAATGTTGAGCCCATTGATACATTAAGCACTGAATTTTTTACAGGATAATAATTATGGATTTATGTGTCTCTCTCTACACTCAGTTATCCAATTTGACCAGCACCATTTGTTAATGATGCTGGATTTTTTCCCAGCATATACTTCTTTTTATTTATGAAACATCAGTTGTCCATAGGTGTGCTAATTTATATCTAGGTCTTCACTTCAGTTGATTTAATCAATGTATCTGTTATAATGCTAGTATTATCGCTATAGTAATACAGTAAAACTTGAAATTGGGGATTGTAATATCCCCAAAAGTTCTTTTATTATTTAGGATTGTTTCAGTTATCCTGTGTTCTCTCTCTCTCTCTCTCTCTCTCTCTCTCTCTCTCTCTCTCTCTCTCTCTCTCTCTCTCTGTGTGTGTGTGTGTGTGTGTGTGTATTTCAAGTTTGTGAAGAATTTTGCTTAATTTTGGTGGGGATTGCATTGAATCTATAGATTTCCTTTGGTAAGATGGCCATTTTTACTGTATATGTTGTCAGAACTTTCCATCTCCTGATACTTTCTTCAATATCCTTCTTTAATGTCTTAAATTGAAAGTAACAGTTCAATATATGTATACTGGTCTTTTACTTGCTTGGATTGAGTTAAAACAAGATAGTATTGTAAAAGATGTTTTCCTGATTTCTTTCTCAGTCTGTTTGACATTTGTATTTAGGAAGCCTACCAATTTTTAAAAATTAATTTTAATTTATTTTTTAATTTAATTAAATTTCACATATCAGCCAGGGATTTCCCTATCCTCCCCCCTCCAGCCCCCATTCCCACCTTCCCCCCAGCCCACCCCCCATTTCCATCTCCTCCAGGGCAAAGACTCCCCTGGGGATTCAGTTCAACCTGGTAGATTCAGTCCAGGCAGTTCCAGTCCCCTCCTCCCAGGATGAGCAAAGTGACCCTGCATAAGCCCAAGCTTCCAAACAGCCAGCTCATGCACTAAGGACTGGTCCTGGTCCCATTGCTTGGGTGCCTCCCAAACAGTTCAAGCTAATCAACTGTCTCACTTATCCAGAGGGCCTGATTCAGTTGGGGCCTCCTCAGCCATCGGTTCATAGTTCATGTGTTTCCTCTAGTTTGGCTATTTGTCCCTGTGCTTTTTCCAATCTTGGCCTCAACAATTCTCGCTCATACAATCCATCCTCTTTCTTGCCAATTGGACCCCTTGAGGTCCACCTGGGGCCTGGTTGAGGATCTCTGCATCCACTTCTATCAGTCATTGGATGAAAGTTCCAGCACAACAGTTTGGATGTTTGGCCATCTGATCACCAGACTAGGTCAGTTTGGGCTTTCTCTCAACCATTGCCAGTAGTCTACAGTGTAGGTATCTTTGTGGATTTCTGGGGACCTCTCTAGCACTTTGAGGAAGCCTACCACTTTTTGTGTGCTAATTTTATATCCTTCTATTCTGATGAACATATATGAATTGTAAAAGTTTCCTGCTGAGATTTTTAGGGTCACTTACATGTACTATCATATTTTACAAGTAAAGATTCTTTGACTTTTTCTTTCCTATTCATATCTCCTTGTTCACCTTCATTTGACTTATTGTTCTACCTAACACTCCAAGTTATATATTTAATTGCTATTGAGAGAGTGGATACACTGTTCTTATTTCTGATTTAATAGGATTGTTCTGAGGTTCTATTAGCTGTGGGCTTGCTGTAAACTGCCTTACGTATGTTGATGTTTGTCCTTATATTTCTAATATCTCCATGATTTTATCACGAAGTGGTGTTGGATTGGTCAATGGCTTTTTCTGCACCTAATGATAAGACCATGTATATGTTTTTGGACTTTCTGTTTACATGATGGATTAGACTTCATGATTTACATATATAGCACCATCCCTGAATCTCTAGGATGAACTGTGATTTATTGTACAGATATTTTTATCTGTTCTTGGATTCAGTTTTCAAGTTTTATTGAGAACTTTTGCATCTATGTTCATAAGAGAATTTGATCAGAGAGGCTTCCTCTAACAGCATATGGCAGTGAGTGCAGACATCCACAGCCAGACATTGTATAAGGAAATTGGTCTGTAATTCTCTCTTTGTTGGATTTTATGTGGTAGTTTATGTGTCAGGGTAACTGGGAACTTGTAAAGCAAATTGAGCAATATTTCTTGTGTTTCTATTTTGTGAAATTATTAAATAATTAAAAGTATCTAAAGGGCTCTCCTAGGGTATAGCAGATACAAATTTCATATTGCTGACTATGAGTAGTAAGTCACTCATCTACTTCATAAAATAAAGACAAACTATAAATGAAACAGAAAATTTAGAAATGGAAAGAAATCCACAGTCTCTCCAGCAGGACCCAGTTTCTGCTGTCATCATTTTTAATTAATTGAACCTTCTTCTTTTCCAAATTTTTAATTTCTATGTCACCAAACCCTCAGGTGATGGAGAATTCATCCAGAGAAGGCAATATTCCTGCAATGTGGTGGAAACTTAAGTATGAAGTACCTAAGTGAAAGAAGTTATGGGCTTGAATGTATAATTTGAGGGATGTATGGTGATTCTCAAGTCTGTCTGTGTCTTTCTAATCTTCTTTTCTCTGTATGTCCTTCATCTTGTTCTTTTACTCTATTTCTGCCTCCATGATTCTTTGTCTCCTCCTTCCTCTTTTCCAATCAGCATGATGAAAACAGGCCTCCTCTCTTCTACTCTTCTGCCATAGACAACTGTGGTACACAGACCCAGTATAACATGATCACAGGAAGATGCCATTGAAACTGTTAGGTAAAATAACCAATTTTGGGGTCAGTAAATAAAAAGATTGGAAAAGGGTACATTGTGAATTTTAAAATGCACACAAATAGAATATTTACTAAAACAACATAAAAACAAAAATGATCTTTAGTGTGAAATTTGTTAATTAAACTTTAGGATATGCCTTTAACAAATCACACTATGAATCCCATAACAAACCTTCTTTATCAGTAAAAATCAATGAGTGAACTGTCTAATTTGAACTGAAAAGTTAGTTTGCTAAGAATGTTCAGAAATTCCCAGTCAAACATCTCAACATGGGTGTACTGGCTAGAAAATGTCACAAATTTACTATCTGCCTTTTTTATATATTACAATGTATTTTATTGGGTGAAGTATTATTTCTGTCATGAATATATATTTCTAACTAAGTATATGTGAAGATTTATTCACACATCCCGATTTTTTGTGGCTTCAGAGTGGAAGGTTGAAGCAAACACAAAGCAAACAATGGTATAGCAGTAGAGATGAATGAATTTGCCTTCTTGAATAAGATAGCAAGTGATATTGAGTTCTTTTAGGAGAGACTGGGGAAATTGAACCAAGGACTCATATCCTTAAAATATAAATTTTGAAATTATATTATATTACATCTGAAATATCACAATGTGAGGTAATATTTCAATGACAAAATTAAATTGTATTGGATGGAACATATATACCTCTTCAGATTTAAACTCCCCCCACCAAAAAAAAAACAACCCGTTTTCTCTTTTTATGATGATATTTCAGGTTTTGTGACACAACAATAGAAAACTGACTGACAAGGATGGTTAAGAGCCATTCTGTGACTTTTGTGTGTGTGTTTTACTCTCAAGAGGACAATTAATCAATAGCTAAATAATTTAATTTCCCTTACTTTCTAGGGTTCCTTCATGTCTCCTGGCATCTTACCTGGTCTGATTTAGTGAGTTTTTGTCTTAGGGTTTCTGTTGTTTTGATAAACACCATGACCAAAATGCAACATGGAGAAGGAATATTTATAGCATCACTATACTTCCTTTTGACAGTCCATCGCTGAAGAAAGTCACCTGGTTATCTAAAGCCAGGCACCTGGTGGTAGGACCTGAAGCAGAGGCCAAGGAGGTGTGCTGCTTATGGACTTGCTCACTTCCACTTGTTCATCTTGCTTTCTCCACTCTAGGGTATCACTCTTCATGGTCATTGCCCAAATCAACCATCAACTGGTCCAGGTTTGATTGCATTAAAAAGAACTTTTAAGATTCATGCTACACTATGCCACTCAGATATGCATCTTTGCTCTACAGACATTTTTATTTTGAGTGGTTTCATTTATTAATTGTAGGTTTTAACATCTGATTTAACACCAGGCTAAGCTCCAGGAGTCCATTTGAAGAGAGAGAAGGATTCTATGAACAAGGGGCATTAAGATCATGATGAAGAAATATACAGAGATATATCAGAGTCCACTACAGAAAGTCTTGCTCTATGCCTGCAAATTCAAGATTATTCCCTACTTTTACTTCTTTCTGATTCATAGCATCAGGTCTTGGATTGGGTTTATTTTAATGTAGGTTGAGAGCTGTGCTTCTGTATTCATTTTGCATGTGCAGTGATCCTGCTTAACCAGCACCATTAGGTGAATTACAGACCTTTCTACAGTATGTATTTTTGGCATCTTTGTCCAAACTCTGGTGTCTCTTGGTATGTTTACTTATAACTGTGTCTTCCATTTTTTTCTACTGATTAACATTTTTTGATGCTAATACCCTGGTATTTTTATTTTTATAATTCTATAGTAGAGCATAAATATCAAGAATCATAAAGTCTTCAGAAGCTCATTGTTCAGGATACTTTTAGCTTTCCAGTTTTTTTTTTTTTTGTTGATGATATCAATTCTATATAAAATTCAAGATTATTTTGCACTTTCCATGAATAATTCTTTTGGTATTTTAATGTGTTTTTACTGGATATGTAAATTGTTTTTACATTTTCACAATATTAATCCTATCGAACAATGAACACAAAAGATTCATTTCTTTTTCTGATGTCTTCTTCAATTCTGTCCTTCAATATCTTAAAGTTTTCATTATAAAAATCTTTGAGTAGCTTAATTAGACTTTGACCACATGTTTACTCATGGATTCTGTGACTATTATGGCAGGTTTCAATTCCCTGGTTTAGAGTGTGTTTGTCATTTGTATTTATGAAGGCTACTGATTTTTGTATGACAATTTTGTATCCTGCTAGGTTTCCTGGTGGTATTTAGGGTGTTTTTATATGAAAACACATCATTATTAAATACTAATACCATGATTTATTTATTTTATTATTTCTATACTCTTTATTTCCTTCTATTGACTTATTGCTCTAGCCAGGATTTCAAGCACCACATAGAACAGGCATGGACAATGAAGTCATCCTTATCTTGTTCCTTCTTTTGAGGAAATGCTTTGAATTTTTCCCTGTTTAGAATAATGTTGCTTGTTACTTGTTATACATTTCTTTAAATATGTTGTGAGACATCCCTAGCCTCTCTAGTCTTTCCAGTAATTTTAATAGGAAATAATATTGATTTTTCTATTATAAAAGGATAAAAGAAAAATTCACCTAAAGGAGCAATCAATCATGACAGATGATGGGAGGGCAGAGCAGAGAAGGGGAGGGATAACCAGTAGTATAGAACTCTTGAAAAACCATATGGAATCCACAAGGATGACTCAACCTTAGACTACTTGCAATAATGGATAGGGTGCCTGAACTGACCTGCTCTGGTAATCAGATTGGTGAATAACCTAACTCTCATCATAGAGCCTTCATCCAGTAAATGATGGAAGCAAATGCAGAGATACACAGCCAAACACCAGGCTGAGCTCCAGGAGTCCATTTGAAGAGAGAGAAGAAAGATTCTATGAACAAGAGGCATTAAGATCATGATGGAGAAACTTACAGAGACAAACAAACCAAACTAGTATGAACTCATGAACCATGGACCAATAGTTGTGCAGCCTCCATGAGACTAGACTAGACCCTCTGCATAGGCAAGATAGTTGTGTAGTTTGACCTGCTTAAAGGGCTCTCTGGCAGTGGGATCAGGATCCATTCCTGGTACATGTGTGGACTTTTAGGAGCCCAGTTCCTATGGTGGGACACGTTATACAGTCTTGGTTCAGGTTTAGTGGCTTGAACCTGCCTCAACTGAAGTGATCAAGCTCTACTTACTCCCCATAGAAGGCCTTACCTTGGAGGAGGTGGGGATGGGGAATAGGTTGGGTAAAAGTCTACAGAACAGAAGGAAGGAAGAGAGAGGTTATCCGTGGTTGGTATAAAAAATTAATAGAAAATTTCTTAAAAATGAAAAAAAAAGAAAAGCCATATGGAAATGACTACTGAAGAATTTTCCTGAAATATAAACATAAATAAAAATTTAGTTACTATATAATGTTTGTATGATCATAACTAGATACAGTATTTTACTATATAAAATGCTGCTAGAGGGACAGATTACTCCTTTTAGAGTAAGTGGCCACAGAGTTGCCATAGAAAGCTCAAAATACAACAAACAGATAGGCCAAATACTATTGGGTAACCCCCACAAATTCATGGTAAGACCCTACCGTTCAATAGATCATTATTTCTTTTTTAAAAAGAATGTGAAAAAATCTAGCAGATAGGTTCAATACTACCGGCTATTGTTTTCTACTGGAGTTTCTATGTGTTTCCACAGTAGACAAGTAATCATCAATCTCAGCCAGCTATTGAACACTACTAAAACATCAATGATCTGTCTGGAAGACATGCACAGTATTACATTTGAAAAACTGTTGTAGAAGTGAAAAATGACTTTTGTTTGGACAAGGACTGCTCTGTGCAATGGAATCCATATTGTCATGGTTAATGAGGTCAAGAACATGAGACTAGCCAGGTAGTGGTGGCATATGCCTTTAATCCCAGCACTTGGGAGGCAGAGGCAGGGAGATCTCTGTGAGTTTGAGGCCAGCCAGGTCTACAAAGCAAGTTCCAGGAAGGTGCTAAACTACACAGAGAAACCCTGTCTCAACAAACAAAAATAAAAACAAAAACAAAAAAATGCATCATATGCTCTGGGGAAAGATACACCACAATTATTCTCTTGTGTGAACATACCAATAAAATGACATCTGCTCACATTGCTATGGTTACAGACAAAAGCATTAATCATCTCATATCTAAGATTTTTTTGCAGCAGTAGATGATGGACATAGCTACTAGCTATATATTAGGAAGTGTGTGAGAGACTTCGGACTGTGCATCCGTAAATGGGATATCTTTAGTGTGAGAGACTTCGGACTGTGCATCCGTAAATGGGATATCTTCAGTGCACCCCTACTCTTAAGTCTCAGTGTTCCAAAAAAAAGATAGACCTGAAAGACTGTAAATCAGATGTGGTGTATGATTTAAAGGAAATAGCAATTCCCATAAAAGTAGGGCGGAGGAACATATGAACTCACAGAGACAGTGACAGATTTTATAACCCCTGTATAAGATCAAGCCAGACAAAATGCCAGCCCAGAGGAGGAACATTGTCACAACATCTCCCCCAGCACCAAAAAAAGGCCTGCAACACATAACTGAAAGGGTAGTGTTTCTCAATCTTCCTAATTCAGCAATCATTTAATACAGTTCCTCATGTTGGGGAGAACCTAACCAATAAAATTATTTTGTTGATACTTTATGAGTATGATTTTGCTACTATTAGAAATTATAAGCATCTCATATGCAGGGTATTTGATATGCAACTCCTGTGAAAGAGTCATTCTATACCCAAAGGGGCCATTACCCACAGGTTGAGAACCACTGTTCTAGGAGAAAAAAAAATCAAGGTATTTTCTTTTTCTTTTTTTTCTTAATGTTGTGACACTGAGTATATATACCAAATTCTTGGACAAGTCTGACTCTTTGGACTAGTTACTCCAGATGAATTAAATACTTTGTTGTAGTATCTTACTTTCTTTACTATTTTTTTTAAGAAGGAGACAGAACATGAATTTGCCAGGTAAAACATGGAAGAGACTCATGAAGACCTTAATAAGGAGGAATTATAATGAAATAATTTGTGTGCATTTCTCAAAGAAAACTTAAAATATTTTAAAGTTGAATAATTTTAGATATCTACATCTAATATATAAAAGAATATTCCATTTTAGTCACTGCTGAAACCTGAAGTCTTTCTAAGTCTTTCTAAATGTGACTTTACAATAGAAGTGTTTCCTTCCACCCAGCTTTCCAAAATGCCCAGTAATAAGCAGAGATGTGCTTTCTTCATGAAAATCATTTACAGCCAAAACAGATTTAGATAGAAAGGACACAAAAACACAATGAAAAAGTGGGAGTTTAGAAATAGATCCATAAGAAAGTGGGAAGTTACCCGTATAAAATCAGAAACAGAGTTTGCCTGCTGGTGATTGAAGGCATTGAAAGTTCAGTTAACTCAGCTGTTTGACAGTAATTTTGTGGTGATAGTCACATACCTTAAAACATAAAGGCATTTGTTTCTAAGCCTGAAAAATTGACTACAATCCTTGAGACTCTCACTATTGGAGGAGAGAACCAACTCTGGCATGCAATCCTTTGACATCTACAGGAAAGCCATAAGTGTGCAACTACATGCATGTCTGAAAACAGTCATATGTATATACATATACAATTAAATGCAAAAAAAACCAAGACTTAATTGACAGTCAAGGAGCTTACATGGGACTATTTAGCTTGTGGTTTTAGTTGGACACCTTACAGTGGGAGTAGGAGTGTCCCTGACTCCCTGCTCTTGGGACCCTTTTCTTCCTACAGGGTTTTCTAGTCAAGCCATGATAGGAGTGTTTTGTCTACTTTTACTGCATCTCCTTATGCTGTGTTCACTTGAAATTCCTGAAGGTCTGTTCTTTTCTCGAGGGAGAGGAGGCACAGTGGATCCAGCGGTAGGGGTGGTTTTAGGGGGGCATTGGGAAGAGTGGAGGGACAGAGGCTATAATCAAGGTGTGGGAGGAAAGAATGGAGAAAACTATATATTTGACAATTTATAAAATCAGCTATCAAGTAGAATCAATATATTCTTGTTTACACAAAATAAAATATTTGAGAATTTAATAGAGAAACTCTTTCTGTAAAGATTATTCTCACCCCTCCATTTAAACCTGGTGGATTCAGTAAACGCAGCTCCAATCCCCTCCTTCCAGGCTGAGCAAATGTCCCTGCGTAAGCCCAAGGTTCCAAATATAGTTTTATCTACATTAAGAAAATGAATGTAAGTAATTCCTTCCATTTCTAATAAAGAAAAATCAAGTAATTTTTAGTTGTTTCAAACTCAGGTGTGGAGAACCTGATGCAGAAGTTTTATAATTTCTTAAAAAAGATAAAACAAAAGTCATGAAAATGCATAGTTTTTTAATGTTTAATAATTCTTTCAAATATTTAATGTGCTCTCAGCAAATTGACATCCCACAATCTTACTCCAAAATTCCTACCACCTCTGCTCCCTCACTTTTCCCTATGACATTAATGTCTTCTGATTTGTTCCCATGAAATCTCCTTAGTACAGTGTGTAGGTGTCATGGGTTAAATCATCTACCTGTGCATGGGTAGTCTCTCAGAGCCTTCGACCACGTAGAAAATTTACTCTCCTCTTTCCAGAAGGGATCCCTACAAGTAACAGCTCAGAAAGTTGTAGGACTTCATTAGCTCCCTTTTAAGTGATGATGGAGTATTACCCTCATTTGATCATATGCAGCTCTTAAAAATATAGAAAGAGTTTCTCTGAATATTTGTGTGTAATGGCCCTAATATTTCTCAAAAATACTGTCTTGCTCCATACTCACCCCACTGTAAGCTGAATATTCTTCAACAACTTGCACTGTGCATGTTTAACAGTAAGTAATTTCTGAATAAATAACTATATAGCACATAATAATGTTGCTGATGAGAACTGAGAGCTTCCCAAATCATTGAGTATAAAATGAAACATTTATGGGATAGTTAATTATAATCTTTTTTTTTTATCAGAACAATAGAATGACATTCTCCTTTAAGACCTATTCATAAGCAGACAGGAGATTTTGCCATGCTTAATAAAAGCATAAATGACTTTTATCCTATGTAGTATGCCTCATGCCCCACTATTCATTCTGCTCTTGCTCTGATGGCATGCTAGTCAATATAGGAGATCACAGGCTTGATGATACCTGGGTAATCCTGTTGGTAACACTTTCTCCTCTCATAATGAATCATAACTCTATACAGTATGAATTTTATCCAGTAAGAATCAATATTCTAAGCTAGTACTAGTTTGATTTATTCACATCCTGTGACTTACGTGTGTGATGTCAGCAGACTACTGGAAAAGACAAGAAACAAGATTTTTTTTTGTAAGACCTTTTCATAACCATAAAGTATCAATAGAGGGAGGTACCTTACATTCACATCTGAATATAACATAGAGAGAGACAGAGAGAGAGAAAAGGAGCAACAGAGAGACACAGAAACAGAGACATAGACACACACACAGAGACACATGTACACAGAACACACACTTTCTAGAAATTTAATATTTCAAATTTTATATCCTCACTTAGACATTGGCAGTAGCAATCTTTAGGTCACAGATACATGAGGTACTATTGCATGATATGAATCCTCTCAGGTAGATATGAAAGCACATCCACCTACACCAGAGAGAGGGATGATGGTAGAACAAAGAAAGGGTATCATCAAATTCCACATTTGGCAAACCAGTGATCTTATTGTGCTTAAATGCACTAGTACTGGTGAAAGGTTACAGACAGGAGAAAACATTACAGAAGGAGAGTCAGATCTACCCAAACTCAGTCCTGAATGGATGAAACCTCAGGGGAAGTAGAAAACTACAGCACAACACATACTATGCCAGCAGGTCAAAGGCTGTGTAGCTGATTTTCAGTCAGTCTGATGGGTCTGAGACTCTCCTAGTTCATCCAGCTGCTTCTCTGTCTTCTCCATGGAGCACAGCATGCCTGAGATGTTTTGGTCAGCTCAGCTTGTCTGGAAGCATCACCCTGTAGTCTTCCTACTGCATACATTCTGTCGTAGAGAATCCTACTGAATATGATAAATTTCAGGGTCTTCCTGAAGCTGTGGAACTGTTTCCTACCTCAGCTAAATGAGGTCCCTAGAAGGGAATTTTTCACACCCTCTTAAGTTCATATCCCTTCTGTGATTCTTTTTCTTAATAAGCAGCTCACTAAGATGGAAGGATTTAATTTTAGTGGAAATGGATAAACAAAAGATGTTTTGTATAACTCCACATAAAATATACTCTGTAAGATGATTCTACATAACTTTGACAAAACAAATGAGGAAATGAAGATTTAAACAATTAGACATAAGAACACCATAAAAGACGAAGTATAATCCTGAGATCTCTTTCTGTTGTATGAAGACCAGAAATTTACAGTCACACAGAAAAACCAATTAAGCAAAATATTCAACCAAATTTTAAATATACATTGTTTACAATTTTTCAAAAGAAAATAGTACATTTCAAGTTCAAGACTAAATTTTCTATAACTCTTCAAATCATGATATTCTAGAACCACAGCATTCTTTACATGTAAAATCAGCAATCTAGCATGGAAGGCACTGTCTGTGAAGTGTTTACATTATAAACACAAGGACCTGAATTTGATCCTCAAAAATAATAACACCTGGTATGGCAACTTGTACTTGAATTCTAGCATTGGGGAGAAAGACACTCAAAGATCCCTGGATGTCTGTCCATTCAGTTTATCCTAATTAGTGATGTTGAGGTTAACAAGGCAACTTTTTAAAGTGAGGTTAACAGTATTTCTGAGAATGATGCCATGGCTATTCTCAGGCTAGTATAAGTGCACACATATACTCACAAACACACATAAAGATATATAAACACCTTAGAGCACCACATAACCAAAGGGGTGTGTGTGTGTGTGTGTGTGTGTGTGTGTGTGTGTGTGTGTGTACCTATTTAACAAAAGTGCATGATGTAACAGTTACAGCCTTAGTCTTACATCAGAACACCAGAAAAAAAAAAAAAACTGCTAGCATTAAAGAATTAAAGAATTCCCTGAAAATAACTACTGGGTTAGTTTGTTATTAACTTTCCTGATGGTGAGTTTAGAGCTAAGTTGTCTATGTGCAGGGGATCCTTAAACTAATAATGCCAGTTTCTATAATTTCACAAGAAATTAAGTAAAAAAGAATTAGTAAATGAATATGAGCTTCATTTTGTTCTTTGCCTTATGCCTAAACTGGGAGAGAGTACAAAATGTAAATTTCTCCTTCCACCCATGCCTGGGGAGATACTATAAATTCTTAAACTATTTAGGACACAGTTGAGAACGTGTCTAAGTCTGACTGTGATGCTGAGAAATTGTGACTACCTTGAAGGTTATGTGACCCCCATATTGTCCCTGCTCTAATGCAGAAAACCATTTGTAGGATATAAGAAATTCAAATACTATTGATCAGCAGAGTCATACTCTAGGCAGACAGAGAATAGGAACTTCTCGTCTCTTTGGGGATTGCTACTGAGCCAAACTGCTATATAACTGATGGATACATTATAATGTGTCAGTGGGAAAAAAAAAGATAGTTTGGTAGCGAAAGACTAGGGCACAGTCACTTTGGTTAGAATATAATCAGAAATCAGAACTAAACCAGAGGATGGTGGTTACTGTAGAGAGATTATGGATGATCCAAGTATTTAAACAATCAAGATGGAGTGGGGGAAAAATTCTGTCTTTGGAATCTAAATGTCACAGAGTAGCTTTAGGTCAAGCAGGTACTAAGGTCTCAAAGTATACTGTGATGACATCCCTCATGTATTAAGAACATGAAAGGGAATGAGTTATTTATGTTGGTGATTTATGTTTATATAATAGAGAGGTTTACTTCAGGGTGATTTATAGGCAAATTTATGTTATTGTAATGTAAGTAATGACAGATGTTAAGATGGAAATTTTAAAATCATTCTTGGGTCCTCTAAGTAAAATATTTTATTAATAAACAGGCTGTAGTCACCAGACTTCTGTAGTTCAAGTCTTAGTACTTAATGGAGCTTGAGGGTACAGTGAAAGTAGTAGAACCTAGAAGGATGTGGTCCTACTTGACCCTGAAATGTATCTAAGCATCTAAGCATCCCCTCAATTTTTTTTTTAATTTTGAGGGACAGTAAAATTCAAAATTCCAAGATGAGACAAAATGATGGTAGATTATGGATAGCTGGAACAGTTTCTCCTGTACATTCTCACTTAATCAACTTTCTCCCTTAATAATTGATAAACATAGTTTTTTTCATACTGCAGTAGACTGTGTTAAAATTTTATTTGTATTCTTACAGATTCTCAATATCAATAACATTTGGCATTAACTCAAAACTGTCCACCATTTCTAATTGCTCCATGAAATAGAACTATGCTCTGAATATCTTACTGGATTTGTAAAACATCTTGAAGAACAATAAACATAGTAGTGAAAATAAAATTATACAAGGGACTCATTAGTCCCAGAAAAGAAATGCCAGATATATATATATATATATATATATATATATATATATATATATAGTTATTTGAACTTTCAGTGTCAAAGTTGGTTTCTTCTCTAGATATTTTTCCCATGAAGTACATGATACCATAACTTTATCCACGTTGCTGCCTCTGTTGTTATTTGCACAGCAGCAATAAATAGTTAATCCAATTGCTAATGAAACTGAATATTTTGCTCAAGCAAAATGAAAATTTTGGGCTTCTGTGATGTAGAATCTATTACAACTTAGAATATCTTTCATGATGCCCCTGGTCACTATATAGACAATTTCAGGATAATTGCCTAAAATTGCTATAATTCAGTGATATGATACAGCCATCTGTAATATTGATAGAGTGTAGGAAGTAGGAAAACCATGGCACAGCAGTTGCCATTGCAACCAACCATTATTGGGTATGTTCTAAGTCTCAAGACACATAAAGCAATCAATATGTTATATTTTAAGACAGCAAAATAGGTGCATAAAATGTCATGATCTGCATTTATAAGTAGACTTTTTATCAATGGGTATGATGTGCTCGTCAAAATGCCTTCTAAACATTTGTGTTTAGACCTGTTGATTACTGGAACTGTTACTGAGTTTATTGAGATAAATAATTTACAGTGTTAATGGTTGACTTATGTGGAGATAGGGTAGATTGTGGAAATGATTTATTATCACGAGAAACACAAGGGAACATTGCAGAAGACATGACAGACATATACGATATTTAACTAGGGGAAAGAATTGGGGAATAAGTTTTTTCTCCTGCTTACCTGAAAATGAGTAAGCAATGAATAGAGGTGGTATTTCTGATTTGGAGAATGACTTGCATTCTATAGATCATATGCAGGAAATGCAGTGTGACACATATT